>NC_134414.1:77854806-78157836 GCF_030867145.1 Opisthocomus hoazin | reverse complement strand
CTGCCCCTTTCAGTGCTGTCCCCTGCCACTGATGGGATGAAGGAAAACACCACCTGCGCCCCTGATCCCTCAACCAGTCGCCCCAGTGCCCTGAAGTCCCTTTTGATGGCCTTGGGACTTCTTTCTGCTATCTCGTCCCCGCCAACCTGCATTACCAAGAGGGGGTAGTAATCAGAAGGCCGCACCAGACCAGGGAGTTTCTTCGCAACATCCCTAACCCAGGCCCCAGGGAGGCAGCAGACTTCCCCGTGGGATGGGTCCGGTTGGCAGATCGGGCCCTCTGTTCCCCTCAGAAGGGAATCACCTACGACAATGACCCTCCTTTTTTTCTTAGCCGAGGCAGTTGTAATACGTGGGGCTGTCTGACTCGTTCTAGGCAACCCCCTGGATGGAGCTTCACCTTCACCCACATCCTTTGTGGCCGGTCCCTCACATTCCAGAGCCCCATATCTGTTGCTTAAGGGCAACTGGGCAGGTGAGGGAGGCCGTGGGGAGATTCGCTTGCCACCCCGAGCAGGGACCCATTTCCATTCCCCCCCATCTCTTAGGTCCCCTCTTTCTGCTCGGTAGCAAGAGGGTAGGGGGTTCTCTGCTTTCTGTGGAGCCGCCTCCTGCTGCCTCTGCCTCAGGGAGGGCAGGGAGCGGCTCCACCAGTCGATCTCCCTCTCACACTCCTGGATGCTCCTCAACCTCTCCACTTCCTCCTTCAGCTCTGCCACCAGGCTGAGCAGATCATTCACCTGCTCGCACCGAACACAGCAGTTGTCTCTGCTGTCCGCCAGTACGAGCGCCAGGCTCAGGCACTCCCTGCAGCCAGAAGGCTGGAGTGTATAAATGCATCAGGCAGACCTCCATGCAGCAGGGTCCGGATGGGGGGACCCATCAAGTGGCAGAGACAGAAGTGACATGGGATGACCCAGCCTTTCCAAGGCAGGGCTGAGAGGCAGCCCCCATTGGGACTGCGTCTATGGTCTGATTAAGCCTCCATGTTAATACCCCAGAGTCCATTTTGAAAGAGCTTTCTGAGGCTTTCTTTTCACATGCAACCTCTTGAAATATTGATCGGGGGAGTGCTGAATCTGCTCACCTGTCAGTAGGAGAGCTGTAGGTGGGTGGACTGAAGACTGCTCGGCGCTCTCAGGTGATACCCTGTCAAAGAAACGATTTCTCAAGCCAAAATCATACATTCATGTTGACTTTTATGTGTGTGTGTAAAAGAAAGTTATTCCTTGGACTGAATTTGGCTTTAGAGATGGTGAACTGCCCTAGCAGGAAACTGATAGCACTTACCTTAAAAAAATGAGATTGTGAAACTTCAGCACAGTTCAGGTTTTCCCCTTCTAATGTTACTGTATCCGAGTGTTTGGCTTGGTTTTCTTCTGTATGCAGAGTTTATCTGATATCTTCACTGCAGGGAGAAAAAAAGTATTATGAGCAAAGATGTAACTAATCAAAGAGAAAACACGATTGACACTCATTTCACATGATCTTTCCCATCTAGTATCCAGCTTATCTAGGTGGATAAACAATAAATATAGGAAGAAACTAATTTTAAGACAGATAGACGAAATCCCTGACTCTACCTTGCTTACTTGGGAGCCAGTTTCATTTACAGAAGGATAGGCAAGCACAAGCTCTTTCTCTGCACAGAAGCAAATCTTCCTTCAGCAGATAGGCTTTAAGAGAGACCTGGATCTCTGAGAGACATTTTTGGCTGTGGGACTCATATTTTCCACAAGGTGCTGTTCTTACTGAGCCTTATTGCCTCAACTTTATGCTCACTAGACAGGTTCTTTTGACTAAAGTTATACACGTGTTTAATCAAGTACAAAATAAGACAGCGTTTATTCACTATTTTTATAAAGTAATTATGAATGACTCACTTGCATGTGATTTGTTCAGTAAGAATTATGAGCCTTTTATCTCTCTTCTGGTAATGTGAGAGAGCTTTCCTTTTTGATTTACAGTCGTTTTCTGGGGAGGACCAGTTCCATAGGAAAATTATCAAATACTTGTCTTTTTCCATACTTGATATTTCTGAGGACTGCCCTCTCCCTCCTCTGTGAGTGATGACCCCACTAACCACAGCAACTAAACCCCCATCAAATAAGCGTCAGATCTGCCTGAGTGCTGGGCACAGCCTGAGAAAAGCACAGCAAAAGACACTCATGGCTGGGTTTGGACCTACTTCATGCAGCTTTCCTTACCAAGCAAAGGGCAATGCGGCTCACAGAAGAAATTGCAGAACCAGAGTTTCTGCTGGCAGATGCCATCAACGTCAGCAGAATTACACTCCCAGGGAGCTTAAACCTTTCAGAAGTGGCAGATATTTTAAAAGACTATTTTAAAAAGGTTTCAAAGGGAAACGCTACTGAGAACACTTAATACTCCCTGTTTCCAAGAAGTCAGGAAAATCTGAATTCCAGAAATGGGTTATTTCCTCTTTGAGGAAAAATGAGCTGGCAAAGATGCTGGATACCAGGGACGGAAAGCAGACAAATATTAGTATTATTTTGTCTGAATAGTGTTCGTGCCCCAAGGAATTGCTCTATTTCTGGACTACTAGCAGTGGAGTTAGATCAAATGGAATTTTTAAAGGAACCAAGCAGGAAATGTGAAACAATGGCATGCTTAACACTCCAACAAAAGCTCGAACCCTCACCCTGCTAGCTCTGGTGGCATGACTGTTTTACCAAGGGTGAGATGCTGGAGATCAAAGGGTCCTCATTCATTCTAAAAACTGCCTTACCGGGAGCAAGGAGGAGGCTGAGCTGTCAGTGGTGCCACTCTGCCAGCAGTCCAAATGAAGTCGCTGAGATTTCTAGTGGAGTAATAGTCTACTCATCCCCAATAACAATGTCACAATCTAGTATAAAAACATGACATTCTGTAAAGCTGCTGTACAGCTAAATGACATTTGGTTGTCACTCATTAGCAGCATAAAATGATACATACAATCACAAGAAAAAGTATCACCAAAGTCTGAAAAGAAAAGCTGAAGGAAGCCTGTTCCTTCAGAAAGGTGAAGTACGCTCAGAGACAATATAGATCAATGCTGCTAGTGACTGGCGTCTACCCTTTCCTCACGCCATAGCAACCAGTTTCAAAGGCTAGTAAGGAGATAGAGGAAGCACAAGAGAGTAGAAAAGCTAAAGCAATAATGTAAAGAATCCCTCTTGATCAACCACTAAAGAGAAAATTCTGGACTGCTCGAAGTTTCTGCCGGTTTCCACAAAGGGCTGACAGGACTGTGCTTTCTGCTCCTTTTTACTCCAAGCTCATTGGCACTGGATTGTCCTCCCTAATTTGCTTTTTGAGTGTAACCACCTGGAAACGTGGGATGGGTTCTAACAGAGAATGACAAGTGCTTGCACCTTGCTGAATTTTTCTTTTCAGGATACGTATCAATGGATGGACACAAACAAATGCAGCTGCTGCTTTCTTTTTAGAAAGGGTTAGTTACAGTTTACACAGAAATGGACTTTGAGCACCTTTGCAACAGGTATCCTCTGAAATACAACCTTTATGGTCATGACTGTAACACATAAGCCTGTGCTGAGTTTCAAACACTTCTGCAACCTTCTTTGCCATCCGCCAAAGGCCTCAACAGCAAATTCCAAATTTGAACCAGATATCCACAAAATCGGAAGCTGCTTAAATCTGTTGCTTTCTTCAAATTAGTTTTATATAGCCAATTTCAGATCAGCTAGTTGATATGATTTTTCCTAGCTGGAGAATGGTGTTCATTTGGGCCCATTCATTTCGTGGATCTCTGTCATTTGCCAGAAGTAATGTACAACCATAAAGAAACCAGTTTGTGTCTTCCATTGCTTTCAAGTTGGTTACAGAGGCAGATAATGTAGAGTCCTTTCAAGTTCTTCCACCTAAATTTGGCATCCAATGACAACTTTTACCCGGTTGTGAGACTAGGATATGAAGATGTCTAAAAAAAAAATGCCCCATGCAAACCCAAATAACTCGTGCTGGTTACAGCTAGCTCCAGTGACCATAAAAGAAAGGCCTTCTATTGCGTGTGGCCCTGCATGTCTTTGCTTTATTATTTACCCACCCTAAATTTTCACTTATTGAAGGACTTACTCACGTGCAGGCAAAAACAGAAAAAGCCTTGGTGAAACAAAGCAAATCTGCTAGCCAACATCAGTATTCTCAAGGACGGATAGGCCCACAAAACACGCTCTACATGCTTATTGACCATTTGAAGCCAAAAAGGGAAGAACACTTTCTCTGCAGGTGAACAAGATGCTGACACACCAGATACACAATTGAAAGAAACCCAACACACTGCAACAAGGGTGATTCAAGGTTTGTAAAATCTAGGTCTTCCATCACACATGAGGGTGCTCATTCTGGTTAGCCTGCAGGATAAGAGAAGGAAATTATTTGTTTATGGGTGTGAGCTGATCGCTTGTGAGAACTTGGATGAGAGAAGGCTCTTTCCTGCAGACTGATGTGTATTACAGTTATGACAAACTCATGATAGATAGTGGGCAAAATTTTGTAACAATGAATGTAATTATACCTTGGAAAAAAAAAATTCAGAGTATGTCTTTAAATCATGAGTTGTTGAAGTGAGACCAGCTATCTTTTCAAAATGATTGGGTTTAGTTAAGGTCGGTGAGAATTTTTAAGTAAGAATCTATGGATTATGTTATACAAGAGGTCATATTATGCATTCACAATGTCCTTCCTGGATTTAAAATCTATAAATTTCTATTAGGACCATTGGCTTTCACAGACTGCTGGCTTTATGATAAACTCTCTGCTGGGTCTCAAATTCTTCATGTTTGGTCTCAGGGAACAACATTGTCCATATATTAAGTCTGAAAGAAAACTTTCAGCTGACTAGAGATTGAAGGAATAAAATATGCTTTCAGCTTTAAAAAAAACACACCGCACACACAAAACAATCGTTCCATTTCCTCTGTTGAGACTTTTTGCTCAGCCAAAAAGACACTGAGCAACAAATGGCTAATTTACGTAGCAGAGACTGTGTCACCACAGAGACTCAGATTATTCACTTCCATAAATTATATGTTGAGCAAGGAAGCTAGGTGGGCTGAGCAGGCACCCAGGGTATACCCAGAGTACCCTGGTGCAGCTCCACTACACGGGTTGTCCTGGGACCCCACCTCCTACCCCTCAGCCTGATTTTCACACACTTGCACCAGTTGCAGCCCTTGACCACAAACACAAGGTCACTGGTGACATTATCCACCAGCACCTCTTAATATACAGAGAGAGGGGGGAAAGACAAGCCAGAGACCAGAGACCAGACCCCTGAGCTGGCCGCCTCCCAGTCTCAGGACAGTTACTGGGATGGACCGGCTGGTGCCATCAGGGACAGACCCCCAAGGCAGGGGATGCTGGAGCCACAGAGAAATGCTGGAAATACTGCACTTGTTTGGCCAAGACAGAGCTGTGGGAGACCTGAAATGCTGCAGTATGGGCCAGGTTTGTGACCAGACTGCACCCAGGTCAGGTAGGTCCTTTGTGGTGAACAGTGAACACCGTCCACCCTTCCCTTCAGAGGTTTTGCAGCAGTTGAAACATAAAAAAATCAGAGTTTGTAAAACCACCTACATTGCTAAAACAGTAATGCCAAACACAGTGCAGCAGAGCCTACTGTAGCCTTCTCTTCTGAAATGTTCTTCATTTATTAGGTCTTTGCTTTTTCGTTTTCATGAGAAATATCCCCATCTGTTTCGTGGCAATAATTCTAGATTTCAGTGTTTCGCTCCAAGGTGAAGCAAAAAGCAAACTATTATTCTGTTCACTGAAGACTAGAAAAATGGCAAATCTTGTAACAAATTCTAAGATCGAGATGGGACAGAATCAGTTTCCCTCTACATAAAAGATCGATTGGAAAAATAATCTCCTTAAAAGAGCATGTCTGACACTTGTTTTTTTCATTTTCTGGAGTTCTTTTCAGAAACTTATTGTGACTGTTGTTGCTTAAGGTACAAGGACAGTGTCATTTGCCACAGACTAGCAACCTCTTTCATTCTGTAGGGCAAATTCAGTCCTTGTAAATGGATATATCTCCCTTTTTCTTTTCTTATTTTTTCCCTGCTGCCAACATGCCTGCTTACGGCAGGATTGCACTTGGCCCCTTGTCTTCAACTATGAGGCTGCTTGCTTGACTGATTGCCTAGGAATTTATGTACACATTTAAAAAGCCGTTTCACTTTATATGGGTTAGCTGGGAATATCCAGATGGGAATTGAACTCCTCCTTATCCATCACATAGTGGCATCTTCATTTCTTTATTCTCTCCCAACCCTGTTGCCCACTACATTTCACATCAAACAGGGCCACCCATTTCACAAAGAACTGTACATACACATACACAGTCTTTATGTCCCCAGTTCCCACAGTATTTATAAGGCTAAGCAGATGCTCAGGGAGGTGAAGAGGCTTCTCCATCACAACATGGCTGGAAAATACATGCAGCAATCTACCTCCCTGGGCATGGTCCTTCCTCTTGCTCCACGGACACAGTGAACCTTGGAGAGCTTCAGTCTCCTGGTTAGGTGCTTCAAGACCTGACCTCAGCAGGAGGTGGACGATTTCTTGTGATTTGGGGAAGATTTATTTAGGATTGCTGGGGAGTTGTCTCCCAGCTGTTCAGGATTAGAGATGTTTTGCTTCCCCAAATGTCTGGAAACATTTATGTATTTGTTGGAAGTATTTAATGGAAGTTTGGACCTGGTGTTCCAGGAGCAATCTGCTCTAATAGACGCAGATTGAGAAACTGCAATGTAGCAATTGCCTTGCTGTCCATCATGTTGGGTTTCCATTACCCATAATTTGTAGAGGTATATATAAGGAAGATGCAGATGTTTTATAAACAATGACAGCAGTTCTTTTGAATCCAGACAGGTGCAGATAACTCTTCATGACCCATGAAAAAGAAAATGAGATGTGATCAGTAGGAATGGTGAAATACAAGGGCAGGAGCACATGTACTATATCTCACAACAGTATATATTTAAACACTAAAAATAATTTGGGGCCAAGTGTTGGGGGGGGGGGAGGCAGGGATTACATAGAAGACTCTTTTTTGCAAAATCTACAAAAGAGCAACCACTTGAAATTAAAATTACCAACGTGGTTTCTCAAAACATTTCTGAAGAGAAGAAAAAAGGAGCAGAGGACCATTCTTATTTCTGTATTTCTTCTGATGAAAGCAATGTTAGCTGTTGTGTTGCAGTGTATAAAAAGTCCAAAAAAATTGTTTCTGTATACTGTTCCTTTTGTTCTAGTTCAGTCAGCAATCATCTTTTTTTCCTTTAATTTCTTTACATAGATTTTCTCAAAGTAGCATCTGTTTTGCCTTTTAAAAATTAACTGTGTAAGCACAACAAAATCAGAGAGATGTCAAAGCTGTGGAATTTTCCCTTGCAACCACAAAAAGCCAAGTTTTGGATGACTCTGTTGAGAGACGATGAATCATCTCAAGTTATGGAATTTGGGTTCAGGTTCATCAAGGTAGCTATTACGAAGCTCAGCAAATCTATATCCACGTCTGATCTGCTGTCATTGGGCTTTTTGTTTTCTGGAGGAGGAGGGGTGTGTGAGAACCTCTAATATCCAAAATTAAACTTTGCTAGTTAAGTACTTGCAAGACTTCCTTAAACAGACCAGAATTCCTGTCCTAAACCTTTGACAACTCTGATCAACAAATCCAAACAGAGCAAACCCAAAAATTTAGGAACAAATGTTCCCAAAGACAAGTGTTTGCAGTCAGCAAAAGAGCCCTTAGATACAGTTCGCTGGGTAAATCCTGGCAGATGAAGTTAATTAAGAGACGAAAACAATTAAATAGGAATGTGCGTCAAAAATTGGCTAAACTAAAATTCTCTGTAAAATCTCCTTATTAGGAAACAAGAGAAATATCTTTCTGCTGTTTTTCACAGAAGGAAGGATGGCCTCTTTCTCTCTGTTCTCATGGGGCAATATCAGCCGCTATTCACAATGGTCCAGCTGGCAGCCCACAGCTCACGGGATACTTCCGTGTGGCCCCTTGCCTTCCCCAAAAGAGCGTGACAATGTCCAGCAGGAAAATGATGCTTCGGCAGCCAACACATCCTCCTGTACATGCAGAACCAGTCACGGAGCTGGCCAGAAGCTATTGCTCCTCTCCTGGGGGAAAAGGGGTATAGGACACCCATGTGCATGTTCCTGGGGGAAAAGGGGTGCAGGACACCCATGTGCATGCTTGTGGCTCAGCACAGAGACAATTACCTAGCTGCTTTTGTCAACCCTGAGCATGGGAAAAGGCTGTCTCAAAAGCAGCTCCAGCCACCACATCCCCTCAGCATTTGACCAGCTCATGACTCATTGGCTGACAGGCTGATGTGCAGCAAGAAAAAAAACCCCAATTCAATCCTGTCCATTTTTCTCCAGCGTGACTGCCCCAGAGAAACCAAGAAATGAGTGTCTGTTCTGATCCACATCATGCAATGACTCCTGGCGTTCATTTTGGAAAAGATACGGCCTTTAGAAGATAAATTAGATGGAAGAGTCCTCCAGAAAACTTCTGGTATAAGCTTTTTGGAGGATTGCTAGGCTTAGGGTAATCCTGAGCCATGTCCTCCTCAGAGGGCTGGTGGCCAGGAAACTATGTTGGGAAGCATCTCTGTGGGAAGGCCCTCAGCTACGAGTGGCTGGAGATCAGATAAAATGTCCCATATGTCCTGGTCCTCCTCCCAAGGTATCCAGGATCAGCCACTCTTGGGGAATAACTGCTGTCCACAAAGGTCTGACCCAAAATGCACATCTTTTAGTGTTTGTAAAGCAATATCTAGTCAAGGGTCACTGAAAGCAGCTTATGTAAATGGCCAATGAAAGTGAAAAATTCAGATAAACTCTCTGGATATGGAGTAGTCTTGCAATTCTTTGTGATTTTCATTCCAGTTTTACTGAGATAGGAAATAATTTTACAAATCAGAGAATTTAAAAGTTATAGACATAGACAGTGAGAAGTATCCTTGAAAAAATAAACTATTGGATTTCAAATATCATTGTTGTTGTTGTCATCATTTTCAGATCTGCCAGGGAATTCAAGACATAGTGTCTAAAACACTGAAGTCAGAAAGAAAAATCCCAGAATCTGCAAGAATATGACACCTTCAGGATGTTCATGTTTAAAAGAAGATAAGGAATATCCTGACTCTCCTCCCGCAAAAAAAAAAAAAAAAAAAAAAAGAGAAAGAGAATTTACAGCAAGTGCCAAGCAATCTTTTTGGCTCCCAAATCTTCCATATAGCATGTATAATAGGATTAACTTTAATTGCTTCCATCCTATATCTAAAGATGAAGAACAGGATACCAGCTGGTTGGAATAGAGCTACCACACCAGTCATTATCTATTAAAAAACTGTCTGGCTCACGCACCAACTGCACGTAAACTGGGTGCTTCTTCAGGTCAACTTTTCTACCTCACCAGCTGTCTTAGCATTTCATAAACCTTTGTCATTCCCAGAAGCTGTGCTCAGGTTATTTATTCTTCTTGTTTGGGCCTGTATCCTGCAGGATGTGGGGCGTTTCGCTCTTGCATTGCACCTAAGTGCATGCTTGACAGTACAGACACGGTTAGGTCCACAGTTTTCAAACTGGGGGCCATATGGGATCAGTGCCAGAGTGCTAAGTATCTTTCAGGACTGAGATTTTTGTTAGAGCTCTGCCACTTTTTCACTGAATTCTCTCTTCCTCCATGAAGGAGACTACTTGTTTCAGCTAGGCTGTTTTTGTCATTAAATACTGCTCAGATTTAGCAGACAGCAGAACTACACCTTTGCCTATACGTAGGGTGCAAACCAAAGAGAAAAGTAATTCTAGTGAATGAGTTCTCTTAGCCTGAAACCACTCTCTGCACTAGAAAATATTTAGAAGATTAAAAAAACTGTGGAATGTAAATGGGTAACATTTTCTACTGCTGAAAATGTTTCATATGACCTTATAAAAGGTCCTTTTTTCTCCTGGATGAACACCAATCTCACATATGCAATAGAATATTCATCCCTTAAAGTAATTTCTTTCTCAAAGAAATTTATCTTTTAATATTGCACTATGGATTCCTTTTCAGTAATAGAACTGCTTTTTTTTTCTGAAACTAGCAATAGATTGCAATCTGTCCCCCTGCTTTTATTTCTTCCCTTTTCTCCAAAAGTGTTTTAGACCATAGCTGCTTCCATCTTTTTAAGGAAAACAACAAAACAAGTAATAAGAAATATGGGAAGTGACTGGAGGATTAGAAAAGGATGTCAGATGTCAAAAGCTCCTACATGATATTAGAGTGAAAAATCCCAGTCAGTTAAATGAACCTTGTGATCCTAAGTCCCTTGGACATCTCTTGGAGGGGGCATCCCACCCCATGCTTTCCTTCATCTTCTAATTTTGCCATCTGGGGAAGCGAGGGTGTCTTTTAGCGCAGCATTTCTCTGTCTCAGCCTGTGGGATTGCCCCTTTTTCCATTCAGACTGAGTCACTTTATTGCTCAGGACAGACCCTTCCACATTCCAGTTTGTGGGATCAGTGTGCAGTCCAGGGAGCTACCGCAGGCACCCTTGCGCAGTGGATATAAAAGCGGAACCTTTCTAGGCGTGAGGGATGATCTCTTTGCTCAGCAGCTGGCACAGCGGCAATGGATACTGCCTTCTGCTTTCTGCAGCTCTGAAAGATGGAAATTGTTGCCTCACATTAGAGTGACGGTTCAACAGCCCTCTGCACTGCTCAGATAGGCATCTCATAGCAGGGTGAGACAACTCAGCTTCCCAGTTGCAGATGAAGCCCTCACGCAGAGAGGCTGATGGGGAAAGAAACACTTTAGGGCTTGAAGGGATCCTCAGGGATCTCCGAGAGCAGAGGGTATCACGTATTTGCACAGCACGATGCATGCTGCAATTGCCTCTTTGCCCCACCTGTAAAGCAGCTCCTCAGGAGCAAGCAAATTCACCCACCACAATGGCGTCATAGTCTGGCTCTGCAGGAGGGAACAAATCCCTATGGATCTGTATCATGAGTTTGCCCCAGGCAGCTATCACTCCAATGCCATATCAATGCAAAAACAAGTGATTGCAGCTGTCTGGAACCCAGTTAGCCTCTGGTACCTGGATAAATGATGTAGTGATACAAGGCACAAATTGAGGCCCTGGTAGGGGAATTTGGCAATGGTGTGTTACAGAAGTAATATATCTATGGGTAATCAGCATTGCAGATATACTTGAAATTCTAGTGAGGTTCAAGAAAATGGGATTCTCGGCTTCTGCTGGGAACACTAATGGCACACACAGGCCTCTCTCACGCTCTCTTGCAGGTGCCAACAAATGAGCTCTCCACAAGAATGCTCCTCCTGCGTTCTGCAGGGCTCGCTCAGGATCGGTCTCATGCAGAACGTGGCTTTGAAATGTGAGTCCTTCTGCCGAAACTGCAATGTTTGATGTATTCTTCCTGTTCAACTTGAGGATGGGACTGTGCTTAACTACCACTTTACTAGGTGTCAGCTGGACACCATGAAAACATGGAGGTAGACGCAAAGTAAGAGTAGAAGACAGCCCTAGGCAAACACAAGTGTTTCTTGCAGGCTATAGACTTTCACAGGAGATATTATGATGCCTCAGCTCCCTGGCAGTACAGGGAGGGAACATCTGTAGAATGATGGGGATATGTAGGAAGAAAGTGCTGTGGGATCGCTCCTGAAGGACTTCAGCATGGAACATATTGTAAGTCATGGCAAAGCAGTGACCAGACCACAGACTGGGTGTATGAAAAAGCTGAAGCAAAGCTTATGTATTCAGAGGCTAAGAGGAGCTCTTGTGATCTGGAGGTATTCCAGGGCAAAATGGAGGGAGCTGTGTAGATACCTCTGCCCAATTTAGTATTCCTAGCTGTCTCAAGAGAAAAAAAGAAAAAAAGAACAGCTCTAGAGCATGATTCACTTCATCTTAAAGTAGATGTTAGGATATGTCAGATGAGTCACAGCCCAAAACTGCCTATTTCACTCCATTGATTATAAAGGGAGCCCAGAGTGTTTAGTTCAGATGAAGACACCTACAATTATGAATATGTTAGATGAGCTGAATCTCTCCTAGAAAGTTGTCAGTAAGGGTGCAGGTATGGATGGAGGCTTTGGTACACATCAGTTCAGCAGTGCAGAGATACCCTCTGGAGCCTTTACCCTGAGACCCATCAAAGAAAACCCTTGCAACTGACTCAGCCATGAAAAGTAGAATTTGTCCATATTGTCTCCTGATTTAAACTGCGAGTCTTAAACGTACCCCATCAGTTATTCAAAGAGTTCTTATCTCTGAGAGAAAACGTGATTTCTGAGTAAAAAATACACCTGACATTAGTCATGTAGGTTTATGCATCACAGTTTCCACATAAAGGCTTTGTGGGGTCTGCTATTTGAACATCTAAGTCTGCGCTTGGATACACAAACTGGATTTCTACAGTGAACAGAGCTAATGCAGAAGTAGGAGTTATATGTCTTTCTATTACATAGATATTTCAAATTTGTCCAATCGTTACTACTACAAGAGAGTCTGTGAGAAGGGGAATGATCCAGCTGTTATTCTCTAGTGGAACGAGCTTAGTAGAAGCACGTAGCTGGAAGAGCTACAGCCTGGCACAGGATCAGAGGAAAGACAGGACATAAGGGCACGCAGTAGGTCCATTGCTCCAGAGGAAAAGTTGGCTCTGAGCCTACACCAGGACATCCGCTGATGCAAGCTGCCTTTTCAGACCTCTGCAGACAGGGTGTGTTGGGACAAACTGCTTCCCTAACCTTTCCTCCACTCCAGGCCTGGAAAGGGGAAGAAACGGCGATCCTGTCAGTGGCAACAAAGCACTGCAAGCAAGATTTTCAATTTAATTTAATTGTTGAATTACAAAATATTACTTGTACAGCTAGGTTTCCCTCCACCACAGGTAGCTTATCTGGTTTACGGAGAAGCCACACCAAGGGGCAGAAAGACCCATTCTGCTCTCCTCCACAGGCCATTCCAAGTCCAGCAACACAGACTCGTTTTTACGCTGCACCTGTGCAAAGATACCTTCATGAATTTACGTGGGGCTGCAACAACACAGAAGTTTCTTGAAACTGGTAGTGAATCAGCTCAGGGTGAGTAGTATCCTGGAAGTAAACTGCTGCTTCCTGACCCATCACCACACATGATGAAGAGCTAACTGCATGGACAGAAAGCAGCCTGTATTCAGAGGTCATGCAAGTCTGCAGCAAATTTATCTGTATTGTCCAAAGGACTGCTTTGTGCAGAGGTGGTCCAGCCCTTGGGCCCCTTGCAAAGGTAAAGCGACAGATCTGCCTTCAGGACTTTGTGCCTCGTTATGCCCAGCCGTTCAGATGGGAAGAGCTGGAGCCAACAAAGAGAGGCAACTAAAAGCCTGAAAGTTCTTTATAAAGAAATACTTCTCATACCTTCAGCAAATTGGAGATAATCATGTAAGCTTCCCCCCACCCCCAGTTTAACAGACTGGTGACATTTGCACGTCTGGCTCATGGCAGCCTTATGGGGCTTGACATCTTCCCATGGCAAAAGCATTTAGCTCCAGAGCTGTGTTCCCAAAGTGCTATCAATGTGGAATAAATTCTGCTCACTTAACAAACGTGCTGCACAGTCACAGGAGCTCCATAATATTTGAAAAACAGGGAGAGCAGGGGTACCCTTAGAAGCACCAGCAGAGCGGTCAAAATGGGACTTAGCACAGACAGCCTCTCTGACTGTGAACCACACACTGGGTAATAGGAAATGGCTGCGCAGGTCCTATTCTGCATGGATGAAATAAAAAACTTAGGGAATGTGGTGGCACCAGTAAGCCACGGGCATGAGACACTGAGGAGGCCGAGACACCCCGCAGCGTGCGGAGGTAGGCAGTGTGGCTCTCTGCAGGAGGGCAGCAGCTCCACAGAAGATGTTCACCTGCGCTTCTCAGCACTGTGCTGCCAGTGCCAGACTTCTCCCCTCGTGGGCATGCCACTCCTTCAGCACCATGCCCTTCAGCAAAGGAACGCGCGTCTCAAGCGTGTTAGCTGGCTTGGTTCAGGATATGACCCTTCACCCTGGTAGGAATTCAAGTGCCTCATCATCTGGAGCATGACACTGCCTTTGTTTGGGGGTGGCTATAACCGAGGATTTTATTTACTTCAGTGAAAATGTAGCTCAGAAGTAGCATCCAATAGCAAAAGAATATCTTCCTTTGGTCCTTCATGTTTCCTCTGTGGCTTATTTGTAAGAAGTAGGTGCAACAGAGAGAGAGATCAGGAAGTGTTTAATAACCTCCTGGTTATTTAATCTGTAAATACCAAGCTTTGAGGGGACTTTGATGTGAAAGTACATCAAAAGACAGGGTTAGAATTCAAAATTATCTCAATAAACAGGAGACGTAGGCTGGAAAAATAGCACATAACTCAGTGAGATAAATGCAAGTTAGTTTAGGTATACAAAGATAATCAACTAGAGACTTACTGGGTGGGGAAAAACTCAGTAGGAGTTGTGCAGGAAAGGATGTAGGGGTTACGATGCATCCATCATAGGCTGAACGCGAGGCAGAACTGTTATGTGAAGATAATATTGAGGTGTATGAACAGGGTTATAAAGTGTCCAAAATAACTTTTGTTCAAAGCCCAGCTGTAGTTCAATGTCTGAGTACATACACTGTGTTTCAGGAAAAACAGAAACTGTCTGGGTAGAATCCCCAGTGGAGAAAGATGGATTAACTAGGAAATTTAGCTTGAAGGGGATTTATAGGGGTCATCTAGTCCAAACTGCTGCTCCAAACAAGGTTAACTTCAAAATATTGTTCAAGGTCTTGTCCAGACCAGTTTTGAAAATTTCCAATTCTACAGTCTGGGCTATGAGAAAGACTAAAGAAACTGGATTTTATCTCTGAAGCACTGAAGTTCAGTGGGATTCATTTGTGATTTGTAGGATATAGATTAATTCTTAGGAGAAGCTTGCGTCTTCAGAGAAGGCAGGCTAGCATCCCCATAATCTTCAGACATTCCCATTTCACGTACCCCACGGTGAATGCCCGGGACGGAAGTCTTCACTTCCACCTACACCTGATCACTGATTAAGTTGGTCTTGTAGCCAGTCCATGTCATTGGAAAGGTCTGAAGCAGCCTGGTCCTGACTTGCTCAAGAATTTAGTTCTAAACATTTATTTGCTAGAATCTCTAAATGAAAAAGTTTATGAATACCTGTATTTTTACTTTTCAAATTATCTAAGCATATTTAAATGACAGGATAACCAGAAATCATAAGAATCACTTACGAGGGCAGAAGAGTTATTTTAAAACCCATTTCCACCTTTGTCCTGATCACATGTCTTCACTGTAGACCAAGTCTGGATGACCACAACTAGCCTTGCCAGAGTATGAGCTTTTCCAATGCAAATATTGCATCTTCGCTCTAGCATTGCGTCTAGCTGCATGCACTTGGGTCCTTTCTGCAGGGACCTTTACCCTCTCCTGGACGGTGCTAACAGAGCTCAGCTGCCCAGGATGAATGGCGGACAGGCTCCAAAAAGCCATCAGCATTTGACTGGGCTTTAACTGCCTCCTCAACTGTCTGTAGAACAGAGGGCTTCCATGTAAATTTTAAAAGAGTCAAAGCCAGTAGTAGAATGAAGATATACACTTTTTTGATGTCTGGTACACATTAATGCCCTGCACACACACATAAACACACCCACATCTCTTTTTATTTTGAAGTGATGAATTCACCACCATATAATAATTATCCAAGTCAGAAATGAGTCATATTAAGAACCAGAAGAGTAAAATCTGTCCACGCAGTAACTTTAGGCACTATAAATCTCTTTGAAGAAGTCTTCTTGGACTATTTGTTGCTGCATTTTAGGGGAAAATGGAGGGGCTGATTTAGTTTGGCAGCATAGAAGTTAGCCATGCAAGGACAGGCAAGAGGCAGGCGATCCAGGCAGAACCAAAATCAAGCGAGGTCTGGAAATCCATTAATGCAAATTTCAGATCGGTGCTGGAATCCAGTGAAACCTTCAAACTCATTGTTATTCATTAAGCAGACTGAAGGAGCAAAATGAAATTCAGCAAATTGTCCGCCTCTGCAGAGTACAATATGTTCATTTTGAAGGGAAACCTGTGTGTGGATGGAAGGTGAAGCATAAGCCATACTTACCCCAGGGAGAGGGGCAGGGGGTCAAATTTTTGTAAAAATCCATGTCCCTCTCTCAGTGCACTTGCACATATATCACCAACCTGCCTGCCCCTTCACTGTGCATTGGTGATAAGTCCACCTGTTCATCCTCACCTGCTGCTTGCACTGATGTCAGGGCACCAAAGGTTCACAAGTGCCAGTCTCACCGAGGTCCCTTCAGAGCCACTCTTACGGATCCTGTATTAAGACTAACCTCTGGTTCAACCCTGCTCCCACGCCATTTTGTGGGAGCTAATTCAGATTTTCCGTGTGGCCTGCCTGATTGAAAAAGAAAGCTAAAGGTGGGTAGGGAAGGCTCTTCCTTCGGCCGTTGTGCATGCTACCTTCCTCCTGACATTTGAGGGATTCATTTTGTTACAATTATACAGTCAGACCAGTTTATTATTGCTCTGTGATAGTCTCCATCCAAGATGAGAACAATTTGTTTTGTGGAGACCCACAGAAAGAGACAGTGTTCAACAAAGGACTGTGTTACTAGGCAGGACCAACCAGGCAAGAAAAAGACCAAAGGAATATTTTCTCCTGTGTTATGGAGGAGCTGGGGCAGAAAAAATCAGTAGCTGGCTCAAGTAGTCAGAGCTCAGGATCCTCTGCCTTCCCCTTTTTCCACTTCTTTATCTTATGCTCTGTTACCACAAGCATTCCAGCCTGACCTCTGCAGGAGAACATGGTCATCCTGGCTGGGTTTCAGCCTTGCCTGCTTCTCTGCCACGCTGCTGCCCTGCTGACCTGGAGGGTGAGACCTGTCGCATCTAAGCTTAGTAATGCCCAGTGCAGACCGCCCCCACCCCGACTCCTGGCACCAGCTCCACCTGAGAAACAGGGAGGGCAACAGGCACTTGTCAGATTTGTCAGATCTAGGTGAGATGTCTACCTCGAGATGAGAGGAATGACTCTTGAGGGATGCCTGTGTCTCTCCACTAACTACAAAGGGAACCTGGAAAAAGTAGCTGAAATGAACGTGCTAAATGAGATGTAAACACTGACATTAAATGTGACAACTCTCACCCAAGGTAATTAGAGGCTAGTAGAGTTAGGAGTGAGTAGTTTAAAGCAGAAGACTTTTTCCATCATCTAGTTTTTGTTTGCTGTAGTAGAAACGGTAAGAAAACCAGTTCTTCGAGGTCCTCGAGGCTAAAGATTGTAGCATGCTGCTTCAGAGCTTGCTTGATTAGTATTTAATTTCAGTCAGTCATTCTCTCCTAATGAATCGTCTCACCTATAGCACTTCTCTCAGCTTTGGTGGCTTATTTTCCATAGGAAATTCTCTTTTAACAGCAATAACACTTTTTATGACTGAAGTTCCTTTCTTCCACTGAGTGCACAGCACTCTGCTGTTGTTAGCTGCACCTCTCACCACATTACAGACTGCTCTTGTTCCAGAAGTACACTGATAAACAGGGATTTCTCTCCAGAGCAAGTGTCTCTCTCTTGATGTACGCAATGCCTGGCAAGACGGGGCACTGATCGCTGATGAAGGTCGATCTGTCACACCCTCATATGTGGTGCTCTCATAACGAAGTAGCAGCTGAGCCAAGAGGGAGCTCTGGGTGCTCATTGCACCACACACACTCCTTAGTTTGTTAATTGTGTTTGAACCATTAAAAGTCATTCTGGAATTAAATCTGGCGTGGAAGTCCTCAGCCAAAATGTGCATTTGCTTGGGACATTTGGGAAGCCAGGTAGTGGGGGTACGTTGCCTGCGTCTTACTGCACTGGCAGTCGCATGGCCCCTGGGCACCTTGGGGGGGATTTGGGCCAGCTCCAGGAGTACCCCAGGAAGGTTTAGTCACCAGTGAAGGAATTCAGGAAAATGATGAGCAGTTTAAAAACCCTACAGCTGGCTAATCGTGACCCACACATGTGGCCATGAGAGGGGACCGGCTACGAACAGGAGCAGCCCCGCTGCAGCACAAGGTGTCAGGGCAGCCCGGGCTGTCGGGGTCCCAAAACCACGCTCGGCTCCCGCAGACCCACGCACACGGACACATGGGCATGCAGCCCAAACACAACCAGCTGGCAAGAAGATTCCCAACCAGCATCATTTGCTCAGCTGAAGATCATTCAAAAATTGTATAAAAAAGTTATATGACCCATCTTTCGGACGGGGAAAAAGTGAGGTGAAGCTCTGAGTGACCCAGCAGCTCCCAGTGGCCCCCAGCAGAGACCCCTCGCTGCTGTGTTTGCTCTATACATAATCCCTAGGGGTTCACTGTCTCCGATATAAGTGTGAAGTTCAATTGCCATAGCAACAGCATCAGGCAGATGCAAAACTCTGTATTTTCTCTGCTAGATGTAAAGGAAAACCTTTCTGCCCCAGGGGAGGGGACTGTCAGTCGTAATGAAGATTGTCCTCTCTTCTCTTACCTGGAAACATAGCAAGGAAAACTCTCTATTGATTTTTCGTGAGGGAACTGGGGCTCCAGGATTAATTATCTTCTGCTGTTTATTTTTGCTACACAATAGGTATCCATATAGCCACAGGCAATAAGCGCTTGGGCTATATATAACACCATCTACAAAGCAGCCGAGGGAATTTCTCTTTGCAGACAGGGACGATGACAAGGAGGTGAAGCTGCACAGAAAATGATGCTGCTTTTCCCAGAGGCTCCGTGAGTGTCCTGGCCATAGCACAGGTCAGTTCTGACAAGGCAGAGGTGGCAGAGGTAGCCCAGGGAGCTTCCTCTCTCCCTTTCAAGGCTGCCAGGGTCTAGTACTTGGGCCAGATGTGTAGGACATGTTCCCCTGTTTGAGACAGAGCCAATTTTCCAATTTCCCCCTGCTCTGCCCCAGGAGCAGCTTTTTCCGCCAGGGACGGGATTGGAATGTACCCAGAGCTGAGGGTTGGGCCAGCAGAAGATGGCAATACATCCACCGAGACCTCCTCCATCGCCTCACCTTTAAACTTTGCACACCTTGGAAAAGCCAGAGGAGAGGGGTCCAGCAGCACAGCCTGAAGGCCTGTGTGTTTTCATTACATTATACACCCAAGATCTCCATGATGGGGTCACTCAGCTCAGGACAACCATGTCCTGAAGAGGAAGAGGGGAGAGGTTTGGCCACATGTGTCTGCAGAGCCATCAGTCAGTGTACTTTGTAATTAGTCATTCAATTTAATTATTTTAAGGCTGTACCTCATTATTTTGAAGTGGCCCCTATTCCACACAAATGCTCTGTTTTGCTGTTGAAAATTCCAGAAGTAAATAACCCTGGGACAGAGGTCAGAGAAAAGTTAATTACCATGAAGGGCCAAATCCCACAGCATCCTAAGTTTCTAAATCACGGGTACCGATTTTTGTGTCCTTCTCTTTGGGTTTTGTCACAATTTTTGTCCTGTTGTTGTTCCTGGCGGTTTAAAACAAATCACTCCTCGTTCCCATTAACTTTGCAGCCACAATTACATTACCAGAGGGGAGCCTGGAGTACAGGCATCATTCCTTTCAAAGTGGCAGCCTTGGCAGCCGAGAGCTCTCCTCCACCCGTAACACCTCCTAAGCTACAGCTGACAGATACAGCCACCTGGTGGCATTTGCGTGGGAAATTAAGAGAACATTTTTACTGTCAGCAATGCCAGCAGAAAAGGTGAGAGTATGGTGTACAGATAGCTATCAGCGGTCCATCTCACCGTGTTGCAGAGGAGTATTAAACAAGCAAGCCCTCTATAATTGTTTCTCTACTTTTCCACCTTTTTTTTCTATACATACGTATCTCAGAATTAATTTTGATTTGAAGAATGAGGTCCAGGAACAAGCTGGCATCACAGCTTTCCAGGCACTTTTTGTACTGTAACATAATTTACATGAGAAATTGTACAGGTAAACCATGAGACAGCTGACCCGTGTCTGTGTGTTTTCTGAGGATGAATGTGCATGACGCTGCATAGTAAATACTAAGTATTAAATGTGTCTTTCCACGTCTTTCCTTCTGTTTCTTAGGGAGTCAAAGTCAGGGAAAACATTTTATTTATTTAGCGGTATTGTTAACAATATCAGATACATTACAGATCAAAAGTAGCCAAACCCAAGACTATTTTGTTGACAGAGATAACTTTGACCTGTCAAGGGAGTCTGTAAAAGAGCAACAGAAGTGCAGCAAGGCCATTCCCTTCAAAGGCACTGAAGGCTGCAGTTAACCGTATTCTGAATCATAAAAGGCACAAATTCGAAGTAACACGTGCTAAAAGCCGTCCCCAATGCAACCTTCTAGCTAGAAACAATACATCTAAAAATACATCTGCTGATGAGGTCAGTAGGATTATCCCCAGCAAGAGTTGGAAGGGCAGCAACTAAATAATTAAAAAAGGCTACAGCAGTGGGAAAATATCAAGCTCTTTGTTCTTAGTTTCAGCTTTCCTGACCAGCTCCTGCATGTGATCTCTTTCCTGATGCTGAAACTTCAAGTTCAAATGAACACGGCCCACAGCAGATCATAATTACTATAATAAAAATGTGTCGAAAAACAACACAAACAGCTACTATATAATAAACATTTTGCGGTAGAAGATTCCCCCACCCCATAACCCTGAGTAAAGACACAGATTTAATGTCATTATGGCTGACAGTGACTATTTTACTCATCACTAGACAACAGCATCCACTAGACTCTGTGTGCATAGGTGAAGACGCAAAGGTCAAAATATATCCATAGAACCCTCTTCCCCTGCAGTTATGGGCTTCTTGAGAGCCCGATTCATGCCTGGCACATAAGATATTTCCCTTCTCCCACAGAAGCCTTGTTTGAAGAAGAAAATACGGTGGCCTTTAGTCCTGTGAGCACGCTCTTCAAGCCATCACCACAACCACGATGCCAGAAACTTCCAGAAAGAGCAAGAGGTGGCAGAGCTTCAGGGCAGTCAAGGGTTTTTCCAATGAGTGAATGAAAGACAAAAGTTTAAATCTGCAATTGCTTTGAGGAGAAACAAAAGAATTTCATGAAGAGCCTGACACAGGACTTCTAGGGCCACTGCAGAACAGCAAGCAGAGGTGGAAAAAAGCATTGGCCAGATCAGAAGCTACAGACATTCACAGTGCAATGCCTTCCAGTGAAAGAATCCAAACTAATTCCTGCTTAAAAGCAGTAGCCTATTTTAAAAGATTCACAGGAAAAAGAGGGGGTAAAAAAGAAAGAAAAAAGAATTGAAAAAAAAAAAAAAAGAAAAAATAACCTTGGCTTTATACTTCTGCTGCACTGTCTGCTTGCTGCTAAGACACAACCTGCAGATGTGTGCTGGGCTTGCAAATCATAGTAAAGCATCTGTGCCTGGGGACCAGTCTTGCTCCTAAGTCAGCGTTTTCTTCCCTGACATCCCAGAATGACAAGAGTTGACCTCACTGTCACTGCTGCTTTAGAAGAAATGGAAGGGACCATTTGCGGCACTAAAGCAGCTCCATCGAGGCGAAAGCACCACGGCACTCACGGCAAGCCCCGCTAAACCACAAGGTCCCCGAACAAAAATCTGTACGAGTCTGCATCTGCTCCCACCGCAACGAGTGCCAAAAATGCCCTTGACTTCAGCTAGAGCAGCATCAGGTGCTCTCTCTTGGGAAACGCAGAGCCGTCCTAGCAGAGAAAATCAGAGCCTATCAAATAGGATAAAACGCAGCGATTGTGAAGGAATCCTTCAGGGGGATTTGGGGGGAAAAGCACCCCTGTATTTCCATTATTGCTACTAGAGACCCTTGATGAGACAGAGGGGTCTGTGAAACTCCAAGTCTGTCCCTGTAGCGACACAGCCAGCAGGTTAGGATGAAGTAGTTTTATAGCCAGAGTGGCTGTTTTGTTTTTTGAACTCTCTGAATCTCTTTGGATAGCTGAGCAAAACTGACAAAGCCAATAAAAGCCAGGCAGCTAGGAGGCAGCTGTGACACACCTCTTTGCAGGGCGTCAAACCAAGAGGTCAAGCACGCTGACTTCAGCCATGTCACACTCCGGATAAACGGGACCCATGAGATTTTTGTGTGGTTCACAACCACATGACAAGGTGGTGTTTCAAAGCTCAGGGTGTCTCAGCCCTGGTACACTCCCGCTGCTTTTGGTCTGGTGTTTGCGCTCCGAGGTGCAGCAGCATCCAGGCACCGCTTCAGGTTCGCCTCTCGGGGCTCATCCCGGGATGCACTGAGCTGTGCTGTACCCTGGCAAAGGGCTGGCTCTCCAGCAGCACCAGCCAGGTCCCAGGCACATCCTTGGCAGCCGCCACGACACCTTTTCCCATAAGGCAACCCTCACGGGGCTGGCTGAGCAGCTCGCAGCTCATCCCTCCAGGGACCTTGGTCCTTGCAAGCCATAACACACAAATCCTGCCAGAGTGGGGGGTTTTGTTCCTTTCCTTTTTAAGTTATTTGCTTTAGACCACACAAGAAATGCACAGATCCAGACCAAAGAATAAATCACCTACATGCTGTGCCATCCTCACTTTGTCTCACCACCCTAAATTGTTTTTTAGAATTGAGGGAAATTCATCTCAGGAGAGGAGCATCTGCTCGCTCTCCAGACGTCAGGAGCACGGCTGACCTTTGGAGGAGGGAGGGTATCTGATTTTGCTGTCTGTGTCTTTCAAACGGGCCCGTGCGACAGTTACGCTCTCTTTTTGCTACCTTTAGGTAACCCTCCATCTGCTTTTGTCAGGTGATCAAGGTCCCTCACAGCATCAGCCAATTCTTAGGGAATAAAATGTCTTTTCCAAATAATCACATATGACAGCAACAAAATAGAGCTTATTTAAAGCATATGCTAGCAGAGTTCTTTACCCTTGGAACTGCTTTCGCAGACCGAAAGTAAATTTTATTTGAATCAATCATTATTGTAGATATAAGGCTTTATTTGTTCAGGAAAAAATCCCTCTATTAGAGTTATAAAAGCTAAATGCAAGACAGAGCAAATTTCTTGACTGATAAAATAAAAACTAAATAAGTAGTTTAAAGTATTTTTAAAATATGTCTTATTCTAATCTGAAGACTTTGTCATGTCTAACTACGTGGAATTCCAGTATAAGCCTAAGTTTTGCCAGCTGTTTAAAAAAAACCTGCAAAGTTCTCCTCTCAAAGCTAGACCACCCTTTGTAAAGCAAAGAACGGCCGTGTACCACATTCTGCAAATTCCTTGTCCTCTGTTTATCGTTACACACAAAGCCACTAATCAAGTGTATAGCATTATTCATGTATGTAAGTATTCACAGAACCAAGCCACCATTTGATCCCGCCGCACTGCTGAAGATAGGCACTGGTAGAGCCAGGAAAAAAATTGTGAAGTCAGGGCATATTCATTTAGCTGCAACTGCTTAGTAAAAATCTCTCTGCATGGAAGTGAGCAGAGTACTGCCTAGGCAGGCAGACTGGACCAGACCTGACATCCAGTGAGGCTTGTCCAGGAAACTGCATCTGGGTAGGAGCTGTGATTACGTGTTTCTGACATTGGCTGCTGCTGGCAGGAGAACATCAGATGCAATGTACTGCTCCAGCAAGCACTAAGTTCTTAATTTAGGCACTTTATGGAAATTGTTGAAAAACATTCTAATTGGAAGCAACTTCTTCCTCTCCAGCATATAATTTTCCCCATTTTTTCGCACTCAGGCATTTGCATGAAAACAAGCTCTTTGTTTTTAAAATTCCACTGCTCTGGTTGTTTATTCCCCACTGGAATTCATAATCCTGTGTTTGCACAAAGCACTATAATTGGTTGCTGTGAAGTGTTTCTATCAAAAGCAAATGATTATTAATAATCAAGAATGAACAGTTGCATAATAAAGAATAGTAAAATAAGCACCATTCTAATAATAATGCTTATCTCCATGAAACCAATCTCTTCAAATGCTTTGAAACATAAACATACCCCGGTGATAGAAATCATCTTTAAACATGAAGAGCAGTAAGAACCACAGGAGCAAGTACATGTGGAGGTTGACTGTATCAACAGGAGTGGTGCATTTTGCAGCTAGCAAGAAGTTCAAAATTCCACCATGAGTTGAATGTGTCCCAGACTAATGTTTATAAGACTCTACCAGCAAATACTGACTTCATACAGGCAATCTCTGTGGCCCAAAATACATATAATAACGAGCTAATACAAAGGGCAAGTTTCGCCATGTCATCTGTTTCTGACATTCTTGAGAGAAGGAGAGGCTTTGCTGGTAGTTTACTTTGTTTCTGATACGCTTACTGCAGACATGGAAGGCTTCCTTTTCTGGTTCATGAGACTCAAAGGTCTGGCACAGGGGATTCTGTTTCTAAATACCCTGGGGAATCAGCAAAAAGAATCCTCTGAAGGGCTTTTGAACAGATCACAGTCCTGAGACCGTTTCTGAGTTCCATGAGAGTCTGCTGGTACATTACTAACTCCCCACAGACCTTCAGGGCTAAAGCATCTTCCTCCTTACCAAAGAACTTGCTATTTTTCCCTTGTAAAACACATTTCTTCTTCTCCAGCCTCCTAGTTTAATTCAGCTTTTACTCCAGTGCCATGCTATTTCAACGGCAGTAGGAGAAACCCTTGTTTTGGAGCAATGCCACAGGGACCCAGACTCTTGGCCAGGGCTCCCAGTCCTTGGGTTTGCCTGTGCCAGACCTCCAGAGGAGTGCCCAGCTGCCTGCCAAGTCACTCCCAGTCAGGTTTAACACAACTCAGGATTTAAGAATAAAATGTTTACTTTAAAACATTGATATGCAATCATGGAACAATGTTATAAATAGATAAAATAAATTGCCTTAACAAGGGCGTATTTAACAATAACGATCCTCCTCCATAGCAGCTACAGTCTGCCTTTTTTTCTTCTAGGTTAAACAATGTCTCTCAAATAATCAAATTCGTTCTTCTTTTGAGATTGTTTCTGTCTCCTCTTGCACATTTTCTTCAATCCTCCCACCTGCCCTCTCCCTGGGAGGCAGCGAACAGAGCGGCATGGGGGAGCACTCAGACCGTTCCACCACGCCAGTCCTAGCCAGGACATACAAAGCTTGCTTGCTTCTCACCTATGAAACCTCTCTCGTCGTTGCCTGTGTCTGGGCGTTAGGCACCACTTGTCCAGTAAGGAGAGGAAAACAGTCACTTTTTCCCTTTCCTTTTCTTCTACATAGGTGGTCCTATGAACTTTTCAACAGCCAAAGTTAAATGCCGTGTTCCTGGCATCAGACTGCTTGCCTACTACAACATCCCAAGGAAACATCAATCAATCTTATGCATGATATTATGGTAAGTATTAACATTCCATCTTCTTCCTATATTCGTAACTAGCTTTATTACATGAGTACCACATAAGTTTAAACACGGTACTTCAGAGACCACAACTGGAAATGGCTGGTTTATCATCTGTAGCTCCCTAAGATGCAGTTTCAGTTAACAAAGCCTTTTGAGGGGACACTAGGAAAGCAAACTGATAGCCTGAACATCTGGTCCACTACTGCAATGGAAAATGGGATACAGAGTAGCAGGGAATGTCATCTCATCACTGGAGCAAGCGGTGGCAGTGCCTCTGCCTCTCTCCTTGCCAGTCCACAGCTTCCATGCAGACAGCAGCCTGGAGCTGAGGCTGACTGTACCGGGCGTAGGCTTTTTTTCAGGTCTGGCTGTCACCTGCCTTACCTGACTAAGCAAAACAGCCATACAGGTAAAGATCATCCTGCTCTGGCTAGTTCAGTTCAGCTAAGTGACCAACAAAAGACAAAACCGGAGATACGATTCGAAACCAGCCCTATCCCGAGTGGCCATGTTTCAAACGAAGATAGGGCTTCTGTTTTTAAAGAGGGGCAAGTTCTACTGCTTCAGACAAATATAGATCCTAATAATTGCCTTGATTTGGCATTTACTTCAACACACATCCATCTAAGATTTGTGCATATAGTACTTAAATAAAATTATAGAATTTACTTCTTAGTGAATGGTATTTTTGTGCAATAGGAAAAACAGTGAATCAATGAACAAACGCGCAGTCTTTGTAACCACAGTCATCTTCAACTGCCTTCCTGTCTGGCTCTTGGCAGGCGAGGGACATTGGAGTCTTAAAGGTGTGGCACAGAGGTATTTCAAAAGCAACCATTATTCTGACACATAAACATGAAAATATAGTCCCTACTATGGACTCTGAATTACTTCATGCATGCATGACAAAAATCAAACTGAAATCTTCAGATAATTGCTTTTTGTTATGAGATTTGCCAAAGAAATCTGCCCTTTTATAAAGCCAAAGGACTCTGTCTTGTCTGCTCGTAATGGCATCTCTGGCATGGGCTGAAGGTGCTTATTTCTCTGTTTTGACAGATTGTCGTGGTTTAACCCCAGCCAGCAACTAAGGCCCACACAGCCACTTCCTCACTCCCCTCCCCATGGGATGGGGGAGAGCATCAGAAGAGTAAAAGTGAGAAAACTCATGGATTGAGATAATGACAGTTTAATGGGTAAAGCAAAAGCCGGGTGCACAAACAAAGCAGAATAAAGAATTTATTCACTGCTTTGCATCGGCAGGCAGGTGTTCACCCATCTCCGGTAAAGGCGGGCTCCATCACGCATGACGGTTACTTGGGCAGACAAATGCCACCACTCCAAATGTTCCCCCCTTCCTCCTTCTTCCCCCAGCTTTTATTGCTGAGCACAATGTCTTAGGTTATGGGATATCCGTTTGGTGAGCTGGGGTCAGCTGTCCCCGTGGTGTCCCCTCCCAGCACCTCGTGCACCCCCAGGGTCCTCGCTGGTGGGGCGGTGCGGGACACAGAGAAGGCCTTGAGGCTGTGCGAGCACTGCTCAGCAGCAGCTGAGACATCCCTGGGTTACCAGCACTGTTAACAGCACAAATCCAAAACGTAGCCCCATACTAGCTGCTCTGGATAAAATTAACTCTATCCCAGCCAAAACCAGCACACAGATAGAGAGTTCAAGGTCCAGGTACCACTTCTTCAGGTGCAGCCTTGGTCACTAGGTGAATTGTTTGGTGGTATTACAACACAGGCAGGCTTGGAAATATCCTTCCCCTTGCTCTCTTCATCAAGAAGCTACCTCTCTGGTAAAAACACACATTATCAGACAGTGAAGGGGAAGCGGGAGTTTCTCTTCCTTGGGCCATTAATCTGTGTTGATGCAATTAGCTACATTCAAAGACAACTTAATTCACATGGGTTAACTTAAACTTGTTCAGTAAATAGACATATAGCTGTAGCCACTCTTTGTCAGTGATCTTCTCTGGCATTTATACATGAGTAACGGCCCTCAAACCCTACACAGGCATGCAGGAATCCTTCTAGAGCTCACGCAAGATGAGAAATATTCAGTTCAGACCAAAGAAATGAGACATTAGTAGGCAAGCAAAGCGATAGTATCTTGGAGGTGTACATGACTGGATTTTCAAAAGGCTTTGAACAAGCTCCTCACCAAAGACTGTTAAGCATCTAAGCTGTCAGGATATATGTGGGAATACACTCTTCTGAACTAGTACCTAGTGAGAAGATACAGTGAAAAGGACACAGATATGGTCTAAGTTCACAGTGAAGTGAATTTCCCAGCAGGATCCAGTGAGGATTTGAGAGACCTGTATTAAATAGCATATTTGTGTACAACCTGAAAGGGGAGAGAGGGGTAACCAAAGCGACGAAGTTTACAGGAGGTGCAGAGTGATTCAGAGCAGCCACACCCAACCGCGAGGAAAAGCTGAAGTCAAGCCGATGATGCAGAGCTTCAGAGGGATTACACGACATGGAGATGATGGCAGGTAAATTTCAATGCCAGTAGCTGCAGAGTAATGCACCTGGGGAAAAGCCATAACCTTAAACTATATCTCATGGAGTATAAAGAAGGTATAATCAGTCAGGAAAGAAATCTTGAAACTATGTGTTCCTTCTCTGGAAGTATCTCAGTGCTTAACAATGGTTAAAAAGGCATCTGGTGAATTACTTGCAAAAGAATAGAGAGAAAAACAGAAAATACTATTATGCCATTGTATAAATCCCCAGAGCATGTGTTCATTGAATACTGAGTACCACTCTGGTCATGCCATTTCAAAAGGAACATAATACAATTGGAAGCAGCACCGGGGGACAGCAGGATGGTATGATTTCCATATGAGGAAATGACTAAACAGACTAGGATTTCACTTTGGAAGCGATATGACTGAAGGAGTGTATAACACGGGGCTCCGCAATCAACAGCCCTGTTGCTAAAGTGAATAGGGAAAAGTCTGTTCCCTACTTGCTATTTATCTGGGAAGAGTGACATGGTTTGGCAGCAGGTTTAAAACAAAGAAAAAGAAGAACTATTTCACCCAGCACATATTTGTATCGCTGAACTCCGTGACACAGGTTAATGCGACATGCAGAAATAGCAATCATTTCAAAAGAGGATCAGATCAGACCATGAAACACCACCAAAGGCTATTAAACATGATGGTCTGTCTGCAACTACTCACTGAGGAAAACCTCTCAGCCACAGACAGAGTGAAACTGGAAAAGAGCGTTGGGTATTACCACATATATCCTCTGTATCTGCCCTTGGCGTTGGCTACTGGCCACTGGCAAGAGCATGCACAGGGCACTGGGTCTCACCCACCATGGCAACTCTCGCCATAATGCCTTTATAATTACTACTGTTTCCATACCGGTAATTTGGGGTCCAGTTCACAGCTCACTGGAGTCAGAGATTCGGTTTCCTGGCGTTCAGCTACACGAACTTCAGTGAATAATCAGCCTGTCAAATCATTATGAATAAGTTGGTTTCACCAGTGTTGGAAAAGGAGGCAAAGGCACAAATATTCTTTTGCTCCCAGGGTTTCCTTTTGAGTCAATTGATTACTTTTTCCTGAAGGAAAGCCATGGTAACCTCATAGGGTTACTGTACCTCAGACTTTGCTGAAAAAAA
Organism: Opisthocomus hoazin; assembly: GCF_030867145.1. NCBI lineage: Eukaryota > Metazoa > Chordata > Aves > Opisthocomiformes > Opisthocomidae > Opisthocomus > Opisthocomus hoazin. The sequence goes on along the minus strand of NC_134414.1, from coordinate 78,128,770 downwards.
GATGGAAAGGACAAGGCAAACCCAGGTTTGGCTCTCTCCAGCCCATGCAGCCCTCTCGCACACTACGGCTGCCTTTGTGCCCACAAACTCTGTCGCCATTCCCCAGAGCCTGCAACACGGCCACCAGTTTCACGCTCTAACAGCATCACTCTGGTGAGCGTCAGCACAGCCTCTGCTTCCCCGAACCCTTTAAGAGCAGGTGGGGTTGGAACAACCACAAAAGCACAGCCACAGGAGCACCTCGTGTGGCCCAAGGAAAACCCAGGGCCAAAGAGCAGAGAATATAAACAGCAGGAATTTTCTCTACCAGATAGGACCAGCACTAAGTCAGGGTGACATACGTGGGCTCTTCCCCGCTGGCAAAATGTTCCTGAGGTCTCCAAGTTGAAAGCTGGGGAAATCTGAGGGGACAAAATGAAAGACAGGCTGGAGAAGGGCAGATGTGCTGTAAGAGTGGGATGCTGAGAAACAGAGCGCGCCATGGAAGGTGAGGAATTATACGTGAAGGCTTAAGGCCATCCTGCGGGATGCTCTGCCTGTGGGAAGCTCAGTGAAAGACCGTGACACTTCAAAAAAGCATCAGGGAGCTCTGGGGCCAGAGAAATCGCGACCGGCAACTACTTTCGCCAGAATTTTCCCTGCAAACACTTTCATATCTCTGATCACCAAATGAAGATTTCTGCTTTGCTGCTTCAGCTTATCTGGGAGTCCTTGTTCCAGGCAATGCACTGCATTATTTTTAGCATACACAGTGAAATTCCATCTTGTTTCTGAAACATCCATTTCTCCCAGCCTTCACTACTGAGCTTTTGCTGAGGCCACACTGTTTTACAGGATTATAACCTCTGCAGTTTCGCAGAGTCAGATTCATCAGATACCAAGTTGGGTAAAACTGCAGAGTCCAAAGGAAATTATGAAAATCTCCATCAAAATAAGAAATTGCACTCAACATAGGAGTTCTTTTTTCTCAGCTAAAGCAAGCAAGGTATGCACCTGAGCATTCAGGCTTCAGAGGCTGCAGAAGCCAGGTTTGCCACTGACAATACATCACTATGACTATGGGAGTAGCTGAGTTACTGTAAATCACACCTTTTACCTACATGATACTTCACATATCACCCTATACATCTGAAGATTTCTGTAGAAATCATAGGACTACATGGTTAATAAGCTCCAGGAACAAAACACAGATTTTTTTTTTTTCTAGTTTTAAAAGCCTGAAAACCACAGAACCTCGTGTATGTTAAATTAATGAAGCATTGAACTATTGGAGCAGTTACCAGGGCAATATATTTATGCACAATTGTAAGAAATTAAATAGCATGGATATTCAGCATATAATGAGGAAGAAAAACAAAAAAAAGAAGATAAATGAAAGTGCTGACAGTGCAAACTTCTCTCAGAAGAATGCCAACAGAAAAGTATAAAACCCCATGAAAACTGGTACTTTTATGGAGAAAAAAATACTCCCCTAAGGGTAGTACTTCTGAGTACTATATACCATCGAGGTCAGCTTAATGAAGGTGAAGGTTTATGAATAGCTGACTAGATCTGTAACTTCTGTAGCTTTATTCTTTTATATGACTTGTTCGCACTGGTTGAGTTTTGTTAAAATTAAAATTATACTTTGGCTTTGCAAGTCTGAGAATTTGTTCCAATTTTCTTTTTTCTTTTTATGTCCATAGTTTTTACACTTGAAGCAGTTTTTCTAGCTAACTGAGTGAATGCAAAAAGTAGATAGCTTTAAAAGGTGTACAAGTGTTAATAATTCACTGTAGTTATACTAGTAGACCCCTAAGGGATGGGGTCCCAGATTTTTTTCCTTCCTTTGGAAAACCAGCCCACCTCTCACCTCCTAATTCTGCTGGGATGGTCCCTCTGGGGCAGTGGTGCCAAGCAAGGGTCTCCTCTCCACACCATCTGCTTTGCCTAGCAAAGATTTGTTGGAAGGAGAGAGGAAAGCAGAGGGTTTTACTTTGTCTCCTAGTGGCTAGAGACTTATCTTGGACATGAAAGTCACAAGCCTGCTCCAGAACTATATGTATTTTTTTTTAAATGTACAGAAATCAACAAAATAGTGGGAGCAGAAGACCGTTGCCTTAGACTAAATCCCTTGCCCTAGGCTGGGGAGCCAGGCTAGATTTACAGCGTGTGTTTGAGGTAGGCAGGACCCCCAACCTTACGGGACTCAAATAAGGTCACGGTGAAGCACAGGTTGCTGTTGTGAGGGCACAGCCACCAGCCAGCACGGCCCTCAGCTGAGCCAAGCACCCGGACAAGTGGCAGAACAGCCTCCCCACCCGGGCACTGCTTTTGGCCAAGCAGCGATGGTTGCTGGCACCTCTGGCTCCCCCAGAGCAAGACCTTCCTGCAGGACCAGCTCCGGCAGTACGGCCCCTTGCAGCGCTGGTCTGGATGCAGGGTACCTATGACCTCATCCTGTTCAGGAATTTTGATAAATCCCAAAAGGCACCTGGTGGCAACGAAAGATACCTCATGGGCTTATTAATCAGATCAATGAATAAGGATGACTTGGTTTCTATACAAGAAACACAAAAGAATGGTGTCTATTAGCATATTAAGCATTACTGAGTGTTCCTTGTCCTAACATCTGAAATTCCCAACAGGAAAACCTGATGGGCAGAGGTTCACCAACCCAGTTCCAGCTACCTCTGGCCTTCTCCCGGAAAGAAACAAGGAAAAGACCAGCTTTCTGATGTTAAACATGAGTGCTGTAGGAGAAGGAAAATTTTCAGGTGAGTCAATGAGGTTCTGTGAAAACTAAGAAAGGGAAAAAAAATGTAACAGCAAATCCCTCCAAGAATAGGTTTACTGATCTTGTTTCTCAGACTATTCATAGACTGTGACATCAAAAACCTCAGCTCAAGGCTCTGTTCCCCCAGCCCTCTCCTGGAGGCTCTCCTCTGAGTTCTGGTTCCTCTGTAAGGAGTATATATTTTGGTTGAGGATAGTGCTGACACAGTGGCACCTGCCAGCTGTCCAAATGCTGGCATGGGCAGCTGGGCAAGCCAACAGCCCTCGAGCTGTGCAGCTTCAGCTGGGGGTCTGGCACAGATAGAGATGCAGAGTAACTAACATCGGTTTAAAGGAGAAAACGTTCTTCTGAACTGATTCCCTGTTGTTTTTAATCACAAGCAGCATTTGCCTTCATTTTTGCTTATTCTTCCCTATCACTTTTAAGGCCCATCCTACTCTCACAGTCATCATGGTGCCTACTGAGGCTCAGCGTAGTTCACAGTAAGACTTAACCTTTCAATTCATCACTGGCAATACAGTGGGTAAAATCTCAAACACCCAGTCTGAAAGTCACACAAAGGCTGGAAGCTTTTGACGTTGTTGGCAAAATGTTGTGCGGATAAAATGTGGTGGGTTCACCTTGGCTGGCTGACACATGCCCACCCAGCCACTCTCTCACTCTTCCTCCTCAGCAGGACAGGGGGAGAAAATAAGATAGAAAAGCTCATGGGTTGAGACAAAGACAGCTTAATAAGAAAAGCAAAAGCTGTACATGGAAGCAAAACAAAAAGAGGAATTTATTCACCACTTCCCATTAGTAGGCAGGTGTCCAGCCACTCCCTGGGCAGCAGGGCCTCAGTACACGTAGCATTTGCTTAGGAAGACAAACGCTACATCCATGATGTCTCCTCACGCTCCTGCTTTCCCTCAGCTTTTACAGCCAAGTACAATGTCATGTGATACAGAATATCCCTTTGGTCGGCTGTCTCTCCCAGCCTCTTGCCCACTCCCAGTCTACCAGCCTGTTTTGGGTGAGAGGGCTGGAGAGACAGCCTAGATGCTGTGCAGTCACTGCTTAGCAGTAGCCAAAACGCTGGTGTTTTATCTGCACTGTTTTAGCCACAAATGCAAAGTCCAGCACCACACGGGTTGGCCTGAAGAAAGCTAACTTCATCCCAGCCAGACCCAGTAAGAGCTGAAAGAATCTAATTGTCTGTATTACAAAAGAAAATTAAAAGCAAAAAAAAAGAAAACAAAAAACAAAACATAAACCAACTCTGCCTGCTCTATAAACAAGCCTACTACAGACAACCATAGTCCTACTACTAATTCAACTTCGTAGGTGGCTACTCTTCCAGCATCAATTAATTCCCTTGCAATTTAGGCAATAAAGAAGAGCAAGCTCTGTAGCTGAGATTTATATATCCTCTGTCATGGACACACAGAAGTTAAAAAAGTTCTTTTATTGGTCTGTGGGATAAAGGTTCTTGCTGGCTCATGTAGTACACTCAAAACTATAAGTGGATTGTTTTGCCCGTCATTTCTTTATGCAGAAATAGCTACGAGCTGATGATACCTTCAGTCTGGAAAGGATGTCCAACTGGAGAAATGAAACTGCTGCCCATGGAGTCTGTCTCACTCCAGTACCTGATTTTAAGATGTGCCGAGTCGAAGCCAGGCCTCTGAATAATTTTTCTCTCGTGCTTAATTTCATCTTGATGACTAACAAGTGAAAGCATGAGAGTCTTAAATTATAGCTACTCTCCTTTGAACTTGGCTAATAGTGGGCTCTGCGATGAGAAAAGACACTATGTGTGGATGGACAGAGGAAAAGCAGCAGCTTAAATTGAGGGCACTGCACCGAGGGCACGCTACATTGCTACAACACTCGCACACTGGAAACTAATCATTAAAAGTCTTCTCAATCATTTGTCTTTTGTGGCCCTCTCAAAGCTGAATAAATGTTCATTCACTGCCTGGTAATAGCTGACAAATTCCTGGATACTGGAACAAAGCATTCAGTCCTATTTAGTCATATTCTGGAGAGCTATTTATGTCTATTTTTCTCTTTTTTATTATTATTAACACTGCCCCATTACGAAGCATGATAATCACTTACAAACTGAAGAAGTGGTAAATATGTCTGGGTGCAAGATTTATTAGTGGGAGGCTGTTGCCTGGTGTGACAGAGATTGGTGTAATTCTTAATTTTTCACAGAATACCTTGCTTCCAACAGGGAATTGTTGAAAATGTTAATAAATCTTTGCTATGATATATTTAAAGGCTGCTGGTGAACACTGCAAGACATAAATCACAGAAGGTGGCATTTTTAACTAGTAAATAAAAAGTAAACGAAAATATCATCAGATAGATTTAGAGGGTGTTTGACAAAAAGGACCTATGAGTGATTTTTTTTTTTACTGGTGAGAGCTCTAAACCCGAAACAACAAATACTGGAAGTCCATATTGCAGCCCTGCATTTCTAAGGCAACACCCTGTCATCAAAACTTGAATTATGACTACCTCCAACTGAGAAAAATTACAGAATCTGACCCATAGTGTGTGTCAACAACCGCTCTGCTCAATTGTAAAAGAATCTGGAGGACAAAGCACAAAGTGGTTTGGAGGGATGGGATCAGACGGGCCCACTCAGAGGGCTTAAGAGTCTGCCCTAAGCAAAGGAGGAATCTTACACTTACGTGAACAAAAGAAAACAAAACAAATGGAAACAAAGCCGGGGACATGCTAGCTGGAAAGCACCAAGCTAAAGCTGTAAACAGAAACAGTAAGAAGCCACAATTTGTGACTACCAGCGAGCAGTGCCTGTATTATTTTAGTATGTGCAGGGTTAGAAGTATCTAATGTAGAATTCCCCCTTCTATCAATAAATGCAGATTCGACTCAAGATGCATAACCCTCAGAACAAGCAGTGTGTTTTGTGCACGTGGGATGTAACAGTACAGGGTTAGGGTGCCTAAAGGCGGCCATCTCGAACCTCCCTTTCTCTTCTGTCACCGGTGTTAAACACTGGAGCGATTCCGCTCTGCAGCCCCTCTCTGAACTGGTTCCTCCCAGGGCGCGGGGCTGTTGGGGGAGGAAGATGCAGGAAAATGTCCTCCAACCATCGCCCAGTCTGCACGCTGGGCCACGGCACGTGTGCTCACAGTCAATGCACCATCGAAACCTAACAAGCAAGACCGCTGTTTTTACTCTTTCAAGAGACGCAGGGCAGCTTTCTCTGGTTTGGACCATGCACAACTGAATTTCAGTTTCTTAAAGTTCATTGAGTTCTGATGGAGTGTACCCAAACTAGAACAGTCATTTCATGAACATCTTTGCTATGCGGGCCCTTTAAGAAGTTTATAAACTAATTTGAAACATTTAGCATTTCTGTCTTACAGTTTGTTCTCAGGTCTGATACTTGCTATGTTAAGGAACATGTTCCTCACCAGCAGCAACATCAGAAAGCTTTTTCTGAAAGAAGAGTTACCTAGAACTTTTGGTTGAATAGTCCCACTAGCATTAGACTAAGCCTATGTTTTCTGCCAGGAAACTCCTTATCTGAGGCATGTATGTATCCTGATACATACATTACATTTGAGAGCCTACAATGAAAAGTAAGGTTTGCCCTTGTCTGTGGAAAAAGGTTGATTCCAGGCAAATTCCATGTTATTGCAGTTTTGAAGGGGTCAAATCCCCTCTTTTTCTACTGCCATGTACTGAATTAACCAGCCTTTGCGATTCAAAATCAAATTCTTCATGTGGAGTGGTGAAATACTGTGTGAGTGTGGATTCCCCTGGATGGAAAAAAATAATAAATCCCACATTTTTAGTAAGTCAGCCCAGATTTTCACCACACAGTCCTTTAACAGGGCTTTATACCCTTTAACGAAGGGTATAAGGCCGTTAAGTCAGTGTAACTGTATCTTCAGTTCCATCTTCTTCATTAGGTTTCAATGGTGTTGCCAACATTTCTCCTTTTTAAAAGAAACACAGATAGGTTTTTTTATTAGCACCGAGTTTCTAGCTGGGGGAAAGGATAGGGAAAAGTTAAATTGAGTTTGTTTCATTAGAATGTTGCTTGCATAATTGCTGAGATTATGCAGCTGTTACTATCTGCAGGTGTTAAATGCTGGGCAAGACTTCCGTGTCACTACTACAAAATTTTGAAAAGCACATTTTTAGTAGCAACACTGTGCACTTTAAGTATTTTAGGTAAGCTTCCATTTCTGATTATTTTGGTCTACCTACGGGTTCACATGTTTGTAAAACTGCGTATCACACACCAAAATATTTCTCATATTGTGACACAGCAGTCACAGCAGGAGAGCAAGGGATATTAATTCCCTCAATCTGCCCCTGAACAACGCATGACCTTTCTCTGTCTCTCTATGCCCTTTGTAGAAAAAGACTTTTAAACTACCACCTCGAGACACTGTGACCCGGTTTGACTTCTCGGTCTCCGCAAGGCAGGACATACTCCAGGGGAAGGCGCAGTGGGGGCCATCTATTCACATGAACATTACAGGCTTGCTATTGGCCTGTGCACTGAAGGAACCAAGCCTAACACGATCAGATGGTCTGCCTGTACGTCCATTTTTTCTCAGCAACTTCTGAGCACGACGGGCAATATCCACTGGACTGAGGCACAGTAGTCTCGGCTGTATTTCGCAGATATTTCATCAAGACAGATGGTAAAGGAGATGAATCCTATTAATGATCCCACAGACATATGGCAAGAAGAGTTCAGACATTTTGTTTTCATTTTGTACTTTTGCTTTGATTTTCTCAGTCTCTTTCACACCTGTAGCTTTAAAAAAACATTGTGCATATTCTCACAGAAAGCTGCTTTGTCAACCCTGTCATTCACTTTTCCAAGCCTCTCAAAGGCCGTTTCTCCCTCCACCAGTTCATTTTATCTCTGTTAAGAGCCACTCATTAAATGACGCTGTCTTTCCTCCTCTGCAAGGCCATCCTCTGGGTTTCCTCCTGCGTCCAGTGTTTCTAAGCCCCCCCTGTAACTCCAGATGACCGCTGCCGTCTGAGACACACCATCGCTCCTGCCTTCTGCCCTGTGCTGAACATCCCTGAGCCAGAGCCCTTTCCTTCCCCAGCATGGTCCTCCCTAAGGCTGGCCAGAAAACAAACTTCTTTTCTCAATCAAAATTTAAAGAAATTAAAAGGGTTTATGGGTATTTCCATGGAAATGTTCGACTTCCACACCAAACCTAAGATTTTCTCTGAAAGCTTGGCTGTGAGCATTGCTGTGTTTCGTGACAGTGCTGATCCAGCTGTTTCTGCTTCTGCTATGGTTTCAGCACAAGCTAAGATGATCCATCCCACAAGGCAGCCCAGTGCTGTGCATGAAGTCTTGTCACCCTGTCTGTGTGGTTATTTTCTAGCACCTGCCTTTTGACAACAAAAAGCTGCATTTTGCTGTGAGAAGGAGGCATTTTTCATTGAATAGTATGATCTAGTCAAGCACAAGCTTTCCATCAATAACAGCTTAGATAGATACACTTTTTTTACACTAATTTCCTGGTTCCAAAATCTTTCCCTTGAGTCATTTTGAAAGGCATGAGGACACACAGGAGCTCTGGGCATGTGCTGACACACTGCTTCCAGGCTAACCCACGAACAGAGCCTGCAGCACTTCAGAACCCACCACCACTAGCTTTAATCTAGTAGGTATACAGAAAGGGGTTTTTTTAAGAGGCAGCAGTGGCCTTGTTTCACTGTATTTTGATCACGCTGTGGGTGAGATTCCTCCATCCAGGTGCCTAAATGTGAGTTAGGGGTGGGACTGGTGCCACTGCCAGCCAGGGCCACTTATGATGCCTTCAGCTGCCACTCCAGAAGGCCCTGGGTGCCCCACTGGTGTCATATCTGCCAGTGAGGGTATCTCATCTACCTGTACTGATGGGGCTGAATGAACTCCTTGATCTCCACTGAGTAGAAGAGGTTTTTGACACCTGGTCCACAGCTGGGTGTCCACATGTACACATGAAACTACAGACTGCTAAACTTTGGAGCTGAAGCCCATGCTATGCCTTCAGTCCAATGCTATTTACACCCGATCTAATGACATTGCTAATGCCCGTGTTTGCGTTGTTCTGTTTTGGGTGATGCTGGGGCCACAGTGCCCCATAGCAAGTCACAGTCTGGCTGCTTTGGGGAGCCAAAACTTTCCCAGCACTGGTGGAGGAGCACGCACCACCAGAGTGGTGTGCAGATGCTGTGTCCCCTCTCCTCTTACTCCAGGCCTGTATCATGCTGAATTTATACCCCTGACACTGATAAATTCCTCTCACAAACAAGGTGCTCTCCGGGGGCTGATCTATTCACTGTGGCATGCTTTAGTCACAGCAAAACCGGAGGGAGAGAATACATCTTCTCCAACTCTCCCAGACAAGCATTTTGCATTTGATGAGGGGCAATTTATAATGGCTCTGGGCTGAGCCAAGAGCCAGCAAGTGTGGCAATCTGATTTCAGGCAGGGAAAGACTCAGGCAATGAGGAAGTGCCTCTTCACGCCAGAGCCTTGTGAAAACACCCAGCCACCTCTCAAGAAGAAGTCCTTTGAAGCGGCTCACTAAGGATGCTGACGGGTAGCCTAACTCGGGCTCTTTGCTCCCACACATGGCTGGCAGTGGCAGTGGTCCCACTGTCCAGAGAGGCACCTGCGGGCGGGGAGTCCTCCGGACCCCAAGCCCACCCAAGGCATCACTCTGATCCTCCTGCCACTGCCTCACCATGAGCCGGCCCCGGCCTCCCACCCAGATTTTGCTCCTTCCCTGTTGGCAGTATCTCAAGGGCATCTCTTCTCCAGCCCCAAAATGATCTGCCTCGAGTATTTTCTCTAACAAACTCCCACTGAAGTCAATGGAAACACTGTATGAGCCAGAGGGAAGGTCAGAGCCCGTGGCAGGAACCCAGCCCCACAGAGGGAACACGGGCTCGACAGGGTGTGGGTACCTGACGACTTCTGCTTAAACCAACTGTTTTTATATTCAGACTTCATGAACAATGGTAAAAATAGCAATGGCTTCGGCCCACCCATGGTATGTTTTGCACATCTTCCACTCAGCGTCTTCTCTCATTGCTGTTTCACAATGTCAGAAATCAAGTTCATTGTCAGGACACGCTGAGTAGATGTGGCCTGATCTGAAGGGGGGACTGAAGCGGCTCCATAAGAGCTAAGAGGAAATCACCAGTGAGGTTCCTCAAGGCAGTCTTGAGGAGTATTTTAGCAATGGCCTACAGTCTGAATACAGGCACTTGCTTTTGGACTTCAGCAACAGCTCAAACTGTCCCATCATGAACTCCTTAGAGAAATAAAAAAATGCCCGGTAAAAGTAATGTATAGGGTGCAGGTGAGACCCCATCCAGCACAACACCCTGCTTCTGCTCACCCCTCTTCGCAAGGAGGAACACGAAAAGCTCAGGTCCCATGCAGGGCTGCCAGGAGGGCCAGCAACGGGGAGCCAGCCCAACAAGCGGAGACCCAGAGAACCCTGGCTGTTTATCCCATGGCGGAAAGGCAGAGGGGGGATGTGATTGCTTTCCTAGAAATGCCTGCCAGAGGGCAGAAGAGCTCCTCACCCCAAAAGACAATGCTGGCACAAGGCTAAATGTCTATGAATAATTCAGTCTGGAAACCCAATTGGATGGAGGGGGGCATTTGGCAACAGATTTCCTGCAGGACAACAGAGGAAACAGTCTGGGCTTCTTCTTGGCCAGAGCCTGCTGTGGTTATGAAAGCACAAGTGTGTCAGTGGGGTAGGCAGACGAGTGAGGTTAAGCCAGCAGGAAGAGCCAGGATTTTGGAATGGAGAAAAATGAACAGTTTTTCAGGTGGAGGAGCCCTTCTTCAGGGCATTTTGTACATCAGGAGTGCTCTGCACGCCGGGGGGCTAAGATAAGCAGGGTAGTGAGCATCTCTGCCCTCTCCCGCTCCACATTGCATGCCCCTACCAGTGTCAGCATGTTACAGGTTAATGATATCCCAGCAGTAAGATGATTACTTTTCTCTTCATGCTTGCTGTCTCGCCTGGTTCAAAATGCAAAATCACCAAGGCTGAAATTTGCAACTATACAATTGTGGACATTTCTGATGTCCCACGCTGAACGCGCACCTTATCCCATTTACATCCCCGTCATTAGGCCAGCAAGATCCCCGGCTACCCATCATCTCCTGCGTGCAGTGCAGCATTTCTTCTCGCCTGTCACCCTGGTGTCTGAGCTTCTTCATCGTAGTATCTGCATATCTCTGCAGTGATACTTCGGTTGCGTGCCAGGCACAGCTCTCACTAAGAGCAGAAGCTCTGCCACACTGCATGGAAAACAAAGCCCTCCTATAGCTTTTCTCCAGACTGAAGAGTATCCCTGAAAATCTCTAAAAGAGAATAAGGATGTAACTTGCTTCTAGTAGAAATTGCCTAGTTTCACATTGCTCACGGCTAATTCATGCACTGAGGGAAAAAATGTTCAGCTTCTCCGATATTTAATATGAATTTTGTATCTGTATAAGCATCATACAGACCTTTGTATTGAATAAATAAAGCACGGTCAGGGCTGGTCATGATTTAATCCCACAAAATCATGTCAAGACTGAATCACTAAATTATTAGTGATGATTAAATCCTACTAAACTCTGCAGTGCAGGGACATTAGTGAGAGCAGCTAAAGCCTGCCTCCTCCACCCTCAGAGGTGCCCATCCACCCCTGTCGCCCACCCTAAACCTGTGTGCCAGCCTGTGGCCGGGGGGCTGCTGCAGGCACAGCTCCCACCGTAACGTTCTCCTCCAGGTTTATAGCAAATTTCCGTCCCCTGCCACCTTTATAAAAAGAAACCGCTCTCACTCTTACTCCCAAATGGAAATGTTCTTCTGAGGAGGTGTATTTCATTTTTAAGTAATAGCCTGCAGTGGCTTTTTCCAAGGGCCCTTTGCTGCCTGAGAGTGGTTTTATTTGGTGGGTGAACAGTGACATCTGCTGGGAAATTCTCGGGAAGGAGGACTGGGCTCCCGGGGTGCCCAGCACCCGTGCATCCTTCTCTCCCCTCCTCTCCCCTGCCCATGGGGGCAACGGCCCACAGGGCTCATTAGCTGCACGCCGTTCCTTCTGGATAGGCACAATGAAGCCTATATAATAATTACCTGTCTCACACTATCCATGGGCAATTGATAAAATTCACTGGGATTGCATCTATTTTTTTTTATTGCTTTTTCAAGTGCTAAAGGTTGCACGTGTTGGGGGGGCATTGGGTGGCGGCACGCTGCCCTCCGTTTCTCTCACTGAGCATTTCAGTCCTTCATCTCTCTCCCACCCAGCGCTCCTCTGATGTCTCCACTGCTTCTCCTTTTACTATACTATATTTACAATTGGGCTTATTTGAAAGTGAAATGCCCTGGTAGAATTGCCAGCAGCAACTGGCAGTGAGGGCTGCGTTGCTCTGGGCACCGGGGTGCCTCTTCAGCAGGAGTGCAGCGGGTGTCTGACGTCCCACATAAATGGCACAATATTACACTCTCTTTAAAATTTCTCCTCCCCAGAAAAAGAGCTTTACGCTCGGAAAAATACAATCTGCTACTGTGAGCGAAGCACCGGGCCTGCGATGTGGCAAGCCATGCACTTGCTTGGCTTCTCTGAGGCATTAACGATACACCTCTCCAGAATATTACTATGAAGTTGAAATGTGTAAATGCAGGATCCAGACACCATACAGGACCTTCACGATGGTCAGCAGCCCTCTGACTGTACAGTGGTGGTTAGGTCATTTTGCAAGACTTTGGAGTTTCCCCTTTTATTTCCAAAGTGCCTAAGGAGAGAGGGGTGTGGGTGCGAGCCCAGCACTAGGCACCAAAAATATACCTTGTACGTATAATTTAACTCTTCTGACACAGCTTTGCCATGTTATTGATAATACAAGAGCTATTGTAATTTAAGATTGTCAGCTCATGCTGATCATTATATAACTTTAAAAAAGAAAATCGCTTATGGCTTGAGCCTAAGCACATCCCGCTGTGGGGAAACTGGGCTGCTCCCCAAATTGGGCTGCTCCTTCTGGCATGGAAATACGGTGGTGCAAGAAGAGCTCACCTTCAGCTGAAGGAAGAGGAAAATGCAGTGCACCTGAACTTGTGCTACTGCAGGAACACACGCAGTGCCAGCAGCTAAGCCCAGGTTTGCCCTTGTCTCAGGCTGTCTTTCTCCCACCACAGAGCTCCCATTGTCCAGCCCTTCCTCTCCGGAGGTCCCTACACTCCCTGTGCTCCCTCCCCAAGGCTCAGCTCCCCTCATCACAGCCCCAGCAGGGATTTCCTGTCTGGACCTCCTACGCCTCAGCCTCTCCTCCCTGACAGCCCTGCTAGCAACACTCCAATAAAATATTTCCAGGAATCATGTCTCTTTCCCTCTTCTGCATGTGCCAGCTGCCCAAGGAAACATGGTTCAAAATAAATATACTGTTCAAAGAGAAGAGAAGGCCTTACCAAGTGCATAACTCAACAAGTACATCCCTCTGCAAAATCAAATAATGCCTTACAAAACTCAGGGCATGAAGCTGGAGCCATTCGCTGGGCCATAAATCACGGGAGCAGAAGAGGAAGCGATGGCAGACTGCGTGTGTGTGCCACATGGGTGATTGCCACTCTGCAGCTCCCTCCCACACCCGAGTGCGCTCACGCTCCACAGCGCAGCCGAAGACTGATGGCATCCCCTGGACCCAACCGAATAACAGATGCTCCCTGATGCTGGGGAGGAAGAAGCAGGCAATCCCCCAGGGGCTCTTTAGTGGAGGACTCGGGCAGCGTGCCGCTGCCAGCCCCGGAGGAATGCAGCCTTTCCCAGAACGCGTATGCCTCACCCAGGTATGTGTATAGGTGATGGACCCAGAACGGTGCTCTGTCCCTGTGCTGCTGTCCAACTCCTTCCCACGCTGGCTGGGTTCATTGCGTAGGGTGTTGCTCATGAGGCTCTGGTCTTGTAGGGATACAGGCGAAGCACAAATTTTTAAATAAGTGTTATCTGGGGAAGGTAGCGCTGAATGACTCTGCCCACTGCAGCCCCTGAGCCTTGTGACTTGAAGATAAGATCACAGAAGACAATCTACTTTCTTTCTCTGTTTATCAAAACCCAAGCTAAAGAAAGACCTGGAGATGTCTCAAGAAAGCTGAGAAACATCCTCAGAGAAGCTACTGAGAAAGGTCTACAACAAGGCAGACACCACAAGGTGGGGTGAAATGTTTAAAGCTGGGAAGAAGCAGATGGGAAGCAAGTGAGGGACTTGGGAGAGGTAGAGAGACGGAGGGGAGAGGAGGACCTTGGAGACACTGGCAAAGGGAAGGACTGTGAAGGAAAGAAATGCTGAGATGGGGACCAGTCTAAAAGCTGATTTTTTATTTTCTTAACTTAGCAGGGGGGCTTTCACCTGAAATTACACATGAAATTACAATTTTTAGCTGGGGAAAAATAAAATAAACCTATCTACTTTTCTGTTTTCAATTTGGAGAAGGAAATCAAAGAATTTTCAAGGAAATCAAAGTAAAACCTTGCTAAAGATTCTTTGGAAAAAAAGATCTTTTTTATATTACTCTGTGACTCTTCCCACATAGCTGAGCACATTTGTGTGAATCACTAGTTTACTCAGAAGAGTAAACACCCAGCTCACAGCACTGAGAGGGAAAGCTGGGACAGCCAGAGACAGAGCCTTTCTTCTTTTAGACCACAGAGCTGGAGCTGCCACAGGAGATGTCAGAAAGCCCTTTCCTACTCATGCACTGATACAGGGAAAATCTGATGGAGACTCACAAGGAAAAGACAACTGAACGAAGCAGTTGAGAAAGCACCTGTCTATACATGTTTTTGCTCAGGCAGGACCAACTTCACTTGGTGCAGAGCAATCACCATGCATCTGCTAGGCAAAAGCTGCAGTTTAAAGCGAGCAAAACGATTGCTAAACAGCCCTGCACCAAGAAGGAGGCTGAGTAACTGAGCCCCAAAGAACCACATATGGATGCATGCGTTTGGGTGTGCATTCAAATTTAGCATACTGGCGATAGCACTACTGCCAAGTCAAAATCTCGAAGTTAGCACCAAAAAAATAAGGTTCAAAAAACAGCTTGAGAAGTGTGTCTGCTCTTTGTGCCGCTACCATACATACCTTCTTCGTGTTTTCAAGCTTTTCCCACCAGCTAGGCTCTCTTTCTTACACTGAAACAAGATATTCTGGTGTTTCCTTCGATTCTAGCAGCTTTATAAATACTGAGCACTGTTAAGCTGGTGACCAGAAAGAAATGGCAGGCTTTACTCCTTCTTAGAGCAGGAGTAGCTTCACTAACGGACCAAAGAGAAACAGAAGCAATAAACAGCCTCCTCTGAACGTGGACAAGAAGAAAACCCAAAGTAACATCATGAGGAAAGTCAAGTGAAAGGGTAAAATGCTGCACTTCTGAAACATGGGACTAAATGTTTCTCCACTCTTCTGTCATAATTAGCAGCTCTTGAAGAGAAACCCCTGACCAGTCTCTCTGGGCTATATTGTGAAAGAAGCAACTCTAAGGATTTACGTGAGGCAGCTGTGCTATCTGCAGAATCCCAATTACGTCTAACTTTCAGTACAGCTTGGTCATGTTCTATTTTATGTTCTGCTTCGGCATGTTAGAAGTCCAGAAACCAGGAACAGAAGTACATATGCTAGGATGGTAACAGGCTCGTTCTCTACACTAAATTTCAGAGCTACTCTACTGCTGATAAGCACTCAGGAGACTGCCTGGTTGAACTGAAAGCTAAAAGCTTCTTTTAAATTCGTGAGCACTGCCTGTACTCACAGTGAGTTTCTTTATCCATAGTTCACCATACTAAGAACACATTGCCCCTTGAGTATTTTTCCTAACAGCAGTTTGACATGAGACCTGCCCGTGACACCTTCATTGCTCCCAACGGGTTGCGTTCTCCCAGACCACCACGATAAATAATGCAAAACAAGCCTTGAAAGTACTGAAAGGAAAGCTTCCCAGCACACCCAGCTAGCACAGACGCAGCACAGGCACGGTGCTGCTGCAGTCTTCACAGCTACGAGTACCTCAGCATTGCCTCCCAGTCTACTACACTCAGCACTTCAGCCTTCTGAAATACAGAGGTCTTATCCTTCCCACAAGCAGAGGTTCGATAATGAGCTGCAGTCTTTCAGTGACTGACTCCCACTGCGACAACTGCTGTTAGAAATGTTAACCCTGTCCAGGCGGACTGGAGGAAGGGAAATGAGGTGGGTAATGGCAAGGCACAGAGTCAAGCCTGGCTCTTGCACTAACAAGTTCTGTTTCTCCCTCTCCTCCCTTCTGCAGCCTCCTTTCATGGCCTGGCTGGGACAGCTTTCTTCTTTTCTTCAAAGTGAACTTCTTCTTCTGTTGACATCCAAGCTGCTCTTTTCCCCTTAAACTATGGGGCCAATGCACACAGAAGGTACTAAAGGAGTTGGCAAATACTCTCAGTTTTCTTCTTGACCTAACTTCAGAAGAAACAGCAGGCACAAGGAGTTGTGTTGGTATCAGCATCTGAGACCTGATAACCTCTGGGAAGGGAAGGGAAGGGAAGGGAAGGGAAGGGAAGGGAAGGGAAGGGAAGGGAAGGGAAGGGAAGGGAAGGGAAGGGAAGGGAAGGGAAGGGAAGGGAAGGGAAGGGAAGGGAAGGGAAGGGAAGGGAAGGGAAGGGAAGGGAAGGGAAGGGAAGGGAAGGGAAGGGAAGGGAAGGGAAGGGAAGGGAAGGGAAGGGAAGGGAAGACCTCGTTAAGGGTCATTCTGTTTGAATTTGACAAGTATGGGAAAGTCTCATTGACCTGCCACTGTCAAACACCCACTTTATGTCTTCAAGCTCTCCCCGGTAAACAGGTAGGGTAGACTCTTTCTTAAAATCAGATAACAGATACTAAGGCATTTGCTTTGATTCTAGCAACTCCTAAGAAGACCAAATAGTTTTTTAAAAAAAACCAACCAAGAGTGGGCAGGCTTTTGTTTTCCTTAGGCCAAGAGGATGGTATTGTTTCACCAAAGGGCCAGAAGGAAGCATGAAGCAGTCCTCTCTGATCATGTTCCTGTATCTTGTTTCTGCTGCCTCCAAGCAGTTCAACCAGTGCATTCAACTTCCAGCACTCATGAGCAGATGGTACTTAGGTGGGGAAACGTTCCTGTTGTAACAGCCTATAGGCTTTCCAACAGCTTTCATAATATGTGATGCAGACTGACACGGAGCTGCACGGGGAAAAAGACTACCAAGCTAAAGGCAAAAGCATATGTATAAGTGTGAGTTGTGGCCATCTGTACATAATGAAACAGCATGGGGATGTTATCCTTTCTCTTCCTCCACTCCCACTCAGGTGTCCAAGCAGAGCCATATATATGGTATGTCTAGATGTTCTCCTGTCTTTCCAACTCTGGAGGTATCTCCAGAATCATACCTAGGTATGATGAATACATATCCTTAATGCAGTCAGGACAAGAGTGAGAAACAACTGCTAGATACTCTTAAAAAATAAGAATATTTTTCAAATTGCTTTGACACTCAGGTAATGAAATACAGACTCACTATAAGTAGAAATATACATGGTAAGAGCTTGCCTCTTATGAGTAGTGAGTGATTGCTTCTACAGCAAAGTGAAAAAAAAAACAGAATGCAGGAAGATTACATTTCGAGTTCACCATCAATGTGATAGCAATGAAAAATTCAGTCTATTAATTATATCATGCTTCTGGTGGATGAGGCAACTACTTCATCTCAAGTAAAGCAATTTCTGTGTCTTTGAATATAGCTGTTTCCAGGATAAGCCATTTTAAAAACTGTTAACCATTCACTGACAGTAGCAAGACGGTTTGTATTTCAATAACAATCTCTCATCAGTAGAACCATGAGAAGGAATTGAATTATATTTACTCAGTGCAATGCCACAAAATACAAGCCAAAATAAAACATTTTTAAAAAATTGGAGCAACTTGGAACAAACGTGGGTCAGTTTTCCGTCAGGAAATCTCATGGAGTTCAAAGTGAGTGTGAGATGGCACACTTGTGTAACATCATCTATTGATCCAAGACTGGAAAGAGATTCCTATAGATCTTACCTTCTGTGATGGAAATAAAGGTCAACTTTGAGCAGCACATAACCAAAATATGTCACCTCTCTTTCCCTTTTTCACCCTGGAGTCCAGTAACAGGATTCAGTTTCCTATGTTTATTCCTATTTGGATATATAACTCACTGCAACCTCCCTGACTTCTTACCAGTTTTGCAACTAGTGTAACTAGTATGTCTCTTAATGACTGGATGGATTTTTTTACTGTGTCTTTCAAGAAATACCACTTCTATGAACAACAAAAGAAGATATTGTCGCTTTAAAAATCTGAAAAAAATCTTCTACGATCTTTTAAAAATATATTGGCATTGCAATACTTAGAGCCTGGTCTTTCCTCGAAGATGTATTTTTAACACCAGACTCCATGTCAACCATGTAATGACACAAGGTTCAGCTATCCCTGCCTGGTCTAAATACTAAAACTTCTTCGGTAGCATATTCAAAGTGTTTTTAAAAATGCATTTTTATCCTTATGTAGACAATCCTAGAGAAATGTCACTTAAGCAACATGTCACTTAAGCAACAAATAGTACTAGGAAATTCAATAATGTTATCATTCATAATTGGTTCTGAAGTCACACTCCCATGAGCTCCAGTTCTTCAAATGTGAGAATGAAGCTAACCATGAAATGGTCCATGTGTTTAGCTCCAGTAAAATCATGAGGCTGGGGAGCGTGACCAATAAACATGCAAACTGCTCCCTCTTTCCATGCTAAGATGACATGTTAGCACAGGTATAAAACAGACAATATATATGGAATCACAACAGCAAAGAAAATGCAACTGTTCTACTCCTGCTTTGTTATTTTAAGTGATAATAGTATCAGAGTGACAACAGTATCTCAGGAAGCAGTGCAGCTTTTTCAGGTCCAAATTCCTGTTCCACTTCAAGGTCTAGTCATTCATCATGGCAGCAACTGGAAAGTGCTGATGTGTACAACACAAGAACTGTCTTTGCCATCAATTAAAAGAAAGTGGAAAAGCATCTTGCACTTAAGATTCACAGTGGAAAGGTTTACCCCCTCTCTTGACTTCCTGTAGCGGTGGATCACTTGTTTAAGATTAAGGATAACTATTTCAGATTTAGTTTTTCAAGCTCCTCGAATAGTTCTTATTCAAGATGCATGTAAAATATTCTGAAAATTGCTGTTAATCAATTGTTTTGTTGATTTTTAATTAATTGTTTTTAATCCAAAGGAGAAGTCCCACCAGGACTGTAAAACTAGTCATCCTGAAAAACCATATCCCTGAAGTTTTGGTTCACTGGACAAAGATGACTCTGTTATATTCCCAAACTGTTTCCTCATCCCTTAAAGTAAAAGAAACAATTTCTTAAAACTGTCAAATTATTTGAAAACATTTATGTTCTTTTAGAAAAAAGGAATTTTCACATATTTCTTGCACACTAAATTGAGCAAATTGGAATGATAAAATGGCTGCATT
The DNA here is from genome assembly GCF_030867145.1 of Opisthocomus hoazin. Classification (NCBI taxonomy): domain Eukaryota; kingdom Metazoa; phylum Chordata; class Aves; order Opisthocomiformes; family Opisthocomidae; genus Opisthocomus; species Opisthocomus hoazin. The sequence goes on along the minus strand of NC_134414.1, from coordinate 78,109,445 downwards.
CAAGCAGGAAGGACCCCTGTGAGTTCTCACAAATGCTGCCGGGGTGCAGCCGTGCCATTTTGGACATCCCACAAGAAGAGACAATACTCATATACGCAACATCCATCAGCCTCAGGGAGGAAACTGAGAAATACCTGCTTGCTGCTGTCCCTCTCTACTGATACTCACAGCCCCGTGAGTCCCGAGGAGCTACTGAAAGGCAGGTCAAGGCAGCTGTAAGTCTTTGAGGAAGTCTCCAGCACAGTTGGGAGAAATCCTGGGGACACATAGCACAGTGACGCACCCCTGGGCGGCAGCCTTGAAGGCCCTGACGACACAAGAAGTTGCAGGGCTGGTGCTTCATGACTGCTAGTTTAAACCCTGAGAGAACCTCTGCTCTCAAATAACTCAGTTCTCCAGTTCAGCCATGGCCTCTGGTATCTTCCATACCGGATAAATCTTTGCTCACTCCCGGCTTCAGATAACAGCAGGCTCCAGGAGCAGCTCCTGCCAGGCAGTTTGGAAATGGTCACACCAGCTTTGCATCTGTCTACCCACTGCCACCCTCCAGCATGACCCCAGCCCCTTTTTGACCTTCATGTGCCCTTGCAGGTTTTGATGCCACAGCCCTGGGCATGAAGATTGCATCCTCAGCTTCCTGACATTAAAGCATTGCTGCGGCAGGTTTAGAGCAGAGCCTTCAGAACATTCTGGAGGTTGGAAGCTCAAAAAGTCACATATCATCATCATCATCACAACAGCAAGAATAGTAATAGCAGCAACAACAACATTCACAGAGCCTGCGGGCAGCACGTGATGCCCAGCTGTGCCACGGGTTTGCCTCCAGCCTGCCCGAGAGGCAGCCAGCCCCAGGTCATAGGAATGAGATTCTTTGCACAGCCCAGCCTGTCCTCAGGGCAGACCGCCCCAGATCACTTGGTGGTCGCCTACTAGTTTGTCTGCACTAATAAAATAGGACAGGCCAGGGGGCTGTGCTCTGACACTGAGGCCAAACAGCAGAGCCAGGCTCCCCGCTGCGTGGCAAACCCCTCTCCTCCCAAAAACAGGGTGGTCATATCCAGACTTCCCGTCAGAAAGGGTCCTTGGCATATGCCGTTCTCCTCATGATGCCCAGTGTCTGCAGCTGGTAGTTGGTACTGGCCAAAACCATGCCAGCAGCTGACTAACCCAGACAAGCAGTGTGGGAAACCTCAGGACAGTGCTCAAACCTACGCCCCGACCCAACGATCACAGACGTATCTCAGATGCCTAGCTAACGAGCACCTCCTGCAGTGCCCAATCTGAGCCAAGGAGCCTCGGACCCGTGGACTTACTTTATAAATAGAGTATAAAACTCAAAAGCTGTCAGAAAGGCAGGGCTGCCTCAGGACCACTGACCAGAAGCCTGAGCTTGTGAGCTGGTGGGAAATCAGGCAGATTTCCACCAGAGCTAGGCTTTCCAACAGCTTAATGGTCCAGGAATTCCATGCATTTGGCATGGCTAAAATATACATCCAAAATAGCCAGGCATTGCCTATACCTCTCCACAGAGGTGTATGTTGCACTGGAGGGACCGCTCCAGAGGGGAATGCAATAGGAAAGGATATAACCTGACGGCTTTGTAGGAAGAAAAATGGATTGACCTTGAAGGTCCAGAGGGGTAAGGGAAGCAGTGAAGAAAGTTCTCCAGATATCTTGAATCAACAACCACAAATTGTTAGAACAAAGAGCTGCGGCGCTGCTCTTCATGTAAAATCTGGCAGCCTGTTGCCATACCAACACAGCGCAGGGGGCTGTGAGGGAACAGCTTGAGCCGTGAGCACAGAAGAAAGGCAGTGGCTTTTTTTTTTAATTATTTTTCCAAGTGAATGTGCTGCTTGTGAAAAGTACCACGAACGACAGCTCCAGAAGCTGAAAGGCTTTACATCTCCTTTCCAGTACCTGGCATTAGCAACAGTGGGACACGTGTCACCCAACCCACCCCACACTGGTGAACGAAGAGAGACTTGAACTAGAGCCCATATACAATGATCAGTCTTAGACCCAATAGAAATGAGGTTAACAACTTTCAGAAAAAAAGTTCTGAGAAGACAGGCAATCCCTCAGGGTCTTTCAAGCTGCTCACCCCAACACCTGGGAATAACGGAGCCGAACCTGAATTTTCCAAGAGCTGCTACTTCGTCCCAAGTCTCTCAGAGGGCAAACTGCTCTTATACACATTACTCTAGAAAATACTATTCACGTTGTCCTGAAGGAATCCTCAAAATGCCAAAGCAGGAATTAGGTCTCCATGCCTACACAGGTCTTTGTCATTTTTTCACCCAGTTTGCAAGATTTTCTTATAGTTTAGATATGAGACAATGACGACTTTTTTGCGATGTAGATTACAATCCCTGCTGTAATCATATATCCGGAATGAAAAAGTAGTAAAAAGGAATGTTTTTAATGAAAAATAGAATAGCTTTTAACATAAATAATCTGACAGCCGTGAGGTAGGAGTGATCTTAGTCCATCTGCTCTACTACTATCAACCCCAGGTGTTCAGGTATTTCCCATATCCCTCCTCCATGGGAAAGCTGTCATAAGCTGGGACACTGGCAGCTGTTGTGTCCTGTAAAAAATATTCTCTTAACATCAGTCACTTCACCTCTGCTAGTCAGTGCTGAGTAGCCATGAAACCAACTAGTACTGGAATTTTTTCCCCCTTAGCCACAGCAACAGAGCCTTGCAGGGGGCCTTGCTGTGGCCAGGAAACCTGTGCCTGTGGATGGTGAATGATCATCAACCCTGAGATGCATCCATGAAACACTCCGGGTTCAAATCACCATTTTTTATCAGAAACATGCTTCACTGGAAAATGTCTGGCTAGCTGAAGGGAAGCATATGGACCATTGTCCAGTCACTCTAAGCTATGTTTTTCTTTTCCCACTCTTCAATCTTATGTATGACATCCATCAACAGTACACAGAGAAATTATTTTTCATGTGGTATATACTCATCCCATTATAATCACATTAAAACCAACACTGAACCATTGTTCCACAAGTAGGCAAGCACAGGAAGGAGCAGGGGCTCAAAAAGCCCCATCATCTAATGACTTCAGCGTGACCTGGACAGGCTGGAGAGGTGGGCAGAGAGGAACCTGATGAGGTTCAACAAGGGCAAGTGCAGGGTCCTGCGCCTGGGGAGGAACAACCCCATGCATCAGTACAGGCTTGTGGCGGACCTGCTGGAGTGCAGCTCTGTGGAGAGGGACCTGGGTGTCCTGGTGGACAACAGGTTAACCATGAGCCAGCAGTGTGCCCTGGCTGCCAAGAAAGCCAATGGAATCCTGGGGTGCATCAAGAGGAGTGTGGCCAGCAGGTCGAGGGATGTTCTCCTTCCCCTCTACACTGCCCTAGTGAGGCCCCATCTGGAGTACTCTGTCCAGTCCTGGGCTCCCCACTTCAAGAAAGATGAGGAGCTACTGGAGAGAGTCCAGCGGAGGACTACGAGGATGATGAGGGGACTGGAGCATCTCTCCTATGAGGAAAGGCTGAGGGAGCTGGGCTTGTTTAGCCTGAAGAAGAGCAGGCTGAGAGGGGACCTAATAAATGCTTACAAATATCTCAAGGGTGGGTGTCAGGAGGATGGGGCCAGACACTTTTCAGTGGTGCCCAGTGACAGGACAAGGGGCAATGGGCACAAACTGAAGCAGAGGAAGTTCCGTCTGAACATGAGGAAGAACTTCTTCCCTCTGAGGGTGACAGAGCACTGGAACAGGCTGCCCAGGGAGGTTGTGGAGTCTCCTTCTCTGGAGATATTCAAGACCCACCTGGACAAGGTCCTCTACAGCCTTCTGTAGGTGACCCTGCTTCGGCAGGGGGGTTGGACTAGATGACCCACAGAGGTCCCTTCCAAACCCTACCATTCTGTGATTCTGTGATTCTGTGACTTTTAAAATTCCTTAAGTCTGAGTCACATTACCCCATGGCTTACCAGAGGAGCAAAACTTCAATGTCCATGAGATATCTGCTTGACCTGACACACTTAGTATAAGTATTTAACATCAGCTTAACATAGCGCCTCAGCTAGAGAGTGAGAAAAGCTGTTATTTAAATAGTGGTTGAAGGCTTGGTCTGGTCTCAAGAATAAACTCCAGAAGTAACCACCAAAGCCTACCTCTTCTGTTGAAAGCTGGCATGCTTCAACCGCCAGACCCATCTAGCTCCTGGTTAACATGAAGCCGAGCATCTGCAATTTCTAACATGGCCTCAGGGGACAACTGAGTGCTAGGACAAGCTTTGCACTAGGGGAAAGCTGTTTTACAATGTAGAAAATAGAGCTGCTCCAATAAAAGATGGTTACTTAATTACAGCACTTTAATACAGCCACTTTAATAAACAAAGTATGTGCACCTAATGACATCATTTAGACTATCAACTACCTGTGCAGTGCAAAAATATTGCTCTCAATTGCTTACTTAAAACACAGCTCAACTCTCATATATGTGGTTTTTCTGCTCTCCAGTGCATGGACCTAGTGCCTAAAAACTCAGATAAATATGCACAGGAGATAGGACCAAATTTCTCCAGTTCTTTCACAGGGCAAAAATGCCAAACAAGCTGTATTTTCATCAGCTGATATATGTACATAAATACACTGGCATCTCTCCAATGCTATGTGTAGTCTCCAAGAGCTTTCTGTCGAATTTGGTGAGCTCCACACTGAGCCACTTACCCACTCTTCTGTCAATAACCGCATCTCTGAACCAGGGATAGTAAGAAATCATTGCCTACCTGTATAAAGCAGAACATCTTGCAGCTATGACAAAACATATCATTATGTTTATCCTTTACTGACATTTCCATTTGCCAACACAGGAAGGCTGAAGCACAGAGGTTCAGTGAGTTACCAGGGTTTTGCTAGAGCAACACTTTCTAATGAGTGATGTGGGCTTCAGAGTTGAGGAATGAGTATGTTGCATCTTGGTCCAGTGCCCAAGCTAGCAGACCCACCAGTTCAGTGCAGGCTCCACAGCGACTTGCTGGGCTCGGGGACATGGCTATGAAAGCTGGGAGTCACTGCTCCAGAGGAGCGTATGGATGCAGGTCTACGTGTCAGAAGACCTTAAGTCTAAGGAGGTTATCTTGGTATAAAAAATCATAATTTATTTACCTCACTAAAAAAAACACAGGTGTTTCAACAAGTTATTATCTGAGGTCAGGTTTTCAGCAGATAGATTTTTTTTCTCTTAAACAACTCAAATTCTTCTTTCTTTTGACACCACAGCAAGGGACGATGTGTGTTATGCTGTTTTGGATCTACACATGGCCTATATGGATCTACATGCATCTACACATGTATTTGGACCAGCCACCTGCCACCTACAAACATGGATAATAGTCCATTTCTCTCCTGTGCTATTTTTGGACTTCCTTCCCTACCCAACCACCAAACGACAGACTGATTATCAAACAGGATTTTCACTGGGAAGTCAGACAAAAAATATTTCACTGAGCTCTGTGTACTCTAAAACTGCAAAGACAGCTTGGTGTTGCCGTGATAAATTTTCAGGCTATGTGTCAGCCGGGACCAATCGTAGGCCAAAGTTAGGGAACAAGAATAGCAATTTCAGAAATTAGCAAGCAAAGAGTTGCCTCCGACACCCAAAAGGAAATACCGACTAGACACATGCTGCCTGATCCTTATTCCCAAAAGTATTTGAACCCCGCACTCTGGTCAGTATTTACAGCCAAGACATTTCTGCTGGAGTTATGCATACAACCCTGGTCAGCCTTTTCCCATGAAAAAACAAGGAGGAAAAAGGACTTTTCTCAGTCCCATTTAGCAAATAGACAATGGCCTTTCTTCTAATCTATTTAGTTATGAGTCTCTCTCTTATTGACATACCACTTAACTCAAAGAATGAAATCTTTATCGGAAGTAAGGCTCAAAACAGGTTTGCACAGACCCGAGGTTTGTACCACAAGCTGAAGGCAGAGGCAGACTCACCTCCCTTTGCTCTCCTCCTTCTCTCCCTCCCTCCCTCAGCCAGGAGCGCAACTGAGGCAGAATTTATCCCACGATAATCTTCTGGTTCACACCAAAAGATTCAGTAAGTACAAGGATATTGAATGAAACAAATGAAGCAGAACACAGGTTTGAAAACAGGGAAATGGCCTGACTGCTCACGGGTGCAAGAGGCCACTTGGGTAAGGCCATGCTTTCCCTTTCCTGGCTCTTTTTCTGCCTGAGAACTGATGTGGCAGACATGTTGTGGGAAGACCCAGGGGCTGGAGTGACTCGGTTTGCAGAACGACTCTGCTGAGCACCCCCCAGGGCTTGGATAGGAGTGCAAGCCCAATCAGCTCAGCAGACTCCCTATGCTTGCGCCAAATCCCAAAGCAGCTCCAGGCAATCCCGGGATGCGACAGGCAGGTACAGACAAACCTGGAGCTATTCCACCCACTGTGGTGCCGGGATGGGAAGGACAGGAGCATGGGGTGGGTGGGAGCTGGCTCGGAGGCGCTGGATCACTGCATTAACCCAGAGCTGAACCTTGGCTTCTTCTCTATACTAACACAGGCTTACGACTTCCAGAGCTAAGCCCGTAAATCCATATGGGGAGGGACACTTCGCAGACTGACAAACTCAGTCCTCCGGCAGTTTGGGAATCTCTTTGCTACCTCGTGTCTCACACTGCCTAGGAACTGAGATGGGGTCTTGAGCAACGCCTTAATTGTAAAGGTAGCCCCAGAAAATTACCTGCTGAGTAAGAGCCATGCAGCACAAGTGGCATTTTACAGGGGTATATGTAGGGAACGAAGATTTTAAGGAAAGTCCAAGAGGGCAGCCGTTTTCATCCAGTTGCTGCTCACCCGTGGGACTGCTGAGCATTTTCTATAACATTATCTGAGCAGAGGCTAGGATCCACCAAGATTAATACAGCTTGTTTCTCGACTTTTCTGAACCAAGGCTTAATGAAATAAATTGGAATAGAGTGGACAGAGTCGGCAAAGTGCCCAGTGCAAGCCCGTTGCCACTGGGGGAAGAGCAGCATGCGGCAGTTTGAGAGGGTGCAGGCTTTTGCTGCCAAGGGTTTCATTACATCGCTCCCGGTTTTCGGGGGTCAGGCTTGGTAGGTGCCTGACTCTGCAGCTCCATCTCTTGGCAAACATCAGCAACAAACATACTGCAAAGGCTCTGCGTACTTCACGCGCAGACGCGTGATAAATACCTCTCAGTGCAAAATGTTCCTCGTTTCCTTCGCAATAACGGAGGGACATAACTCTCACCTAAAATAGAAGAGGGAATTCTCTCGTGAACTTCCTTCACTTTGTTATGTTATCAACTGTTGCCCTGGAAACAGAGTCCCCAAGTCAGAAACCAGCAATTCAGAGAAGAAACTGGGGGTTTTCAAATATTTTAAAAATACAGAGTCACATTTTTTATTCTGTTACTATATTTCGGTCATGAGAATTGCTTAAGCATATCTTGAATAAGCATTTTTATTTTTAAAAAAAAGTTTGGAATCTTCTTTTCTGATCAGCCAATTTGCCCCTGTAGTGGCTGGTGTGATCATGAAACACACAGCTACGCTGTTCTCTTTGTTTGTAGGTCAGTATGTCTAACGAAAAAGAAAAGCCCACAAATTATCGATCAGTTATTATTATTTGCTGCGCTGTGGCCTTCTGCAGCCTGTATGATTAATGAGCTGATCGGCATCTGTGCTTCCGAGTGAACCTTGGCGATTTATCCCAGCTGATGAAGTGGTTTTGCCAGAAGTACAGACTAGTCAAGCCAAAGATTTTCAGACCCACTAATAAATCATGGTAATGCCTTGATCCAACCTGGATTTAAAGTATTTTAAAAATGGACAATACTGAAAAGTACAAGATAACTTGTAACACGTACAGGAAAACTCAGGCTCTGTGAATGGAGAGGAATAAAATGCAGACACAAAACAGTCCCGGGCAGTCAAGCAACAAAAGATTTTATTCAGAGAAAGTTTTAAAATTAATAAGGAAACAGGAAAGTGAAAATGGTGGAAGGCAAAAACTTTTAAGTAAACCAAGAAAGGAGCTTGAATGAGATACCAGCAAAGCAAGATGCCATCACAGAGGAATGCAGCGTTTTCAAACAGAAGATGGTGCTTTCTGAGAAGAAGAATATGAACTACATCTTTTGGTTTCTAAATTTAACTGTCAAGAGTCAGAAAAACACTTGGGTGTCACTGCAGGCATTTTGTCAGAGATGTTTTGCAGCGATAAAAAAATAGTTAGGAAGGAAAAAGAATGGAACAGAGAAGCGATACTGAAATTATTTTTTATTACCCCAACTTAGTGTGTCATGATCTGTCCTGGACACCTTGAGAAGGACAAAGCAGAAAAGAAATGAGTTCAGAAATGACAATGAAAATAATTAGAGGCATGAAAAGCTTCTAGATGAATAGTAAAATCAAACCTATTCGCTTCAAAGCAGGGAAAAGATAAAGGTATTCAAAATAATGAATGGCACCAAAGAAATTGAGTCCTGTTCATCATCTCCCATCATACTCGAGCAGGAGGGCATCTGCTGAAAATGAAAGGCAAAGGGTGAAAACCAATCCTTTCCTACAGCCTATGACTGCCTGGTGCAGTTTCTTCCCACCAGAGGCAACCGAGGCCAGGAGTTTCGTGAATTAAGAGGGAATGGAAATGTGCATGGAAAAAAAGAGAACATGTTAAGCGCTAAAAATAAAGATATGATTTGATTTTAATTGAGCTTATCTTCCAGCGTAGGCTGCAGGACATAAAGCAGTCATTGATGGTGGGCGAGAGGAAACTTTTTCACCTCAGAGGAGATTCTTTTTAACTACCTCGCTCCAGCATTTCTCAGACCTTTCACTGATGGAGCCGGCACTTCGCACTGTCCGGAAAGCATGCTGGAGCAGATACAGGAGTGGCTGATTATGGAGCGGCAGGTCCTGTTCTACTGCACCAGCAAATAGGAAAAAAGCTAGGAGAAGCTAAATGTGGCCACAGGGAGACAAAAAGAGACAGAGATTGCAAGAGTGCAAAATTGAAAACCGGCCACAGAGTTCAGCTCAGTTCCTAAGCAGCCAAATTTTCAAAGGGTGATGCTCCCTCTTGGAAATTAGCAGGAGAAACCAGAGAGAAGCACTGAGCACAGTGCTTTTCAGGAAAGATTATTAAACTGACACAAGCCATTGAGAGAGAACTTCACTGTGCAAAACAGAAGAGCTGTAAGGAATCTGGGAAGCACCAAGGGCAGCAGGAGACGGCAGATGTGTGAGAGAAAACTAGAGATGGTGTCTTTGCTCCTACAGAAGAACAAATATATCCTGTATTTCCCTAACTGGTCTCACTTTCACCCCTGTGTGATCACACATAGAATCACAGAATGCTTTGGGTTGGAAGGGACCTTAAGAGGTCATCTAGCCCAATATCCCTGCAGTGAGCAGGGACATCTTCAACACCACTCATCATGGATCTCCACATGGACATCAAGCTGTTGACCACTACCCTCTGGATGCGACCATCCAATCACACACATGGTAGCCCATACTCAGTCATTTTATTGCTTTTATTGACAGTTTTCCTATGTTGTTGTTATAATCAAAACACACTGTAAGAACAGGTACATTAATTTCATTTTTTCTTAGTGGCTTAGCTAAAACTGGCTTTTTTTGAAGATACGAAGTGGAAAAATAGGACAAATTTTGGCATATGCGCCATATCCCACTTCTTTCAGCACACTGGGTTCAAATTTTCAGCAAGGCCCACAGTGTTGCTTTCAGGGATTGTTATGAACAAACAGCGATGCTTTACCACTTTTGGAGATGCCAGACAGGAGTTCCTCTCTCGCTGCTGCCTATTGGGGGACTTCAGGCAGGCTAAACACCTAGCCTAGGAAAAAAGGTTTGCGGATGAAAAGAGATGGTATAAAACAAGTTTTCAGTATTTCAGAAATGTCCCACACACTTCCTTGCTTCGGAATGTTTTTAGAGATATTCTCTCGCTTCCCAAGTAGCACAGGTTTTGAAGTCTGCCATGACTTGAATTTAAAGTACAAGAGATGTTCTTGTATGTGTAGGGATGGCAGTTTCTGGTCATACATTTCTCCCCTCACAGCATTGCCTGTGCCCCACGGTACTTATTTTTGTGCTACTTTAACTCTGCTTCTCTCACCTGATCTGCTAATACGTCCTCATCCCCAAGTAGCGTGGTAAATTACACAGTCATTCTGCTCGCAGAGTTAAGTGTGACATAGGTTTTTATGCAACTAATTTTTTCTTGGGTAGTATTTTCAAAAAGCCCAGGTGAAAAGATTCACTTGATGTTTCTGTCCATGCATTATGTGTGTTTCTTTTTGCTTAGTAACTTCAAATTCCACTGCATATAAAGACATTCATTTTCTAGCAGTTTTCCTTTCTCTTAGAGACATATAGATGACTACTTGTTACAAGCTCTTTCTTCTACAAAGGACAAGTTGCTGTTTTGAGGGCCGTGCACTCTCTCTGAGATTTTTCCCATTTCTGCATAAGAGTTCATCCTCCAAGCACAGCTAAAGGGGAGAGCCGCACAGACCGGCAGGGAAAACCAGCCAAGTACGGCCTGCGAAGACTTTCACATATCTCTCTCCTTCGGTCCTTTAACACTTACTGACAGAAGCAAATATGGCTGAGAACACCATCAACCTGATCTGCTCTTTGATTTTTATTTTTTGTACAGAGGGACTGTTCTGGTACACAGATAATAATCAGAAAGTTGATGAGGTTTTGCAATAAGCAATATAAGCTTTGAACCAGTGCTTAGAATGGTTGGCATCTAAGTACATACGGAGACATTGTGCTGTCCAGCACTAGGCAGTGCATATTAACCAGCCAAAATACATATTCATAGACCTTTCACAATCCGGTTCTGTGTCTGCATAAGAATTCTCAAGCCAGAAAGAGATAGGTACAAGGGTTTGAGCGAAAAATCAGTAAAGTCAAAAGTCTTTAAGCCGCTCGGGGCATATAAAACTTTTTGAACAGATGATGAACATCACTGAAACAGAAAGGACAAGCTTGTCTATGTGGCCGTCTCTAGCTCAAGCTTTTCTGCTGATGCCAGCAGGATACAGTGTAAATTTAAAACAAAAAAAAATCAAACAAGATGAGTCTGATATCTTCAGCCTCTGCAATGGCATCAGCTGGAATTGCACAGGTGCTCTCATATCACTTGGTTCTGTATCCCTGCTCCCTGTAACCAGATCACGCACTTTCCTGGGTTTTTTGAAGTTCAGCTGAGACAGACAGCTTAATCCAGGGAAGACCAAAGTGACTGTGGCAGAGTGTGAGCATGTGTGTGAATCCTGAAAGAAAAAGCAGAGGTAAGATCCCTTCCGCCAGTGCTCATCTTTAGGCTTCCCCTGCACGCACCCCACCCAAAGACTTGGAGTTGGCCTTGGATGTACAGGTAACACAGGGGGAAAATTACATTCCTCCCCACCCCTGCCTTTGCAAGTAACAACTCCAGCTGGACAGCTTTGCATCTGTGTAAATAAACGCAGCTCAGCAGTTAGGGGACTGTGGAACTTGGGAACTAAGTCTTCAGTGAAACCCATCTGATTCAAAGGAAATTAATTTGCTTTGCCAAGTCAACTTGACCTGACTTCTCTGAAACAGAAAAACAGACCAGCTAAGCCAGAATGTAAATTTACAAAGTGATTTAGAGAAACTAAAAAGTACTTTTGAAAACAAGAAGGAAAATAAGAAGAGGGAAAATTTTAATGTACCAGTTAGAGTGGAATGGGAGTCATATGTACAAATGCAGGATTCTTTTTACTTTGTTTTTCCAGGACAGTCTTCAAAAATACTGAAATTTAGTGGCAGCACCTCAGACTGGCAGCAAGAATGACAACAATAATAATAAAATGCCATATTTCAAATAGACAAGAGAAAAGGCAGGTCTTTCAGTTTTTCTTCACTGTCTTAATAGTTCATATCCATTAAAATTCATAGCAATTTCAACAGGATCATAACTTCATTGCATTTTTGAAAATCAGCAATGAGTAGAGTCCTGTGACAGTGCTTCAGCCTCATGACAAAACCTGACAGGAGTCAAAAATACACTTGCATTTTGTTACTGTCAGCTGCCATCACTTCCACTTCTGAATCAAAAATAGCACATGTGCACACCTGCATGCATGGATATACATCCTTACGTATTTTTTGTAATGATTTCCTTCCTCTCCCCCAAAAAAAGGAAAGGTGGGTTTGTATTGTTTTACTAATGCAGAAGATTGGTAAACACTGATTTGGCTCATGCTTTGGTCTTGGTGAGGTTCATTAAAATCCAGTGGAAGAGAGAAGTGCTTTAAAGTGACATTTTGTAAGAGAATCACGTGCAGCCCATTCACAGACCCTAAAACAGCCTTTTGGGATCTCAAGGTTATGTACGTATTTTGACAACAAAGAATTCAGCTCTGAAAAAGAAAGCCCACACCCTTTCAAAATTAAAGAAAATCTTACAGCTCCGTTGCTACAAAACTGTTTAAAATTGTTTAAAAAATAAAATAAGTTAAAATAAATAAAAACCAAGAGAAAGACTCAAGCTTCCCAGTGCGACTGCAGGCAGCCCAGCTGCGGGGCCAGACCTGGCAGGACATACTGCCATCTCCAAACTCGGAGGGAAACAAGGTGCGCTTGGCATCCTTCGCCCGGGAGCTTTTGGCTGGCCCCTTGGCCCCTTGACTGCTCCTTGCACGTCGCTGTGTCCTTCAGACCCGCCGCAACGAGCCAGCCCCCTGCAAAAGTTCAAAGCCTTATCACCTCTCCACACCGGACAGAAACTGTGGCCCTGGGTCTTTGAGGGAGCGGCAGTAGCCAGGGGAAATGGAGGGAAGGGGGGAAAAGCTGCTGTGTCAGTGTGTAACGCTTGGCACCCCGTTGCAGGGAGTGAGACAGCAAAGTCGGCTGCGGTCGAGCCTAATCCTCACCAGCAAGGGGGAGAGCAGTAAAGCGAAAGCCGAGGAGGGAACAGCAGGGATTTCCCCTCAGCAACTGTGGCATTTGGAAGCATAAAGATATAAATTATTTTTGGACTGTACGGACACTTAGCAGGAGCTGGGGATTACTTGTGCTGAATGATCAGAAGAGGCAGTAAGCGCTTTGGGAGGATCCTAGACTGAATGTAAACTGAGTCAATCTCTGGTTGGCTGTGGAGGGAGGCTGCAGTGATTCAATTTAGCTGAAAAGGGTTTTTATAAGCTTATAGGCTTCCTGGGACCTTTGCTTACCACAATGACCATCACTGCGGCAGTGTTCAAGGCATCTGCTGTCTTCACCTCCTGCTTGTCTCCACAGAAGATATGACACAGGCACTTTTCAATGCTCATGATTATTATTCCTGGGAAACTCAGTGCAAGGGGACTTCAGTTCTCTTTTGGGAGCCTCTCGGCCCAAAAGAAACACAAATAATAGCAAAACACACCGACTGAAACTATCAGCAAGGCCTCTGCTGTTTCCACCTGTACTTTCTGGGGGTCTGAGGCACCATGGGCTCAAATGTGCCAGCTCACTTGTTGGGACAGCCCAGCCTCACAGTCAGGACCCAGCTGGTGACCATCAGCAAACAAGGGAAACAGAAATGACAGGCTCAAAGCGAGGAATCTAGAGCAGGGGCCCCAAAACACCCACATATCGCCTTTTACACTGCAAAGACGTCCAGCAGACGCCACCAGCAGGAACCCTGCCCAGATGTGTTAAGCAATTCCCTACTGATATGGATTGCATCAGCTCTCCGGATACAGTTAAATCACGTCAGTGATTTTTGCTGTCCTTGAAATTCTTTAAAATACACAGTAAAAACTTTTTTCTTTTTTTAACCTTTATGAAAAATCAGATTGCCCCATATGTTTTATATTTTCAGTTCATTTGCTGGGATGGAGAATACCTTTGGGCAAGGTCTTTGTTTCCTTTAACTTCACTCTGCTGTACTACCCATATAGATGAATAGTTTTCAAAACTGAGGTACAGATAAGTCCAGCAGTAAGTACAGACTACAGTTTATTTGCTGTGTAGACAGCGTCCTTCCTCCTTACAGCGCAGCCTTTTCGGTTTCAGCTTGCTTTGTCCTGTTTATGCACCAGTTACCCATTTCCTCAGCCCTCCTCAACCTTGAAATTCGAGCTAGGCAGCAGCTAAACTGGAGGACTGCTCTGGCCACCTCTGCTTGCACACGTTGCTTCAAATAATCTCCCAAGTAGAAAAATCTCTCCCAGTTGGAAGGCGGCTTCCCTCCAGTAGCAGCTCATGCAAAGGGATTTTTTGAAGGGCCAGAGCATCCTTTCCTCCTTCCCACGAAATCCTAGCTGGATCACACCACCGTGCATCAAAAAAAGAGAGCAGGGTCGAAATAGCAGCCGCCTCGTGCCGCCTTTCAGCCCGAGAGAGGAGGCAGCCCCGCGTGCGGAGGACGCTGGGCCAGGGAGAGTGAAGGAGCCAGGTGCTGGCGGCCGGGTCCCGCCAGCATGCCAAGGGCCCTGGCCACGTCTCGCCGCCACCCCCTGCGCTAACTCCTGCTCCTCGGAGGGGACGGGAAAAGCAAACCCCGGAGAGAAGTCGGCAATAACAGGGCTGCCTAAATGGCCACCTTGGGGGAACGGGGCAGCCTCCCGCCTCGGCCCCCACCTGCCGCACACGCTCCCTCCCCGCTGCCCCTCTGCCCCGCACCCTCCACAGGCCCGCCGAAGGATCCTGGTTCACACATCCCACTCCTCTGTGAGCGGCCTTACCGACACCCACAGCCCCTCTGGCTCCTTGGAGGTCTCCTCGAAGCGGCTGACGGTGCCGCCACGCACTGGATCTGCTCCCTTCTGCCCAGAGCAGTGCTCCCACAGCTCCGGGGTGCTTCAGGCTGAGCAGCGGCCGAAATGGAAGAGCACCGACGCCGTCCATGCACCTTGCACAAAGAGACACGATTCAGATGGGCAGTGGACGGGGATCGGCACAGTCTGCAGAGTTTGTGGAAGGCAGGGAGCGGATGACAACTGGCAGCTGGAGCGGGAAAAGGCAAAGAGGATCAGGACACCAGAACGGGGGACGCACAGGCTGGGAGGCTGGCAAGACAATGAGGAAAAAAGTGTGCGGGTGGAGTAGAAAGGGAAAGGTGGGGCTGGCTGAGCAGTGAGACCACGAAAGAGCAAAGCGGTTACTGGTGTTCAGCAAGGCAGAAAAAGAGCGCTGCGTAAGCCTACGAGAAGCACAAAAGCCTGGGGAAAACTGGGAATGAGGAGAAAGGCAAGCACGTGGCATCACGAGAGAGCGAGAGGTGCAAAGCAGCACACAGCGCAAAAGTAGAAAGATTAAAGAAAAATCCTGTGTGTTCAGGAACTGAGAGGCATTGAGACTCTCCGTTTTTAATTTTTCTGTCACAAAATGCCTATGAAAGTTTCTGACAAAGCACCCCAGCTCTCCCGAAAGCCTCAGACACCCCGCGCCGGGCAGCTGGCAGCTGCTGTCTGCTGCCTTCTTCACGGCATGCCTGGCACCAGTCCTGCAGGGAAACTTGCATTTTTGTCCTCACTGTTGGCATGTCTGCAGGTATCAACAGTATGATAAATCCATGTGTTGTCTTCACTTTTTAGAAAGCCAGGTTCCCATTCTCGATTCCATCTGCCACAGCATGCACCATCATGTAAACCCTGTACAGAGAACTTCCGTTAGGAGACACAACTCACCAAGGACTCCGCTCCACTAACTGAGTTTACTTCTTTTTAAGAGAAGACATTTCAGATAAAATATTTGGAGCCAGTGCAAAAATATCAAATGTGTTCCTCTTAAATTCAAGCAGGTGAAAAGAAAACATTTCCATTCTATTTTTCTGGAGGGGGAAAAAAAAGCATCATACTTCCAGAGTGGCACAGTCACAATTCCCGGAGGGATTTCTAGGTAAAAGCAAAACTTGTCAATGGACAAATTAATTTTCTTGAAATGGCATTTTTCCGTTATATAATGGAAAATTATATAAAAAAACAATAAAGTTACTACATTTTTTTACTTCAAACTTTCTATTGTCTATCTGTAAAGCACAGTAATTCTACCTATTCATCTCTTTGAGATGTTACGAAAATAAAGCCACGTGAAGCACTCAGTTGCTGTAGTAATCAGCATCATAGGAAAAGGCCAACAAAGAAACAAAGGACGTTGTCTCCAGAACAGGGTTTAAATCACACATGAACTGTATGTTAACCTTAAGACTCACATAACATGAGGAGGGAAAAATCATACTGAGGCAAAAATCCTGCAAGAAGAAATATGCTGTGTGCTGTTATAATTAAAGGCTCCATGGCTCACACAGGCACCTTCATTCTGACATTTGCTAGGAGACTTTAGACAACTTGGCAAACAGAAGAATGTTTTTATTAGTTAATGGATTTTGTGTCAAACTCTATTTGATTTTCCTTGCATGTGTAATTTAGTGTCTCACCTGGATACTTGAGGAAATTATGAATTTGTAAGTTCTTTGTCCATTACAATAGGTATATCTAAACCATACCATATATATATTTAAAAATACTTAGGATAAAAACAGTTTCTGTTCTAACCTTTGTCCACAATCTTTTTTTTTTCCTTTGCTTTGGAAGACTTCCTTTTTATCAGCTTTTTATTCCACTCTATCTTCAATAAAAAATAAATGCTTCCTAATCACAGACATGACAAGGCTTGCTACGTTTTGAAACAGCAGTATGCTTGGGTGCTTAAGAGCATTTGGCTTTGTGCTTTGCATCTAACCAACAACGCACCCAGGTGAGCTGCTATTGGACAGGGACATAATCCCTGTCATGTTTAATCACTACATTAAAAGATTTAAAGACTAACGTTAAAGGCCATTCAGTTTGGGCACCATAGACTTAAATGACAGAGTTGGGAAAAGCCACTTGCTTTATCCAGGCAAAACCTGTTTTAAATCTTTGAGAACAAAATCTAGGGGAGCTGAGAAGGAAACTCCTCCTCTGTGAGCCCCCTCCCCGTGGCTTAGACATCCACCCCAACGCCCTCGGACTTCCTGTAAGTTTCACGTACAAGGTGTTACTTGCACCATTTACTTAAACAGCCGCAATAAATGGTGAGCTCTGGGCCACTTCTGTTCTGCTTGACACCAATAAGAAAGTTATTAGGTCAGTGCTGAATGCACTGAAAAATCCCCATCTCTGCTCGATGCGTAACTCTGCAGTGAGGATGACTGATCCATGCCCCAGTGCAGAAGACATGAGGGGGCTGTTTTACATTCCCTCAAGAATTTGACCCCCAAGTGCAAAATCTCCTGTTGGCATCCCACATTGTTATGGGATGTGATTGCTAGCAGCAGTAGCCAGGGCTGTTTCTGCCTGTCCAGTTGGCTAAGAAGTTAGAAGCCTCTCTTGGAGGTGTGGACATCGCTACAATTCTCCAAGTGCTGTTACTCTGTGCTTAACTGAGATCTCAGGCAGCTGAGAAATAAGAGAGAGTGGAATGTAGCTGCACATCCAGTTTTTTCCCCTGGGGTCACACTACTCCCATGTTGCATAAACTCCATTGGCTTCCAAATTCAGTTCTCCAGTCCAAATTCAGTACCTTGCTTTGATTTGTCAAATTGCTTATGACTCTAGTCCTCTAGATCTGATAAAAGACTTCTCTGCATTTTTAGCCTACTAATTCATCAGTTGCAGGACTCTGGTGCTGCACCAAACTATGGGGCAAATGCAATGCCTTCTGCACTGTGTCCCAAAGTCTCAGTCCCTCAATGTCCAGATGAGGGCAATGATGGAGACGACCATGGATTCCTCCTTGAGTTTCTTACAGATTTTCTTCCAATGGAAACCAAGGTAGGCAGTGAAGGAGAAGTGAAGCATGCCAGCTCTCTCTCTAACGTGCTGTCAGGGTGCAGGTACCACAGCTCAGAGGCATCCTCATGGTTGCTAAGATAGATCACACAATCATAGAACAGTTCGGGTTGGAAGGGACCTTTAAAGGTGACCTAGTCCAACCCTCCTGCCATGACCAGGGACATCTTCAACTAGACCAGGTTGCACAAAGCCTTGTGCAGCCTAGCCTTGAATGTTTCCAGGGATGGGGCACCTACCACCTCTGTGGGCAATTTGTTCCAGTGTTTCACCACTCTCATTGTAAAAAAATTCTTCCTTATATCCAGGCTAAATTTGCCCTCTTTTAGTTTAAAATAATTACCCCTTATCCTATCACAACAAGCCCTGCTCAAAAGTCTACATCCATACTTCTTATAAGCCCCTTTTAAGTACTGAAAGGCTGCAATAAGGTCTCCCCGCCTTCTCTTCTCCAGGCTGAACGGCCCCAACTCTCTCAGCCTTTCCTCACAGGAGAGGTGCTCCAGCCCTCGGATCATTTTTGTCACCCTCTTCTGGACCTGCTCCAACAGCTCCATGTCTTTCCTGTGCTGGGGGCTCCAGAGCTGGATGCAGGACTCCAGGTGCGGTCTCACCAGAGCAGAGCAGAGGGGCAGAATCACTTCCCTCGACCTGCTGGCCATGCTACTTCTGGTGCAGCTCAGGATACGGTTGGCTTTCTGGGCTGTGAGTGCACATTGGTGGCTCATGTCCAGATTTTCATCCACCAGTATCCCCCAAGTCCTTCTCAGCAGGGCTGCTCTCAATCCCCTCATCCCCCAGCCTGTATTGATACTGGTGGTTGCCCTGACCCAAGTGCAGGACCTTGCACTTGGCCTTGTTGAACCTCATGAGGTTCACATGGGCCCACTTCTCAAGCTTGTCCAGGTCCCCCTGGGTGGCATCCCATCCTTCAGGTGTGTCAGCTGCACCACTCAGCTTGGTGTCATCTGCAAACTTGCTGAGGGTGCACTCAGTTCCACTGTCTATATTAAACAGCAGTGGTCCCAGTATGGACCCCTGAGGGATACCATTTGTCACCGATCTCCATGTGGACATTGAGCTGTTGACCACTAACCTCTGGATGCGACCATCCAACCAATTCCTCATCCACCGAACAATCCACCCATCAAATCCTTATGTCTCCAATTTAGAGACAAGGATGTTGTGGGGGATCATGTCAAAGGCCTTACAGAAGTCCAGAGAGATGACATCCGTATCTCTTCCCTTGTCCACTGAGGTAGTCACTCCATTATGGAAGGCTGCTAGGTTGGTCATGCAGGACTTGCCCTTGGTGAAGCCAAGCTGGCTGTCTTGAATCACCTCCCTGTCCTCCATGTGTCTTAGCATAGCTTCTAGGAGCATCTCCTCCATGATCTTCCTACGCACAGAGGTGAGGCTCACGTGTCAGTAGTTCCCAGGGTCCTCCTTTCTACCTTTTTTCAAAATGGGCACAGTGTCTCCCTTCTTCCAGTCAGCAGGGACTTCCCCTGACTGCTATGACTTTTCAAATGTCATGGAGAGTGGCTTGGCAACTACATCAGCGAATTCCCTCAGGACTCTGGAATGCATCTCACCAGGTCCCATAGACTTACGTATATTTAGTTTCCTCAGGTGGTCACAAACCTGATCTTGTCTTACGGGGGGGGGGACTTTGCTCCCCCATTCCTCATATTGCAGTACATCAACTCAAGAGGTATGGCAAGAGAAGTTGCCAGCAAAGACTGAGGCAAAAAGGTTAAGTACCTCAGCCTTCTTCTCGTCCATTGTTACCAGTTTGCCAGTGTTGCTCATCAGGGTGGGTACCCTTTCTTTGACCTTCCTTTTCTGGCTGACATACCTGTAGAAGCCCTTCTTGTTATTCTTTGCATCCCTTGCCAAGCTCAGCTCCAGCTGCGCCTTGGCCCTCCTGACCTCATCTTTACACAACCAGGCAGCATCCCTATACTCTTCCCAGGATATCTGTCCCTGCTTCCACTGCCTGTCCATTTCCTTCTTGCCCTTTAGTTTGACCAGCAGGTCTCAATTCAGCCATGCCAGTCTCTTGCCTTCCTTGCCTGATCTCTTACACCTGGGGATCAAGAGCTCTTGCGCTCTATGGAAAGCATTCTTAAAGGTCTGCCAGCTCTGTTCTGCCTCCTTGTCCCTGACGGAAGTTTCCCAGGGGGTCCTACTGACTAACTCCTTGAGGAGCTGGAATTTTGCTTTCCTAAAATTCAGGGTCCTGACTTTACTCTTCATCTGATCCCTTAGGACTGCGAACTCCACCAGTGCATGATCACTGCAGCCGAGGCACCTCCAGTCTTGACATCACTGATAAGCTCCCTTTCATTGGAGACCATCAGGTCCAGTGTCACATCCCCTCTGGTAGGGCTGTCTATTACCTGGCTTAAAAAGTTATCCCCAATGCACTCCAGGAGTCTCCTGGATTGCCTACAGCTCGCCATGCTATTTTTTCAGCAGATGTCGGGGTGGTTTAAGTCCCCCAGCAGGACAAGAGCCTGCAAGTACGAATCCTCCTGTAGCTGAGTAAGAAGACTTCATCAATAGGCTTCTCTTGATCGGGTGGCCTGTAGTAAACACCAACCACAAGGTCTCGTTTATTGCCTCAGTCTCTAATTCTCACCCATAAGCTTTCAACCTGCTTGTGCCTATTCGTCAGAGACAGCTCTGCATACTCTATTCCTTTCTTGACACAGAGGGCAATGCCTCTGCCCCTCCTTCCCCACCTGTCCCTTCTGAACAGCCTGTAGCCATCAACAGCCACACTCCAGTCATGAGATTCATCCTACCAAGTTTCAGTAATGGCAACTAGGCCATAGCTTTCCAGCAGAACAGTGGCTTTCAACTCCTGGTTGTTGCCCATGCTGTGTGCATTGGTGTAGAGGCATTTCAGCTGGGCTGTCGGTGGTGTCACCTTCCTAGAAGAACACCCTTTAATTCCCTTGAGGTATTTCACTGGTGTTTCCCTGTTGGCTCCTATTACCTCAGAAGCCCCTGGCTCATCTCCGTTAGACTTCAAGGGTGCTGCAGTGTAGCCAGCACGTCTCAGAGCAACAGGCTGAGGGCCCTCACTACCACCCTGTCCCTCTAACCTTGGCGTGCTGTCCCACAGATTGTCATGGGCAAGCCTGATATTATTGTTCTCCCCCTTGAAGTCTACTTTAAAGGTCTGTCAAAAAAGATGCCTCATGTCTCAGAGGGTATACCATTCAAAGTCCCTTTCCCTGGAAAAGACCAAGTTTAATCAACTTCAGAAGATGCTTTGAGTACAATTAGTTGTATAACCAGACCATTTCCAGAGTGTTACTGAGAAGACCAGAGAGCTTGAGGGGTATTTTAGTCCTTTAGTTGGTACTTGCTTACATGTTGTGCTAGTTAACTTTGCTGCTCAGTTTATATCTGTGTTAAGTGTAAATGCACCTGGAGCTGGTATACATATGCATCAATAAAAGAACAAAGTAATAAAATTAACCAACATATTGATTTTAACCATATTCCTACAATATAAATGGAGGCCAAAATTCCAGCTGAGATGGACACCTGAGATGTCTTCCACTGAGTAAGGAGAAAATACAACATTATAAAACCATCGTAAGGAACTCTACTGAAGATACAAGATCTTTTAAATTGTATTCATGAACTCATATATGAAAAATCAGGTTTCAGAACTCAAATCATGAGGCAGTTGAAAGAGAATTTGGATCTACAGCAAGGCTTCCCCACATTATAATCCTTCTTCTTGCAAAGAACAGTACAAAGGTCTGAACCTGCGAAACCTGCCTCGTATGATCTTGCCTGTGAACAAAAGAGGCTGTCCAAAGCCTCACACATTACTTTCCCAAGTGGTTAAGACATTAGTATTGTGATAGCAGTGCATATGCTACCTTTATAATGGCTATATCTACAGATAAAATTTAGTTTTTCACAGACAACCCTACAGTAATCTTCATTCCTTCCAGCTATAAGAACCTTGCACAAACGACCAGGGAGCAACTCTGTTTCACTAATCAGCTTCTGCCATCACCCATGGAGCAAAGATATCCCTCCCTGATGCTCTCCCTGCAGCCCTTTTATCTACGCTGACTTGACTGAAAACATTTTCACAGCCAATATCACACATCTTCAAACACCAAGTCTTCCTGATATGGTAAAAAAAAAAAAAATTGTAAAACAGCAGACTACATAGTGATAACCACTGCTGTAGAATCTACATCATATAAGGATCTTATCAGCAAGGTAATTCCTTATGAATGCTCATTTAGATTTACAATGCCTCTACACAAACAATTAGCAATTTATTTCATTGATCCTCTTTTTATGTTAACAATATGTGGAGTCATTCAAACCATGCAACTTTTTTTTTTAATTAAAAATTAGCCACTGTTGTTTTCCTACCAATTCCTTATCAGGGTAATAAATACTGTCTTTGTCATAGGTGTATGATATCCCAATACAGATAGGTTTTAATACTCAAAAAAACCCTTTTCTAATGCTAGCTTTTATCACATATTTGCCGTGTCTTTTCATGCATCAACATGCATATGCACACACACACAGATAAATAGAAACAGAAAAGCTAAGGAAAACAAAATACTTTCTAGCCCAACCACTGCTAGCAACAGACACTTGAAAATGAGACAAATCATCTCCGTACATAACAGAATTATTTGCTCAAGTAGGTCAGGGAAGACTTGGCCTAGGATACTGTTTAATGCAAATGTAATATAAAAGACTTTGCAGGTCAAATAATCCACCATTCACATGACTTGCATATAGAATCGTAGAATCATTAAGGTTGGAAAAGACCTCTAAGATCATCAAGTCCAACCGTCAAACCATCACCACCATGCCTGCTGAACCATGTCCTGAAGTGCCACGTCTACATGGTTTTTCAACATCTCAAGGGATGGTGATTCCACCACCTCCCTGGGCAGCCTGTTCCAATGCCTGACCACACTTTCAGTAACGAAATTTTTCCTAATGGCCAATCTAAACCTCCCCTGATGCAACTTGAGGCCATTTCTTCCTGTCCTGTCACTAGTTACTTGGGAGAAGAGACCAACACCCACCTCACTGCAACGTCCTTTCAGGTAGTTGTAGAGAAGGATAAGGTCTCCCCTCAGCCTCCTGTTCTCCAGACTAAGCAAACCCAGTTCCCTCAGCTGCTCCTCATAAGGCTTGTTCTCCAGACCCCTCACCAGCTTCGTTGCCCTTCTCTGGACATGCTCCAGCAACCATGCAGTCTGTGGCTTAAACAGCATGGAGAGTGGGATTCTCTTCGCACTGAGAACTTTTTTTTTTTTTAATTTAAGAGAATGGAAATTGAAATATGAGCACAAAAGAATCGGTGTCTCTCTGTGAGCTGGCCTCTCCAGGCCGCCCTCACCACAAACACATGTGCCTGTGGAAGGGAAAAAAAAGTTGCATGCCCTCAGTGTCTCTGATGGGACAGCATGAGAGGTATTTTCTTCTTCTCAGAAAAGTTCAACATGAAGTATAGTACTGTTGTTCCTTACATATTACTTACCCAGATATTTGCATATTGCCACAGTAAGACCGAGGTTCAGAACTTCACTTGGTGTCAAACTTCAGAACTCATATCTAGTCCCAAGTGTTTTGACACTAATTTTGATATTATTTTCAACTACTTTTAGTTCATGATGTTACAGACTTGGCATCACTTTAGTGTGTGGGAAAAAAAAAAAAGATTTAGGCATGATAGCCTGTGTTTTGGCTAGTTATGTCTTAACTAGTAATTAAGCATATGATGCACTTGTGACACAATGTATGAAAGTACTATTTCCAGCATGACAAGCATTACAGCATTAGAAATCACTCTACAACCCTAATTTCAGTTCATAAATGATTACAAGCACTTACTAAGCTGTATAACTCTTAGTTTAGGATCCTACAAGCTTATAACTACACTTTTGAGAAGGCTGGAGTCTTGGCAGAGAAATCAAACCACGGTATTCACTCTCAGGGCAAAGATTTCCTTGTCTCAGTCTTGCTTTCAGATTCAATAGGAGTGTTTTTATGGAGAAGGAAAAAAAAAAGCACAGAAGGCTACTTTCTACACTTAGGAGCTAATTTGTTTAACTGAACAATGGAGAGCATAACGGTATCTGAAAGTGTGGAATTAACCAAAACTGTAAAATGAAAACGGAAGGATGTTCCTTCTGGAGCATAATATGCCAGTCTTAGAAACATCAGCGTGGATTCTTTAATGAAAGATAAACCCACATTCTACCCCATGCATCTTTCCACATTTCCCCTCATTCTGAGGGGCAGAACCTTCAGCAATTTCCAGATGTTCACTCCAAGCTGGAGAGGGTAATTGGTGCCTTGAAGGACAAGTTCCTATTCCAGCACAAAGTTCGCACTGGTGACTGAGTCTCAGAGATGCAATTCCTATGACTTTGGCTCCAACAGGACACCAATTTAAAATTTACTGTGGCTTTTCACCTCCTTTATGGTCATTGCAGATAAGTCCTAAATAACAGACAAGCACTGAGTCTGGTTCATACAGTAAGAACAAGAAACTGAAAACTGTCAGACTACACTGTGATGTCCGCTGTTACAGAATCTACATCGTATAGGGGTCTTACCCTTGAAGCTATGCCTTGTGAGCGCTCATCCAGCTTTACAATGCCTTTATGTCTGTAATGACACCAATTTTGATCAATTTAGAAGCGTGCAATGGCATTAATTTTTAATATTCTCTCTAGGATGGTGAGGATACCAGGTGAGGTACTTCTTAAATCAGATGTCACTTGTGAAAAAGCATATAGGTGCCGACCCACTGCTTCCTTTTGCAAAGGCGCTGTCAGTTCAACCTTTCAGGGTTACAGAATAATTCCTGGGCACAGAATTACATCTGCTCTGTGACTTTTTTTTTAATATTTCTTTCTGTAATTGCAAGGCTGTCAGGGAACTTGTAGGCTTACAAAGGAAAACCTGACAAGAAGTCACAATTAACGTTTATTGTATCTGTTTGAATCTGATTCTCCAGTGCATGAAGAGCACTATATTCCTTCTTCAATGTCTCTAAACAGTGTGAAGTAGCTGGTTTTTATTTTTAAGTGCCGGTGATAAATGGTTACTGTAGGTTAGTAATGAAACTAGCTCAAAGGAACTTGTCTGGTCCTTAGCAACACAATTTGCTCACAAGCTTGGCCTTTTCCATTTAAGTAAAGTAACATAAGTATTTCACAGTTCATACACATTATAAACACCGGCCTAGAAAACCAGCACCAGATGCAATACACTGTTTCATACCTGAGCAGACTTTCTGAGAGACCAGAGAACGAAGATCCTGTTTTAAAAGATACCTATTATTAGTTCAAACAAGTTCTGCATCCAGACAGCTCCAGTCATCATATTTGAAAGAGAAAAGCAATGGGAACAAGGAGCTCTGGAGGACCTTGGTAAAACTCCAAGGTCTATTTCCATCCCAAGGGCCAAACCTTTCAGCATTTATTCACGCAAAACTCCCACTGTATTTCAACTGGATTTTCCTCTGTCATGTAGCATTTTACTTTCTCTGTGAAAATACCTGTATATCTTCAGCGTGCCAGACAGAATTATTTTCTAGTATTACAAAATGTAAAATTAAGAAAGCAAAACTGTGAAAGTAAAATGGGACAGAGTGTACCCTCACAAGTTTGCTGACGACACAAAACTGGGAGGTGTGGCTGATACACCGGAAGGCTGTGCTGCCATTCAGCAAGACCTGGACAGGCTGGAGAGTTGGGCAGAGAGGAACCTGATGAGGTTCAACAAGGGCAAGTGCAGGGTCCTGCACCTGGGGAGGAACAACCCCATGCATCTGTACAGGCTTGGGGTGGACCTGCTGCAGAGCAGCTCTGTGGAGAGGGACCTGGGTGTCCTGGTGGATGACAGGATGACCATGAGCCAGCAGTGTGCCCTGGCTGCCATGAAGGCCAATGGGATCCTGGGGTGCATTAAGAAGAGTGTGGCCAGCAGGTCGAGGGAGTTTCTCCTCCCCCTCTACTCTGCCCTAGGGAGGCCCCATCTGGAGTACTGTGTCCAGTTCTGGGCTCCCCACTTCAAGAAAGATGAGGAACTACTGGAGAGAGTCCAGTGGGGGCTACGAGGATGATGAGGGGACTGGAGCATCTCTCCCTATAAGGAAAGGCTGAGGGAGCTGGGCTTGTTTAGCCTGGAGAAGAGAAGGCTGAGAGGGGACCTTATAAATACCTATGAATATCTCAAGGGTGGGTGTCAGGAGGGTGGGGCCAGACACTTTTCAGTGGTGCCCAGCAACAGGACAAGGGCCAACAGGCACAAACTGAAGCAGAGGAAGTTCCATCTGAACATGAGGAAGAACTTCTTCCCTCTGAGGGTGACAGAGCACTGGAACAGGCTGCCCAGGGAGGCTGTGAAGTCTCCTTCTCTGGAGATATTCAAGACCCGCCTGGACGAGGTCCTGTGCAGCCTGCTGTAGGTGACCCTGATTCGGCAGGGGGGTTGGACTAGATGATCCCCAGAGGTCCCTTCCAGCCCCCAACATTCTCTGATTCTGTATGATTCTGTGAAAATCACAAATGCAAAGATGACCATAGATCTATGTTTTGGCAGTGGTGGATTGACATGTATGGGCTAGATGTTCAATGCTTTTCCAGACAAAACACTTGCGCTGGGTACATAATGACTTGGATGATCTCTTCTGCTACATGGGTATTACCAGTCCAGAGTATATTTCAGCTCTGGGGTCAAGAGGTGTGACATGGCAACATGCCAATGTCACATGGGGCTGAGACAGGGATTATATAGTAGTTTCCATAGAAAGGCAATGCAGGCACTTGGGTCTGATACAGCCTGCAATGTGCTCTACCAGGATCCCAGGCATAAAATGACATCCTCCAGAAGATTTCTGTATGGTGTCTCCCAGTCCTACGCTTCTGTGGTGAGCTCAACACTACAGATAGTGGTTCTGTGAGGAGACAGACAATGCCTATGACACCTTTAACCTCTGGGTTCAAACACAATTCATCCCTACCTTGTTAATAAACTAACATTTTCATTCCCTTCTCCTCAGCTACACTCTTTCAACGGTCGATGCCTCCAGCGTCCTCGTCCCGCTGTCCCCTCCTATGACACTCCTTGGAAGTAAGGCAGGGAGCAAGACCCAAAACACAGCAATTAAATTTTCACCTAATGCCAAACCCAAGCAATACAATGGACCAAGGCACATGAGGCAGCTTAAAATCTTCTTCTGCTCCCCCATCCCCTCTTCCTTCTGTGTTTTCCTACAAGAGTCAGCCAGCCAAGCATGTGGTGTTTCTGTACTGATGAAAAAAATGTTGTGACTTGCATATTCTACCTTTGTGGTGAGGACATACTGCAGGGTAGGTCCCAATAGCTACAGTAAAACGAGTATTGCTGCTGAGGAAAGGAGGGGACCAGGCTTCTTTTCTGACATTTTCTAGCACCTGAGCCAAGAGAGGTTGAAGCTGTGGCTGATGCTTTTTCTTCTCAAGCTAAATACGGTTTCATCTTCAAGCAGATACCCCTTGGGAGCGCCCTCCATTTCAAATTAAAACCTCCCCGGACAACAGCATTACTAATGCAGCTGTATAAAAACACTGGATGTGGAAAGATGTGTATTGTATGCTAATTACTTGAGCCTTCAACTTTCCAATTATGTCATGATGACCTTTTAAAAATCATTTATTGACTAGGAAAAATATGGATAGCTGGTTGGACCTGATTTCGCCAAGGTGCCGCTGCAGTGCTAATAACCAAATCATACTTGGTATTCAAGGAACAAGCTGTTTAAATAGGAAAAGTAATTATGACACTAAAATGCCAAAGAAAAAAAATTGTAAATTGAATTTGTCACTCTGTAGTACAACCCAAGGGTAAAGTGAGTTTCTACCATAAGTTTCTTTTAGAAAAACAGAGTGTCTCATCTCAGAAACAATATTACCAATTGGGCATTGTGCAGTCCCTTGTTTTCAAAAAACATGTGCTGTGTTTGCACTGAGATTGCTTGTCAGATTTTTTTTAGCCATGGCAGGTTGATAAATGCAGATGCCTGCACCCTTCCAAGCATTATTAAGCATGTCACATTAATTGCACAAAGTCATTATGCTCTGCTCAGCAAGTCAGACTTCTATATATATCTTGGAAAAATAATGTAGGCATGTGGTCAGAAAAACAGCTGTCAGTCAGGCTTCTCTTTTACAACCGAAACAACAGTTAACCCAAACCTGCATAGCTATGTGATGTAGGGCAGTTTCAGCTGTGCTGTGTGCTGCAGAACATACCAAGATGTCCCCACGAAATCTCTGAGTAAACAAAAGCATTGCTCCTAAGCATCTTTCACAACTACAGCAACTGCTCGAGACTTCTTTCTGAAACCAGACACCATGTCAGGAAGTGGGGCCAGGCTGTGAATGTAGAAGAGTGTGCGATACAGCACAGCAGAGAGCAAAAAGGCAGCAAAAATTGGGCTGAAGATCCCTGCAGTGCTGGCATCTTCATGGCACAGAACCAGAAAGAACGCAGAACGGCCATAAAAAAGAGCATTTCCAGTTCATCTGCAGAAGTGACCAAAGGAAATAGCGTGCAGACCTGCAGCAAAGCACAAAGCCCTCACCCCAAGGGGAAGAACAGAAATGTTCCCTCAGGATGACCGGAGGAGGTAAGAGCAAGGGTGGCAGAAGGGTGATACACAAGACGCAGAGACGAAGGGGTGAGCTGCTTCTCCTTTCACATTATTTCTTTCTTTTCTTACTTCTTTCTTTTCTTATTTCTTTTCAGAGGCTGCCGTGCTGGGTGAAGCATTCAGGGAAACAAGACTCTCCCTGGACAGGCTTACTTCAGCAAAACACAGTGGGCAATCTCCCTCAGCTTGCAGGGAGGAACCGAAACAACCTCACTCGACCAAGTTCAGTCTTTGGGCCACAAGTGAGAACTGCTTTAAGATAACAGGAACCTCTACATCACACCTTAACCAAGAGACCAGGTCACCTCTTCATGGGGGGAAGGGGGAGCACACATGTGCTTTTCAGGACTCAGAAGCATGCACAGCCCCTCAGAAATACCCACGGCAAAGTTCAATCCTTCAGGTTAAAATGAAGAACTGGAGGTAAGTGGCTCTAATCCTAGAATGAAATATTGAAACAGGTCTTGATAGTATGTGCACTGATCACTCACCACCTTTTCCTTCTCTGGTGGTAATTTAAGTAAATTGGAGGCATACCTGACAGAACTGAATGTGGAGTTTAGACAAAGAATGAAATAAACTTTTCTGAGAACTGCTTGCATTTTGCTTCTCTATTTTTCAAACTGTTTCCATCTTGTGAATAAAAAGGGCAGTAATTTGGTAGAGCTTAAACATTCTCCTTGCTATTCCTATACACCAAACCAATAACAAAAGCTAAGGCTGGTTTCAGACATTAAAAAACGACACTGGCAAAAAAACACAACTGTACAAAAACATGTGGGAAGTGGGGGGAATCATATTTGGGTCATTTCCAGGGCCTGTTTCCCTATTTCCACCTGTTTCAGTCACATCTGACTCCACTAAGAGTGTTACCACAGCTCTCAGTACAAGGAGGGTCACGTTTACCGTACACGGCAAAGAGTGGAGTGCCCAGAAGGGGCTGGACAGGTTTTAAGATTTTAGGTGCACATTACTAACCACTTTAAATCATATAAGCTCCTCACCATCACGACAGGAATGAGAGGAGAAAAGGTTATCAGCAACGCCCACTTCAGTTGTGACCTGCTTTCTGCTACATCCAGGGCTCGAGCTCAAAGCATATCTTGCTTGCCTGCCAAGGCCTGGCCACGCAGACTCCACCGCACTGTCTTAGCTTCACTGCCTGCTTAAGATAAGGATTACACTGTATTAAGCCAACTGACTTGCAGTCCCCTATGGCCTTAAGAGCTCAAGTCCCCCTGTCTGCGTTGAAAATGAGGAGATCTGAGTCAAGAGTGTTATGCCCAGCTCCAAATCTCTACCACGGAAAAAGTGAGGAACAGATGAGCAGCCAGACCATCACAGTGTGTCATCATCACCCGGTCACCTCAGGGATTTTTTATCTCCCAGTTGCCCAGACTAAGCTCTAACTCAGAACTTCACTATTTTGTTATATTGCTGATGATCTTTTCCCCTTCCTTATCTTTTTATCTGCAAAGGGAGGCATAAAGTCTTCACCTATCAGCAAGTCAAAGCATTTGGCTTCACTCCCAAAGGCTCATAACACTTCAGTGTACTCCTTCTGTCTAAAGAGGATTAACTAAGGTAGATCGTCCACAAAAATACATCCATCATCTAAAGGGTTACACTCACAGAGCTTCACGATCTAATTTTCACTCACATAATTCTTTGTAATCAACACAAAAAAAAGTATTATCAGGTCATTTGCATTGGGGTTTTCACACGAAAAGAGAACAGGACACACGCAGCATTCTGCCCATGTTTACAAAGATGTCTCCGGAGGAAACTATTTTCTACAAAGCTCCGAAGAGAGACATCAACTTCTACTGAAACTAATATGCAGCCGATTTGGTTCATGATGGCATTTGTCCAACACCACAAGTAAATGGTGAACGAGGCTTGGGACTCTATTTTTAATGTCCTTTTCCTCCTGCTGGAAACTGCTGCCTATTCCATACAGCTTGTATATGAGGCAAGTTGTATTTTTTCCCCTTCAGCAGTTAAAAAAAGACACTTGTTTACAAGTGTTCTGATGCTAAGATTAGATTTTCTGCATGGCTTCTACTTAGCAACTAGGTTATTAGCTGTAATTGTTGATTTTTACTTTTTTACCGAGCATTACTTCAGTCACACAGTTGAAGCATCTCACCGGAGCATGCTGTGCGGAGGGGATCGCTGCAAAATACAGTCCAACCACTTGTTCTCCCCAGCTGCAGTCCACACCCAGGCACTAGAGCTGCAGCAGGGATTAGCGAGGAAAGAGGGAGGGAGTGGTAGCTTTTCCATTGGGAATTCCAATCAGATTTCTCCAAATTTGGAGTCTGCTCGGCTGGGCAGATCCAGTTGCTTTCCAGCAGTTGGCTATACCAATGCAAAGCAGCTGAAAGCACTCAAGGCAGCAAAAGCATCTCTGTACCCCAACATATGAGCACTTCAGAATATGTAACATGCTTAAATAAGGCAGGAAAGCGCATTTATCCCCTTTGTAACAGAAACAACTTGGGCACATCAATGGTCACAGTTAATCTACAGCTAATCAAGCTACTTGAGTGCAAAATAAAGTTGCAAGCACACAATATAAAACCTAAATGTGATATAGTAGTTCCCCCAAAACAGCAATTTATCCCTAGCAGAATCAAAGTGAAATCCATCAGGCAGCTTGGTCGTCTGTGCACCACTGCTACAGCACAATTTGCTCTGGGTATATTCCCTAATGTATCATTCTTTGCGTGTCCACAGCCAGTAAGGTTTGCCCCACACCTCCCTAAAACAGAAGGAAGGCTGTGTCTTTTCATACCTGTGTCCTATGCAGAGAAGGCTCCTTCCCATACCTCTTTATCCAGCCAGTGCAACACACAAACCCCAGCACACACAGCAGCTGGATCCATCCTGCACGTTTCCTCCACCTGCTGCCATCTGCCTCTTCCCCACAATCGCATTGGTTTCTTCAGAGGAAAACCAGTGACATCTCTAAGATATTATTATTACCTCAGAGCAGTGATAGGCCACGAGCTGACCATTACTAACCAGGGACAAGATCTCAGGATCACAATTGATAGTTCCATGGAAAAAAAATGCACTTGATGCTCTTAAAGGACCAAAATACCCAACTCTGAACCAAGTGTCAGCTTCTGCTTGGAAAGCAATAAGGGTAAAAAAGACCATCATCATACAAATTAACGGTGTCCCTGTCTTGGACATTTTGAGCAGTCCTGGTCCTTTCTGCTACAAGGATGCAAGGAGATGACCAAATGTCCTGATAAAAGCTATGGAGACAGCTTCCATGCAATGATCGACTGGGATATATTCTAGGAAAGGCTTTAGAAGCATCATCGAAGCATGCAGGGGTAAAATCGTGTAGGCCAAAGCTAGACCAGAGTTGGAATTGGCAAGGGATGTGAAGGACAGTAAGACCATCTGTAGGTACATCAACCAGGTACATCAACCGCAAAAGAAGGACAAAGGAAGTTGTGGTGTTGCTGCTTAATGGGGCAGAGCACCTACTGGCACAGGACACGGAAAAGACTATGTCAGTGTCGTCGCTACTGGCAAGGTGTGGTCCTGGGGATCCCAGATCCCCATGGCTGGTGGCAAAGCTTAGGGGAGAAAGGTGGAAAGGTGCTGCTCACAGAAGAGGAGGATGAAGTTATGGACTACTTAGATAAACTGGATGTTTATAAGCTCATGGGATCAGATGGGAAGCAACCAAGCACACTGGGAGCTGGCCAATGTCATTGTGAGGCCACCTTCTGTCATGTCTGAATGATCCTGGTGCTCGTGCGACATCCCCAAGGGCTGGAGGTAAGGAGGTTCTGGGGAACTTACGGCTGATCAGCTTCACCCGAAACTCTGGGAGGTTATTTCCAGACTCAGTAAGAGCAAGAAGGTGACTGGGAACAGCCACCACAGATTTACCAAAAGCAAATTACGCCTGACGGGCTTGAGCACTTCTGTGATGAGAAGACTGGGTGAGAGGAGAGCAGAAGATGTTGCTTACTTGGACTTTAGCCTGTGACGTGCTTCTCCATAGCATCCTGACAGTCAGGCAGGGGATAAGGACTGGACAGATGGGCTCTGCGACAGAGCAAGGGAAAAGCAGAAAGACAGTGCATCTTCCAGATCCAGTTTTCTCAATATTATAATTTCTGAGGTAACAGGAAAGCTCATGGCACAATAAACTTTGTCCTGAATCAGAAATTTTAATACATCAAAGTTGGCAGGTTTTGCTACTGTGTGGGAGAGCCTCCAGATGCAAAGTCTGTGCTCATTCCAGTGATTATTTTTAGATGAATACCGATGTCCATCTGAGCACAGCAATGTACCCTGCTTTCAGACCACACTGAAGAGTACTTCATTCAGTCTTAATATTTCAATTATACATCTGCCCACCATCTGTGAGCTGATTTCTAACGGTGCAGTTTAAGCCCACTGGTCTTACCAGCTACTACCCTGTAACATATATGTTAGGTCTTCCAAAATCGTGCTAAGAACTGTAACGTATCCATGTCTTCTTGAAGATCTTAAACACAGATTTTCTGGCTCAGAACAAATACTTGGCTTCAGTACCATGCTTCTGAGAACTCGTGTTTATGGTTTTAACAGCTTATTCTAACATTTAAGAACTTCTTAGGCTTCTAGATTACAACTTTTTAAAAAAAAAAACAACATACTCTTTGCCAGGGTAGAACCACCTCTATTTAATTTCCTGTATTAAGGGATTATGTAAAAAAAAGATTCAGATCTGTTTTCCTTTTTTCTGTGTACTCCTTCCTCCCCCCTTCTGTGCTTGCAGCTCCACGTTTAATGCCTAAAAAAAAGCCAAAACCCCCTAAAAAATCAAATTTTGCATGGGCTGAGCAACTTTGACATGATCTGGTCACCCAGATTTTGACATCGACCAGCCAAATGGCGAACCTCACTCGCGTTTTTAAACTCCCTCAAGCAGCCTACCTGGGGCAAGGCAAGAGAAGAAATGACCTGAGGGGCAACGGAAAAATTATTCTCAGGGCAGGCGAGGGAGCCCGGCAGCGGGCCGGGCGGCACCAGAGGGTTTCCCGCCCGCCCTCAGGGCCGCACGCCCGGGCCCTGCTGCTCCCCGACCCCGCCGGCCAGCTCTGCCCTCCGTGCCCCCCCGGGGTCGGTTCATATTTATTTAGACGTGCAACGCTGCAAGTAAAAATGAGTGATGCAACAGCGAAAACGTCAACGGTTTGAGCAACTCCGGGCTCTCGGTGACCTCACGTTACCCCGCGGCGGCCCTCTGCCCCCCCCACCACGGCCCCGCATCGCCCGCCCGCGGCTCGCCCCCGGCGTCCTGCGCATGCGCGACTCCGAGCTCCGCCCCACCCGGCGCCGGGCTGACTGACGCTCCATTGGGAGGGGGCCTCCCCCCGCCCACGACCCCCCAGCGCCCCGTTGCCCTCTTCCAACATGGCGGCTGCCGCCTCAGTCGTGCAGGCACGCAAGCGCCCCCTCGGCTCCCTTCCGCCGGGCGCCGCGAGTGGGAAAGGCACGAAGGAACCGGCCCGGGAACTCTATGGTTTCGCGCGGTGGGTAGCGTGCCACAGCCGCCTCGTCCGCCCGCCCCCGCCCGCGTTGCACGCCGGGACGCAGCGGGTCCTCCTTCCTGCCCCCCCCACCCCCCGCCCCCGCCCGCCGCGAGCCCTCCGAGCTTGCGCCGCGCCGAGATCCGCGTTGCTTCCAAGATGGTGGCGCGGGGCTCGGGCTGAGCGCGAGCGAGTCCGCGAGAGGAGGCGCACCCGCGCGCCTGGCCCGCCCTCCCGCCCCTGCGCGCCGCGCCGCGCCGCCGGCCTCGCCAGGCCGCTCGCCTCTCCCTTCCCCTGCCGTCCCCGCCCCGCCAGGCCGCGGGCCCGTCTCCTCCGCCCCGGGGCCCCGGCGGCTCCACCGGCAGCAGCAAGCGGCGGCGCCTCTTCCTCCTCCTCCTTCTCCTCGCCCGTGGCGCGGCCCCCGCATGAGCCCGGGCGGCGGCGGCGGGAGTGACCGGGAGCAGCAGGCCGCGGCGCCCAGGTCGGTAGGCGCTGCGCAGCGCCCGGCCCGCGGGAGGGCCGGGGGTGGGGGGTGGCGGCCGCCTCACGCCGAACCTGACGGGGAAGCGGCCCTGCCCGCTGCCCTCCGCCGGGGGTGGGAAAGGCGGGCGGGGGGCGCCGGCGGCAGGGGTGAGCGGCCCCGGTGGTCCTCTCCCTCGTCCCCGTGAGGCACATGGGTGCAGGGCCGCCCCGTCCCTCCCCAGCAGCGGGAAGGCCGGGCGGCTCCGGGCTCCATCCCGCCCCCCCCGGGGACACCGGGCTTGCTGGGCGACCTTGGATGAACCCAGCCTGCTCCTGCCTGCGCTTCGGGGGGCGACCCGGTGCCTTCGGCGTGGCCCGCTGTGGCCCTTGGGGGGGGGAGGTGGGGGCATGGCTGGTGTACGGGGCCTGCTGAACGAGCCGGGTCTGCTCACCTGGGAACGGGCTGCTGGGCTGGTAAACGCGATCTGTCACTCCTGACTGCAGGACTTGCCGCGTTTCAGTTTTTAAGTGTACCCGCAGTATTTCTGTTAAAGAGCTCCGTGGATTGTTATGGTTCACAGTCGATTGGTAAATCAGATGTCTGAGATGATGGGACATGGTCGTTCAGAAGTTGCTGCTGCTTAGGAAATAAAACATGGTCCGCAACTCTCCTATAAGTGGCAAGAACCTGTAATCTGTAGACTTGTAGTTATGCTTTTTTTCCCTCTAGTTAATGGAAATACTTGTTTACATTTACTTCTGTGTAAGTGATGTTCTGAGACAAAACCTGTGTCTTGCACATTACTTCAGGGATGGTCCCTCTGTGTCTGCACGGAAACTTCCCTTCATCAGCAGGAGTCTGTGCAGACCTGAGGCTCTGTGAGAATCGACTGGTCAGATTAGTTCTACCATGCCTCTTGCATGTCTACCAAAAAGTTTCTCAGTAGGAAGTTATACCTGATTTTAGCTTTGATTTCCTAAGAAAGTAAGACCTACGTGGTTGTATTGTCAGGGTGTTTGTTTTCCTTTTTTTTTTTTTTTTTTGGGGGGGGGGTGTCTTTTTGGTTGACTAGTTTGAAAAGGAGTGTTCTAAAAGATAAGGCTGAATTCCCAATTCATGCAAATAGCTTCCAGTTAGAGATTCCCTGCTAAGGGAGAAGCTACACTTAACTGCATTGTTAGGTATCTATGACTGAGTGGGAGAATAATGGAGATGGTGAGAGGTGCATCTTGCGAAGAATGAAAACTGCTGGAAAATGGGCTTTACAGTTTTCACAAACTGCTTGGTTTGGGTGGTGGCACTAAATACTTTGTGCCCTTTCATCTTGGAAATGGTTAAAGGTACTTTTTTAAATTTGAAAATATGGTGAAACTCGGAGTTTAATGAGTGTGTTGAATTGAAAATATGTGCATTACCAAATTGCTATGGATATTCAATAGTTTTCCTCACATTTGTCTTTTAAAACAGATGCAGTTTGCAGTGCTTATAACTTATCTTCATAACAGCAATATTCTGTGAATTCAGTGCAGACAAACCTTGGAAGAAAAGCTAGACCACAACTTATGTTTATAGGGCCAAAAAACACCTTTAATTGAAATTATTTCCATGTAGTATTACAGATACTTCATCTCTCTTTTGTGAATACCTTCCAATCCACTCTAAATATTTGCTGTCTAACGTAGCATCTTTCATACTGGAATTAACAAGTTCTTTTTCTGTTTACCAGAGTTGTTTGCTGTTTCCCCTCGCTGGAGTATCTTGAGTATCTCCCAAGGGTTTATAAATAAAAGCACCAAGCTAGATGGAAAAAAAAATAATAGCAAACAAAACTTTTAGTCTTTTTTTAATTACTGCTCCTGCTTAAAGACATATGCAAATGATGATTCTTTTGTGAATGGAGTTTACAACGCTGTGTGTGTTAATGCATCTAGGGGTGTTCTCAGCTTGTTAGGGCACCTGGAGTTTGTGCCAGTTCTAATCGACCTGAGAAAATAAAATAGGTTCACTTTATTTTCATTTAACTTCATGTTTTGTAGGAGAAAATCTGCTTCAGAAGTATGAAATGTCATATGTACCCTAGTGTGAAATCACGCTTATTTCATTATGAATATGTGCTTTGTTGATGTGTTCTTCACTAGTTCTCTGTGATTTCACAGGTTCTACTTAACCAAATACATAATTGTTAGGGAAAACATCTTTAGGTCAAGTTTTAAGTCATAAACATGTTTAATTGCGAGAACGTTTAAGCATATAACATTTTGTATAAACAATAATTAATGTGATACATGATATGACACT
The DNA here is from genome assembly GCF_030867145.1 of Opisthocomus hoazin. Lineage (NCBI taxonomy): Eukaryota > Metazoa > Chordata > Aves > Opisthocomiformes > Opisthocomidae > Opisthocomus > Opisthocomus hoazin. The sequence goes on along the minus strand of NC_134414.1, from coordinate 78,072,592 downwards.
CATGGAACTGAGTGTTTTCATTTTTGTAAATATGCATCATCTTAGTTTTTGATATGCAGGAAAGACTTTTTAATTTTTTTTGCCTCTGCTACTTTTGGTTTCAGTTTACTTAATGAATGTCCAGAGAGAATTCATCTTTTTTTAAACGCAGGAAATGTCTTTCTTCCTCCCCACACTTGAAGGTAAAAGCCACTAGTTCTTAAAAATAGAAACGCAATTGAGGGATAAGAGGAGAGAATTCCTAAAGTGTATAGGCAAATATCTAATTTTCAGTGTCAATCTTTGTTTCTGTGGGCCAGGTTTTTGCTTCACTTTAGTTGATGAATTTATATTGATTTTTAAACAAAGGAGGTATGTTTTACACTTTTTTGTGGAGTATCCAATATATTTAAGGTAGTTATGAGTTTTATAGAGAAGCAGTGTTGAAAGGTTTTCTGCATTAATCAAATTCTGATTTGTACATGGTAGGAGATGGGTAATACATTTGCTGTCAGGGTCTGTAACAAATAATGTAGAATACGATATTTACTTCAAAAAAAAAAAAAAACCAAAAAAAAAACAAAAAACAAACTCCTTCCCGCCCCTTGGAGAGTGCTGTAGGCTTTGCTAAAGAGTTGGTTAGCAGAGATAACAGCAATGAGCAAATCACATGTTTGAAGTGACTTGTGTCACCTTACATACTTTGACCTTAACATTAACTGCATTAGCTTCCTGTATTTACAGGCAGTGCCTAACAGCCTCATAAGGCTCGATTGCCCATGAATGAAAGTTTGGAAAAAAGCTAGTTCATGTGAAAAGTAATGTGTAATGTATCTGGTTGGTTAGCAGAAAGTCAGCAAATACAGTGTAGAGGTAATATTTTGTTACAAAGCAACACTTCCATAGCTGTACAAGCTGCTGAGACATTTCTTCAGGCAAATAACCTCATAGGAGAATTATATAAAAGATAAATTCAGTTAATGTTAAGATCCAAGATTCATGCTTGGCAATGTAACATGTAGACAAATAGCACTTTAAATGGCTATTTTTTAGTCGTTCCACCTTCTTGTGGCTAGGAGTGACAGAACTTATTAATGACAAAACAGCTTACTGGTTGCAAAATTACATTATAAATTAAATATTATGATAGTGTTCTGTCTCACAAATAGTCTTATGAATGAATCTCTTAAAGGAAGCATTAACTACTTCTTACTTTTAATAGGTTGAGCCCGCTTCCCTGTATTATGCAAACTGCTGAATGGAGGAAGGGGGAGGAAGTCAGTCTTTACCGATACTCTTTCCGTTACCATCCTGCATGGTTCTTTACCCATGTTTTACAGGGTGGTGAAGAATTAGGAGAAGCTGCAGTTGTTCAGCTGAGTGGAACTAAATGGGTGGCTTCCCTCTGGACCCTCACTTCACTGTCTTAGGTAAGAGGGGTGACCTGCTTCTTCTGAAGCAGCTTGCATTTCCTTAGAACAGAGTTATATGTGTTTTAAGAGAAACTTCCAGTTAGCAAAGCAGCGGTTTGGACTCTTTTTTTTTTTTTTTTTTTCAACCTGGTAGGCTGAAAAGGATGGTTCATAGTGTGTAGCTGTTCAAGGCTTTTAATCAGAAAGCCTTACTGTTTGCATCCATCCAAATAGTTTTAAAAACATGCTCTATCTTAATATACTTTACCTTTGAGAATCATGCTTGTCTTGTGTAGTACGTCAACAGTGGGACTGTACCAGGGGTGAATTACAGCAGTGATGTTTTAGCACAAACTTGAACTGATGTACCAGTTGGCTGCTTGAAGGGTGCTACTTTTTTTAACGTTTAATCCTTGTATGCCATAATTTCAAAGCTATGGTCTAAGTAACTAAATAACACAGAATTTGAGTGTCTCAAACTCCAAGGTGCAGTATCTCAGTTTGAAACCTAATGGAAATTTGGCCTCGCATGTACCAGTGGGATCACAGGCAGAAGTCACGGAACCCGCATTTGGGTTTGGTGGTTGTTGCATAATTGTCTGGCAGTGATTAGTCTGTGTGGTTCGCTTTTCATTCTGGTGTCCTGCCACAGTCGTCACAGGACTTCTGCTGCCTTGACTGAGCTAGAGTTCTAGGGGTGAAGCTAGTTCTTCGTCTCTCATTCATAGAGGAGACCACGCTCTTACTCCATTTGATGGACCCCTTTTTGGACTTGGTGATACTTCCTTGATAATGATTACACCAAAGAAACTGGTGGAATGAGGAGATGACCATGACAAACACACATCCCCCTCTCCCTTACCTTTAGGAGCTGTGTGCAGGGGAAGCACAAGAGCCGTCTGTAATGTGTTGCCAAGCTTGCGCGATGCGGAGAGATGCCAGACTTGTCCAGGCAGCCAGGCTCTGGCACTACTTGTGTGCTCCTGCTCTGGTATGCTCTGTGGGACCCAGGCTGGAGCAGCGGCAGTTCAGCAGGCTTGGGGTGTTAGAGCGTGGTGGAGTGGCTCTTAAAGGAGCTGAACTTCTAAAATGGGCTGCAGGTCAAAATACTTGAGGAAATGCTACCATAGTTGTAGGCGAGTTTTACTTCTGTGTTATGGCTAGTCGTGTGTTTGAGCTGATTAATGCTTAAAATATTTTACAGTATGGTGTTGTTTTCTTAAAAGGTACCAAAAACTTTAAGAAAGCTAGATAATACTGAAGATGTCTGTCATGGCTTCAGAATTTTTCGATATGTTGTTCTCATCTCTCTTATTTGTATAGCCATATTCAGGTGATGGTTACTTTTTATTTCACAGTGAAATCTTATGTACAAAGTCTTGGTGCTAAATATTGTGGTTTAATATGTGTATATAACCTGTCTTACTTTTAGGAAGTTCAAGGTATACTACCATATACTGGCTGCAGTAGCAGTACCTAGATACATTTCAGCTGTTGTAGCAAAAGTTGCCTATTGTGGACCATGGAAATAAAACACGGACCTGTTGGAGCGGGTCCAGAGGAGGACATAAAAATGATCAGAGGGCTGGAGCACCTCTCCTGTGAGGAAAGGTCAAGAGAGCTGGTGCTGTTCAGCCTGGAGAAGAGAGGGCTCTGGGGAGACCTTATTGCAGCCTTTCAGTCCCTCGAGGGGCCTACAAGAAGGATGGAGAGGGACTTTTTACAAGGGCATGTAGTGATAGGACAAGGGGTAATGGTTTTAAACTGAAAGAGGGTAGATTAAGACTAGATATAAGGAAGAAATTTTTTACAATGACGGTGGTGAAAAACTGGCACAGGTTTCCCAGAGAGGTGGTAGGTGCCCCATCCCTGGAAACATGCAAGGTCAGGCTGGATGAGGCTCTGAGCAACCTGGTGGAGTTGAAGATGTCCCTGCTCACTGCAGGGAGGTTGGGCTAGGTGGCCGTTAAAGGTCCCTTCCAACCCAAAGCATTCTGATTCCATGCTTCTGTACTTAGAGTCCAAGCAACCTGCAAGTCCCCTGAGAGTTCCAAGGACACCAGAGCTCTTAAGAGAGTATATCACTTCTGTGAAATACTGGCATTTCTTGGTTGCAAAGGTTGAGCCCTTTAGGTTGTAAGGTGATTGTAAATACTCCATTTGCATGGTTCCTGTGGACTGAATATCTTGGTGAAAGAAGCGTGCTTGTGAATACTTGTTTTGTATTTGGCTAATGTTGTTGCTTTAAGAATGCCATTCATGGAAGAAAATCATTGTTTTTTGAAATTGTGTGAGAGAATCTGTGATACTAGGTAAAATACCTACTATTTTCTTTAGTGTAGCTGTCTCAGAATTTTTTTCTGCTTCTGTCTTGTGGCAGTTATTGCAAAAAAAGAAAGGTGCAAGACATTGTTTAAGCACCAGATAGACGTAACTTCATGATGTCTTTCATCAGGCCAGATATGAGTTGCGAAGTATTTTTTGTAATTTATAATTCTTTTTTTAAATATTTTGCAGTTCTGTATGCTACAATTTGGTTAAATTCATTAGCTTACCATCTTTGTTAATATCATTCACTGTGCCTTGAAGTCTCTTTTTCTTATTGAAAATGTATGACAATGTAAAAAAAGGAGCTCTTCTGGCTCTAGTCGTGTGACAAGTCAAGATTTCTTTACGTTGAGTGGGAACTGTAGTGTTAGCCATGCTTTTAGTCACGTTTTCCACTTGCATGTTTTTTAGGCAGATGTGGCTTAATGTTGATTGAGAATACTAAAGGTGAACGTTGAAGCACATCTGACTTCATGAAATTATTTTCATTCCTTTTAGCCAAGCATTACAGATGCTGTATTTCATTTTGTTGCTGTTTATGTACCCTTTGTGCAGATCTGTTTAGTAGGCCGCTGAGCTCCTGCTCTGCCTTGGTGGTAGCTGGTGGGGAGAGATTGAGGAAAGAGAACTGGAAGTCCAGGTGCTTTAGTTCTGTGCTCTTGGAGTTACTTGCTCTTCTGCTGCTAGCTATGTGATATTAAGCAAATGCTCTGTCTCAATCTCTTCTACTGCAGTCTTGTTTCTTCTGTAAATTGCACTGGCTTAAACTACATAGCTGCAGCTATGTTGGGAACCTTTGTTTTCTCCTATTACTGGGCAATAATCATAAGAACCCTGGTAGATGTATTTGTGATACTTTTTCATGCTTACTTGCTGTTGTGCTCATACTCTGTGCACACTGGAAGTTGGTGCTTTTGTACCTTAGAGGAGAGTGAGTAATTTCATATAGATGATGTTGTGGTGTGTATGTACGTGAACAAATACATACATTGGAGTTTTAAGTTGGAAGTTCCGTGGTAGAAGGTGTGAAAATACTAGTCACATTTGTTAGAATACTTTTAACTTGTTTTGCCTAATGATGTCACTGTGAATGAAGAATTATTCTTCAATAGAATGTAAAATAGATTTTCTGGATTTCTGCTGTTTGTATGGAGTGGAAGTGTCATCTCTGAACAGGAAAATCATCAGTTACTGTCTCATGCTGTTCAGATAAATTTATGCTGTTTTTTCTTCTGAATGGTAGTAAAGTTTTATTGACACAGTTGCATAACATTAACTTATTCATACTAGTTGTACATAAATCCACATAATTATCATAATTGTTTGAAATAGCAATCTTGTTTCGTAAAACAGAGTGCCCTGTTTAACTTTTTTCTTTAAATATAAAAGATTGTGTACAAACTGTTAGTGCTGTAGAGCTTTACGGGCACGACCGTGTCAGTCCGGGATCATTTCTTTTCACATCTATCATATAGAATTGGGCGTTTGGTACTGGATGGGTTCTCTGTTTGACATCTTTAAGGCAAACCTGAATGTACTTTTAAGGTAACCAGATCAGGGTTTCCTTCTTGGGAACTCCGATCTGTATTGGAGATCAGCCTAAATCAGCTGCACTGGATTTGTTCTTAATAGTTTTACAACGAAGAAATGAAGTATTAAATCTTAATGGTACTGGAAATACGATACTCTGGTAAATGAGTGACTTTACAAAAGGCAGTTACTAGATTTCTTTAGTTCTATGCCTATATGCTGGTTCTTGTCACTTTTTCCCTTGAAATTCATTGTGCTTTTAGGTGTTCATTGAAAATGTTTGGAGTTTTAGTTGTGTATCCCTCAATTATGGCTTCCCTGAAAATGAACAATTTATAGAAAAGCTTATCAAACTTCAGCAGTTTTGTGCAGCCAGGACAAAGATGTTGTTCTATCCATGACTTCTTTTGAGTGTTGGGTGGTTTTTTTCTTATTGTAACTACCAATTCTTTAAAAAAAAAAAAAAGAGGACAGGGACGAGAAGCCTTGCCAGAATCTTCCAGAAGAAGGAAATGGGTATTTGTAATGAATTGGGTGAATGGACTTGTAAAACTCTATTGCATCACTAGAGAGGAAAGAATAGGGAACATTGTGTGTATGGAGTTTCTACTTTCATAGTTTCCCTAACATACTAAGTGTTTTCTGTTGTGGGTTTTTGGTGGGTTTGGTTGTTTTTTTATTTTTCTTTTTTTTTTTTAGTTTGGGAAGTCATAGAATTTAGCTTTAGGTAGTTCTGCAAGGAGCAGGGAGGTGGACTTGATGATTGTTATGGGTCCCTTCCAACTTGAGATATTCTGTGATTCTAAGTATATGTTTCCTTTAGTTGCAAACTTCTGATTAACTGAATGGCCATTCTTGAATGTATTGTTCTGAAGCTGCACTGAATTTCAGATTGGCATGGAGCATAGAGCAAAAACTGAAATGTAGTGTTTTGCATTATAGGTACAAGAACTGTAGAAGTCCACTTTAGAATCTGAAAGAATAAGTTTCTGCAACTCTGGAAAGATATGGTATGTTTATGCTTTCACTTATATTGTATGCGTGCTAATAATCATGATAACAAATATTTATACTTTTGTTCCCTGATTTAAAAAAAACAAGTTGAAAAATTCAGGAAGAAACACCCACAGTCATTTGGCCCACATTTTTTTGTCTGTGATGTCTTACTTAGGCAGAGTTATCTAGAAAACTTGAGTTACTTGGGGTTTTTTTGGAAAGAAATATACACTGATGATACATCATTAATGAATTCCATTTTAATTTGTTTTACAAGCTCAGCATCACACTGCTACCATCCATCTATTTCTCCATGGAAGGGAGAAGAATCAGTGCTGTTTCTTAAAGGTTGTTGTTTTTTTTTTCCCCTTGCCGCTGAGCATATTTATAGTTAGGCGTGTACAGTTTTTAGGTATGACTTGGAAAGTAAGTTCAGTAAGCAAACATCAGTGTAGATCAAATTTGCAAATTGGAATGTTAGGAAATACAGAAATGTGACATTCAATAGCAGTGCTAATGTGAGCCCGTGGCACATGATATCTCTTTTTGTCTGGGCTCTTAAATGTCCAGCCAGCTTAAAAATATATACATGCATTAAAGCAAGGTCAGAACCTTAACTGCTAGTTATTTTAAATTTCCATTTTCTAACTTTATTCTAGTGTACTCCAGTGGAGATATGGAATAACTGTACCGCTGTGTAGTGACTCAAGTTCTGTAGTTTTGCAACTTTGTACATAAAGAATTTTTTAAACTTTTGCATTACTGCATTCATTTTCATGAATGCAGTTATACTGGAAGTTCATTTTTGTAACATATTAAATAGGTCTGTTAATGCGTGTATAGAATTGTATGTAGTTACTTCAACAAATACTTCTAAGCTATGTGTGTACTTTCATTTTAACCACTTAAAATGTGGGGAAGAACTCGGTAACTGCTGATAAAAATTTTATACCCTGTATGTTTATGTCTAGATTTTTCTTTTGAAGATACTTAAGAACATATGTAAAGTTTTGAAATCATTACCTTGCAGAAGAGTTGTTGGGTATATTTTATTTTCTTTGAAGTTCCATGTCATAGAAAGCTATAGACAGGAGCTAAGATTCATTCTAAGCTGAAACTAAATAAAGTGTGTGTTAATTAAAAACTGTAAATCTCTTAAAAAGCCATAATATTACACTATCATAATCCAGATGTTCCTGAGAGAATTGTATAGCTTGGTCCTTTACTCTAGCAGGCATCTGGCAGGTAGTGTATATTCATTTTTGCACCCACAGCACCACTGGGACCACCCGCCTGCTTCTTGCTCCCCAGTTTCAATACCAGTTGTGTGTATGATGGCTCTTCAAATCCAAGCTGTTGCTTTATTGCTGTTATTTCTGCTGGCTGCTTTTTTCTGAATGTTTAACTGCTTGCCGTTGTATGTATGCATGGAGTCTGTGTAACGGTATGCGCTTCATAAATTGATGAACAAGAATTCCTCTCTAATCTCCCCCCAACTTCAGTAATGAATACTAATGGAACATCAGAAAAGCTGAATATTATGCTACAGAATTGCATGATTACTTGGTCTTAATATGAGCTATATATAAACAAATGTGCTGGTGACACTGGAGAATGTGGTGAACAGAAAGGTACTTTACATGGAAGGCTGTGTGGAAGATGAGTGGCAAACGAAAGCAAAATAACAGTGTAAGCAAAAAGACAGATGGAATAAAAGTTTAAATACTAAAGCTGAAGTGAAGCTGTAAAACTTACCTGTTTGGAAAATAACTTAATGTGATACCTAGCCAGTAAAACGAGAGCTACTAAAAGAAATTTAAATAGATGATTGGATTTCACCTCCTGATGTGAGAGGGGCTTTCCATTCATAACTGTGTATGATTTTGGAGGGAGCCTGAAGTAGCAGACATAACTGAAACAGAAGTAAATGGTTCTGCTGCAAAAAGTATTTGGGGGGGGGGGGGAGGTGTAGTGGAAGAAATACCAGCTATGGTCCAAGTGAAAAACACAGAAGCTAATTTCGGCTCTTTCCCTCTTTTACAAAAGTGAATAAAGTACAGTTATGATCTAACCAAAATCAAATGTTGAAGGGAAAACTTAGTGTCCGGAGTTGGGGGGGAGAGGGGAGCAGTTGTAGAAAATGAGAATAATGCACAGGCCTTTAGTTTTGGGGTGGGGGAGGGAATAAGAGCAAGCACTAGACCTTTTTCTGTTACTGTGTGATTTGTGGAGTATTGACATTAAGGCAAAGTAAATGTACAGATATTATGGGATGCAGCTTTTATATGAATCTGTAGTTGATCTCTGTATATTGAGATGCACCAAATTCTGCCTTTATTAAATTCAGTAACTTGCGTTTTTACTGAAGTGTAGATTCCAGAATGGCACCAACTTTAATTTGAAGATAGTAGCAAATTCAGATCCCACCCCAAATAATTTCTTCAAGCATTAATTGTATTTACGATCCTTCATGCTTGCGTTCCTGTTCTAATTTGAGTTTGTCAGCCTTCGGTTGCTAGTTGTGAGGGTTGTATATGCTTTCTTTTAGTTGGAGGATCTTTTTTATGTGTTCTTTCTGTGCTATGAGAGAACTTGGTTTCTTCCAGTGTCCGTATTTATGAACTTGATTAACTTCGAACTCTTTCCATTATCTAATCGTAAGGCACTTTCTGCTGTCTTTGTGCTATCTTTCTGGCTGTTTTCTGATACTTCTGGAATATTTTTGAACAATATTGAATAAGTGAAGAATGGGGCTCAGGTTTTGAACATGTCTGAAGTACTTTGTGCAGATGAACAGGTGCCTTTCCAGGAACCCTATATGAGTTGTATCTGTCATTCTAGCTGTAGTACTAGGAGCATGTGTGTGTGTGCTCATCAGCTGTGACTGCCTTAGTCACTTTAGGTTGGCATTTTCCAGGATAGAACCCAATTCTTTTGGTCTTCTGACTATGTGATTTTGTATTTGTTGTTCTTAGTTGAATGGTTTGGTTTACCAGGCAGTGGAAAAAAATTCTTGCAGATGTTTTTTTGCAACTTCATTAGGATTTATGTAATCAGGTTTTATTTGTGGCTGTTTTTTTTTTTTACTTTTGGATCGTTGGTAATTTGACCTCCTATTAGTTGCATGAAGAAAACTTCTGGAATCTTATGTCTTTTCATGTTTTCTGTGTTGGAAGCAGCACGTGGGCAACAAAAGCAATTGATGTTTCCAACCTTATCAGGAAATAGTCTCAAGCATGCCTATTACATCTTTTTTTTTTTTTTTTTTTCCTTCCTGCGAGCAACAGTTAAAGTTGAACTTAGGGATTTGGTGAATATTCTACAATTTCCTCCAGGCCACTTGAGGAATCAATCTCGAGTTATAAAAGGCCAGTTTGTCTATTAGTTGGCAGTTCCTTTTTTTGAAGCAGTGAGCTAGCATGCATAGTTCTGAGGGCACCTTTTACTGTATAGACTGTCAGTTTCATCATGGTACTGAAAGTTATGCAGGAAGTGTATCAGATTTGAGAAGAGCATTCATTCTTGGGGGATTCAGAGGGATTCTTCAGAAAACGTACAAAAGCTGTCTTTAGTTGTGTCTTGAGAGATGGTTGTTTTTAATTAAGCAACTCAAATTCTGGCACTGGACTGTAAGGAAGCTCATGGCACTTCTTCTGTACAGGTGATTCGCCCCCATTTTCATTAGATCATCTGTCAAAGAGAATCTAAAAAAAGTGGATCAAAGATTTGGGTGGAAACTTAAATTCTTTTGCAAAGGAAACTTAAATTCTTAAAAATACTGTCTCCCAGGGCATGCAACATTCAGTAAGGTCACTAAGAAGTCATAGTTTAAATAAGAAAAGTGTTCCTTCACTCAAGGATCTTCCTAGACCTCATTTACTGTGTGTCATGTGCCACATAGCTGTGCTGTCACAGAAACTGAACACCTGTGCATCAAATAACATAGTGAAAGTAATAAGTATAGGAAATCCATGCAAGTGACAACGTTCAATTAAATGATTTGTAGGTGGAAGTTTTTTGGCTTTATTATTAATTGCTGACAAATAGGTTTTTACATTCTCCATGGCATGGCTTTAGGTTCTGTGTTTGAAACCGGTGGCCCCTCTTCTTGGCTCGTGTTTGTGACTCCAGACTTTGAAGATTAAATGAAACGTGCAAAGAGATCTCGTCAGGCTGTGCAACAATGTTGTTTTCTAGCCCCTTTTTATGCACCTGAACTTGGTTTCTGCCTTCTTTTTCTTTCCCTGATCTATTCTTTATTTCCTCCCTCTTTTTCAGTTGATAGGAACATTCTTTCCAGAAGATCTGTGCTTTTGTCACCTTGGAGACATGGGTGTAGTCTCAAACCACTGCATAAATGTTATTTGTCCTGTTCCCTCTCAATGAGTGCTACTCCATGCCATACAGCGTTCTTCAGATACATGGTTTGAAGGCATGGATCTTGTGTATTGTCTTGCTAATTATAACAGGCATTGCTGTAGTCCTGGTTGAATATACCTCTTGAAAATAGTCCATAGGCAGATGTAGAAGTGTCTGTACTGGAGCTTGTCCAGTCCCAAAGAGCCTCTAGCAGCCATTTCGGGTTTCTCAGACACAATTCCACAGGTACAAACTGTGTTTGATACCTGCAGCTGCTCTGTGTGTCTGTGAAAGCCTAAACTGTAAGCCATGCTAATCAAGACAGTGAAGACCAGAGAAATCTGTCTGAGTAACTCTGTTCTAAGAATAAATATTTGTTGTGGGGCTCCTGTTGCAGGATCCTACCTTCTAGAAGGCAAGTTATATCCAGAGATATTTTGTAAAGGAATTCCTGTGACAGAAAAGCAGCTGGTTTAGGTCAGGTTCCTATTCTTCATAATCCACTTTTTCAAGACGTTAGTCGGTTCATCAGTCTTATTTCCCTTTACTGATCAAGTAGTGTCCTTTGCCTCTCTTACCAATTTTTTTTCTGCCTTCTTTGCATCCGGCAGTCAAAATGCCCTTTGTTCAAACTAGATGTAGAATAAGGAATCTTTGATGGCAGTCTCCTTCACCACCCACCCTGTGTTTCAACATGCTGGACTCTTTGCCAGCAGACAGTACTCTGCTGATGCATCAATGAGTAAAGTTTTAGAAAAATGAATTCTTTCATCTGTGCTAGGGAATCCTTGCCAGTCATACTCAATCCCACAGGAGTGGCAGTAAGGATAGGTATGAAAAGTAGAATGAGAAGGAGATGGAAGGCAAAATAATTCATTAAGATTTCTTGCATCTGGATTGTTGAAAAGTAGCAGGAGATTTTTAGACCCCAGTACAGTAAATCTAGTTCTAAATTATCTTGTAACAGATTAGAAATGCTGCAACTACCTGATTCAAAGCTCTGATCCACGATAAATTCAACTTATACCTTCAAATTTCAGGACAAAACTTAGATGAACTTTAGCTCAGTGAAATTCATCCCAGTTAGGATACTGCCTCTCTTCAGAGCTGCTGTAGATACTATGTTCAGTTGTGTGTTAAATCTCACTAACAGAGTTGGATCTGTGTCAAGCATGGGCACAAACTTTGTCTTGGCCGTGATTGTAGAGCTGCCACCTCAGTGCATATTCTTTAACATTCCAAAATCTGATGTTTTGGAATCCAGCACCAACACTTCATGTGTTCCTGCGCTACTGACAATCGTGTTCATGACTTCTCTCCTCCCATATGAAACAGCCTCAGGAGAACCCTGTTTTACTAAGGTTGCTGTCAGCCTGTTGTTCTAACATGCTTCTATCTGATTGGAAGACTTCTGTGATTAGCTTTTGTCTGTGGTCTGGGTGATACAGGACACAAGTCTGAGTAGGGAGTGATTGTTTCGGTGCACTCCAGAACATGAGCTGATACCTCCAGCGGTCAGACAGAACGTGGGTTTCCAGACCAGTGAGGCACTGGAGGTTACACCACTGTCCTCCTTTGACCAGCATACTAAAAGTTACTTGGACAAAGAGCTAGAAGAAGGTTTTATTTCGAAGTGCATTTTTACAGAGCCATTTCACATCATTTCAGAAAGCAGCAAGAACTTTAGAAGAAAGCACTGCCTTGGAATAGGTATGTGTTTCTTTAAAGCTGAGGCTTGCCTGAAGATGGGCATTGTCAGGTCTTAAACAATCAGAATGCCATAAGCACTGTTTTAAGGCTTTTCTTAGTTTTGCATCAGCGTCTTGGGTTTCGCTGTTTGCTTTTCCGTACAACTAATGGTCAGCAAACATTAATTTGAAAGTCTTTACCCTGTTTGTCATTTAATGTTGACAGATGAGGAACCCTTCCAACTGACTTTTATTCATTGCACTGTGTTCCTGGCATTGACTCAGTTAAACTTTGACAATTTACACTTGTAAAACATGGGTACTAGAGAACCTGTTTTGTTTCAGACGTTTTCAGTAGCCTGCTTCTTTTTTGCTTATGTCAACTGCATTTGTGTTTAGATGAGAAGACTCAGGTATTACTGATGTTAAAATAATTAAATGTCACTTTTTGTATCTCAAGGAACACACCCGATAAAACTAATAAGCATTATTTTGAAAGTAATACAGATTTTGTTCTGTTGCAGAGTTTGTAGCAGAATGGTAAATTGTAGTAGAATGGCAAAAGTGAGCATCTTTTTTGACAAACTTTAGAAAGTCATTGGTCTTGCTTACTGATCAGTGATTGCTCATCAAACCTAAGACCTCACTGAAGGACTTGTGTAATAGGTTGGAGTGAAACACAAGAACTTTCTTTACTGAGACATTTAAAGCTGTCTGTGCTGTTTTAGTATTTGCACCAGATCATGGTGACTGCGGATGTGCCCTCAATAGCTCTCTAGCCTTTGTGCACCTTGCTTCTGTATGAGGCTTCTGCTGCATGGCAGCCTACAAATGTGGGCTTTCATCTGGGTTAGAGCCACAGGAATAAACTGCTCAGATACTGTACAGAGGTCTGTCTTCATAGCTACTGGCTGTTTAGAGAAAGTAAGATAACTTCTTATTTACTACATACAGTAATAACATTTCAATTTTAATCACAACTTTATATTAACAAAAAGTGTATAATACTATTTGTGATCTGAATCTCCATCAGAGGCCTTTTTTCTTTACAGTCTTTGTGCAGTGCACCTGGGAGCTTGGGTGGGAGAGTGAGTGGGGTGAATTGAGTGTTAAGGTTTATGTTTGGAAATATTTTATCAGTTGACTTTAGTTCAGAGTAGATAATAGCAATAGGTAAGAGACTAACTGGTTCCTTTTCAGCCATGGAAGTAATCAGCTGGGGTGGTCCCAGGGCGCTCTGGGCTCGAGTATTGCTGAGTGATCATTGGCTGCCACCTGCGTGACAAAGTAAAGGACCAACCCTTCAATTTGTACCGGTGGAGCCAGATCACGGGAAACAATTGACAGGTAAAATACACTTTTGAAAATTTAAGGGAGAGGAGAGAGTACATGTGGTGTAAACGGAGCAAATAACCTAAAAGATAGGCCACAGATAGCAAAGGTTGCTCCTCTGAAACTTACGTAGCTTCAGCTTGCTTTGTTTTGGGGAGAGGCACACAGCAAAGTGCAAGTTACATGTTGCTCCTCTAGAAATACAGAGCCTTGTTAGGAACCGCTATTGAGTTGCAGCAGGGAAACAAGTAATGGAATTTTATTTTAGTTAGAAATTATAATTCGTATTTACACACATGCTTCCAAATCTTTGAATGCTTGTTGTCTTGATGTTGGGTGCTTTCCACTGGTTTTGTTGTTTTTTAGAGAGGTTAAAAATAAGTTGAATATTGAAGCTCACCAGTGGAGTGTACTATAGTGAGTTACTCTAGAAGTCTTAGAATGCCATTCAAAAATGAACTAATTTTTGTGCAGTAGGTCTTTCTTCTAAGTTTTTTTAGTGGCCTGGCTGTAATTCGTCAGGACTTTTAACTAAAATATTTTTACTTATTTAGAGTTGTTAAGCTTATGCTTAGCCCAGCGTGATACAGGACTGGTGTGACAACTCATTTTTAATCAGTGACTCAAAATTGTGATCACCCTGATGTCACCGAATGGCCACAGCTTGTAAAAGGTAAGTATAAAGTGTATCGTGTTGCTTCTCAGGATCAATTTTAGAATAATGTTTATTTTAAAAGCATTTCATTTGTATGGCTTGAAGTTCATTTTGTAAATAGTATTAAGGTATGTTGCTTGTTTAAGATAATTCAGCTGGCAAAGTTGACTTACCTTTTTGCTTAAAGTGATTTCAAAGCTCACTGAGCTTGTCCTTGCTTGCTGTTTAAAATATGAGCACTGTGGTACTCCGTGGCATCGCTCTTAAGAGTAATACTGTCACTTAAAAGTGTCTTGTGGTTTTTACTGTCATACTGAAATTGTGTATAAATTGTTTAGTATATGTATTTAAGCAATTTGTTCATTTTTTTTGAAGTATTTGTCCAAGAGGCTTGATGATGTTAAAATCTGAAGGCTTGCATACCTTCACTTTTCTATCCTAGAGAGATATAGTGGAGGTAAAAGAAGTGGCTTGCAGAATGGAGAAGTTGCTCCTTGTGGTTTTGGAAGCGAGCCACCATTTGAATTTGCTAGCTCATACTGCAGCATTCAGATTAGTTGGTGTCTTGTGATCAGTATCTACGATCTAATTCAAAGCTGAAATTTGTAAGAGCATTTGCTCTGAGACTTGCTCTGAACAGAACTCTTGTTTCAGATTTTAAGCATGATGAAGGGACGTCTTGCCGTACTATATAGTTGTTTTTCAGTACTGTTGCCTGCTCAGAAGAGTAACAAGGTATCTTGTTTGTAAACAATTGTGTATTGCAGAATAAACAGCTTCTCAACAAACAAGTACAATTTCTGTAATTGGGTTGATTTTCCATGTTGTTTTAATGAGTACTGAAAGCTCATTTGGTGCTTACATTGTCATTTGAAACCTTTTAAAATCCAGTTAAGTGCATTAATAGTTTTGTAAATCATGGTTATGGTAGGTCTGCTCATGTTGTAGGAAACAGTAAGCTGAAGGAATCTGAGATCTGTTTTCTGTAGAGCCACTTACTTAGAGGACCAAAGCTTTTTGACTCAGCTAGGTTTTATTTTTTCTGAACTTTCCTGAAACTTGGTCTTCTCTTACATTACTTGTTTGTCTTACAGAAGAAACATTTTTTGCAGAGTAGCATGTACTAAACTGCACTGTCTGTTCAAAGCCCAGATAAAACTCACACAAATTGTAAGGATAGAAGATTTTGGTTTTACTGATAGCTGTGTTTACATGTCTGTACTGCAAATCACCAGGCTGCCTGTTCACATTCTAAGTTTAAGTGCAGTCTGCTCTTTTTCTGCATTTTTTCCATATTGCTGTGTATTTTAAAGGCTCCAAGTGATTAATACTCTTGGTTTTTTTGTTTTGGCACCACTATTTCACTTGAGTATTCGTATCAACTTAAAGCACTACTCTTACCCAAAGCTTCATTCTATTTCCTATGACTAAAAGATAGCAACTGCCTCAAACTTCCGAGCTCTGTGCTATCAGTTTCTGAAGTCCTGGATGTGATAGAGGAGCTAGCCAGTATGAGTATAATAAACGCTATTCTTTCCACTGCTCCTCAGGTTGTATGGCTTCTAGCACCTACGTGAATAATTAGAAAAAAAAGTAATTGAGGTTCTTCTCTCTGCTACGTATTTCTTTTGGTCACTGGAGTTGAAGGGAAGTGAAATTTTGGCTTGTTTTGTTGTTGAGCGCTATTGTTGTCAGCAACTACCTCATCAGTCCTGAACTTTAATGAGTAAAGGGAACATCATTTGGAGGGAATAAATAGAGACCAAATTTTGGGATTGGGCAGTTTTTGTGTTATTTTCCGGTTAGAGTCTATTTGTATGAGCATGAATAAAAGGTTAGTTGGATAGTAAGTTCAGAATTCTGTCCCTAGTGTCAGTTTAATTTTGTAACAGTGAAATATAAACAAATAACTTCCTGTGTTCTGCATCATCTGTCACTGCATAGTATCCAGCGAGCCTAGGAATTTTAAGTTGTCTGCCAGAAGTGCTTTCTAGGCACTGGGACTGTTAATATAGTACAGTTTGGTAAAATCCAGAAAGTTGCTAAATCTGGTATGTCAGTAAAATAACTAAGATTTTAGTGGAGAATTAGGAGAATAGTCCAGGCTTCAATAGGAGGGACCATCCAGTAAGGTAGCACAATGAAACATAGGAAAAAAGGAGATGTTTCAGGCTACAGATGGAGATTTCCAACAGCATTTAGAATAGTGTAAGTAGTCTTATAATAAATCTAGAGAAACTTAAAAATTCCATTCCTATAAACAAAGATTTTCCTGGTAAAGCTATGGCAAAGCCTGCTTAGCTGTGCTAAGTCCCCTAGCCAACTCTGTTGAAGCCCACAAAGCGAGTTCTATTTGCAGATTTTAGCTCACTTCTGTTTTGAGAAAGCTCTCTCATGAAAGACACTTTTGTTCATATAAGCTACAGAGTTTTACTGTAATGGCTGTGCTGTGTTTCCACTCCTCATACAATATATCCAGCAGGGCAGTTCTGGTCCACTGTACCAAAATCTATACTCAAGTGAAGGTTGTATAATGTTCTTCAGGTTATCATTTCAAGGCAGTTTAAGGTGATAGAAGTCAAAACTGCTGTGTTTGTAGTGCCTTGTCTCCTGGGTTATCTGGCTACAAAGTCACTGGGTAGAGGGAAGTCCCAAAAGGAAGAAAAAAATAAGCTGTCTAAAAAAAAAAAAAAAAAAAATTAAATGTTAACTTCTTGAGTTAGTGCTGGCATAAGGGACAATATGGGAATAAGGAGGAACTGAACAGCTGTAATTTAGCCTACTTAATATGGAACTATACCCCTTAAATTACTCTGTAAATGAAGTCAAAGAGTTTGGCAAGCTGAACACAGATGTTGATTGTGTGTTCGAAAATGCCAGGCCATAATGCCTAATTCTGAATGTCTGACCTGTTGGCTGGAAGGAGGAAACAGGATGCTGCCTGTAACGCTTCTGCTTTGTGAGGTTATGTCCACAAACTCAAGTAGAGAGAGACATGAAGTTTGAAATTCTGTTGAGACCTGCTTCTGAGCTGCTGCTTCTTAGAGTCCAGCTGTGCAGAGAATCTGTTTGTAGCAGTTGATCACAAATAAATTTTGAGTATGTCTTTTGGTTACACAAGTGGTTATGAGGTGCCCTGTGCAACCTGGATATGGAAGTACTGCCAGCAGAGCTCTCCTCTAATGGCTGCAGTTGCGTAAGCTGTGGGAAAAAAATGTGCTGTCCTCCTTGGAGAAATTTGGCTTAACTATATTGTCAGGTTTTATGTTATAACCCGTATTCTAGAGTTTGGTAAAACAAATTAAATGTGCAAGTGCATAATAGTTGATGGTTTTAGTGGCAATAATACATTATCATCACTTCCACCTTTCCAAACTCTTGATATTGTAATGGCTTAAAATAACAAACAGTGCTTAAGGTTTTGTATCTGTATTTGCAGATCACCAGGAGAACCTCACTCTGAAAACATTGAAACTAGCCGAATGTAAGTAAATGAGTGGATGAGTTTGGTGCATCATGTTTACAAGTATTTTGAATGTATGTAACAGTTACTCTTGCACCTGCTTAAAAAAAAAGACGACAAAATCTGAGTAGAACTGTGAAATCGCCTTCTAAAATTTCAAGTTAATATTTTGCTATGGAAGAATAATTTTAAGCATCTGTAGAAACTGTGATGATTCTTTTTTGGGTTTTTTTGACGGGTGAATGGGTTTAAGGGAAAATTCAGAGGTTTAATTTAATGTGAACCAGTAGATGGTAGCATAGTACAGTGTCAGAAATCTTCAGGCCTATCTTCAGACTTGACAGCAGGGGTGTAATTTCTAACTGCTGTTCACTAACATCTTGCATGGGCTTGAAGACACTTCAGTACTAAGGCACAATACCTGCTAATATCTGTTGTGACAAATGGATTGCTGAACTAAGAAAAAAAAGTCTGACTTAATTGAGCAAATTCATCTACTAGTTACTTCTGGAAACAGAAAACTATCTTTCTTTCACAAAACAGTATTCACATAGCATCCTGCTCACAGTTCTGCACCTTGTTTTGATCTGCCTTCATTAGCCAGAAGCCAAGCTTTGCTAGAAGCAGGATTGTGGTAGGCTGACATGTTCATTTCGGCTTCAAATTCAAAACCCTTTTAAAAAAAGAAAAAAGTTGAGACTTCATCTTCTGTGAATTAGCAAACAAAGATTCTTTGCTAGCTATTCAAACTGTTTTGTATACGACTCAAATAGGGAAACCACAAATGCTGCTTTTCTGGCTCACAGCACACGTTCCAAAATAATAGAGGGAGTTGTGGCCCAGTGGTTTGGGTACTGTCTGAGGCTTCAGAAGATCTGGGTTAATTTATTTGCTGCCACAGACTTCTTCCCTGACCTTAAACTGTCTCCTCCACACCCTCCCCCCAAGTGGTCTAGCATTTCACGCACTGTGGGCTGAATGCCAGTGTCAGGATGTTTTGCATGCTAGGGAATAGTGTGAATTGCCCAAGGACTTCTCTGCTGTAGCTGCCCAACCTGGGGAAGAACAAAGCTGGGGTGAGCCCCTTCACGTTGGACTGCATACCTAACCTCAAAAGTGATGAGAAGGAAACAAGGAACGCTTTTCTCATGTGTTTTTGGCAATTCACTGCAGTCAAGTCTTCTTTTCCACTAGGAGCATTTCTCCTGGGGTGACAAATTTGCCTTTCCCTTCTCATGCCATCTGTTACAGAAGTGCTGTCCAGCTGCTTTCTTGGGAGTACAGGTTGCAGGGATCCAGATCTGAGAGATGACTGTCTGTCCGTATGTGGACATGTGTTTGAGACAGAGGTTGCAGGGCAAAAACCATGCTATAGTCTCGTTGCTACAGTGGCAGCCCCTGCTGCATTGTGTTTTATTGTTGCTGCAGAAGTTGAGTTGTGTTCTTTTGTTTCCTTGGCCTAGCAAAACAAGAGGCATCAGGCTGTAGACAACTGTGGATATTGTCAGTTGGACTACTGCTTTTTACACATTGTACGGAAAGATGTGTCAGAGGCAAGGATCTTGGCTAGTGTGAAGCAAAGACTCTGTAAGGACCTGTGGTAAATCAGGAGGAAAAAGCAGTACAACTATTTTTCCTTCCAGCAGTTTGAAAGGTTTTTTTTGTGTGTGCGTTTTATCTTCCTGAAAACTCAACCCGAAAAAAAATAATCTGCAGTAGCAAGCTTTTCTGTGTGAAAGCTGAATATATATTTTTTTTTTTTTTTTTTTTGTGCTGAACGATGTCAGAGTTGCCTTAACTATGTAGATTTCAGGTATCTGTCTAAAATAGATGCAAGTCAGTCAAGCTCTAGGGATTCACGTATTTGAGTAGTAATTATACAGTATTAATGCATGGTATACTTGCAAAACTAAATTTTTTAAAACTGTGTCACAGTGTGTTGTGTACATCACCTATTACAGAGAATTTCTGTAATCCTGCTGCATCGTTGCTCTTGCCATGTAAGATGGAATGGTAGGCTGAGTAATACAGTATGACCTGCAAGCCTACTGTGTAGCTAAAATAGTTACTATGTTATTTACATGCCTATAATTCATTAGTAAATGCAGGGACTTACACAAGTGTTTTGCTATTTGCACAATGAAAGGTTAAGTTGTTTTTGCTCTGGTTGGCAGATGTAATTGCTTTATTTGTTTCTGTGTTTTGCATTGCAAGGCTCTATACCAGGAGCATAGTCACATATTTTTCATATGTGTGAATTAAAATAAATTTTTAAAAAAATCTACTGACTCTTTCAGACTCTTAGCAGCAAATGCTTCCATGGATAAGTTTTGCTTACCCAAGCTTTTCAAATTCTGGCTCTATGTGCAATGAACATCTTGATGCTAGCTCAGAGTTTGGAGTCTATTTCCCTTAGCATTCATTTAAGTCTTTGAATTTTTAAGATCAGCATCTTCTCCCGTCTGCTCCTGTCATAGGTCTGCATTAATTTTCAGCTTCGATGAGTATAACTTTCTTAAAACCTCTTTAGCACTAAATTACATAATTTTTAATTGTTTACTTTAACACTAAATTGACTTCTTATCAGTTCATGTATTTTCACTCTGTGTATTGTATGTTGTCACATATCAAGGCACAGGTTTGGATATTCTGATGCGGTGGCTTTCTGTGCATTCATTCATCTTTGCTTCTTTCTGTTTTTGAGAATGGGATGCTTTGCAATTTTGAAACTTCTCTCTTTCTAAAGTCGTTGAACACACACCACACACACACACACACCCCCTCCCTGATTTAACATGGTGTTACAGTTGCATTTGATGTATAGTTATCTTACATTGGAGTAGATTTGATAACTGATTTGTTTCCCTTGAAAAAATGGCAGAATGAAAATTCTGCAGTAGCCTCAAAACATGACTGAAAAACAAATTACAACCATTGCAAATATATACAGTAGCTGTATAAGTATGTTTCATGATGCATATTTTCAGGTTGCATCCTAGTGCTCTCTCTTCATGGAATGCCTTAAATTACTTTCCTCATAGTTGAAAACACAGGTGGATTTGCATAACATAACCACAGGACATGCTGATCATGGCCTCTATATCAAACCTTGCCACATACTGGTATTTTTTCTGGCATTTGCTGCTTGTTTTATTGGAAGGAAATTCTTGGAAGGAAAAGATGTAAGAAGTATGTTTACATATACCTGCAGCCTTATACTGTGTTGTACTGTGATCTGGCTAGGGTGAATTAAAAAATGTCTTCAGAGTCTCTTGCAATGCATCGTTTAGCCAGGCAGTGATTTACCTGAGGAAACTTCATCAGTTAGTAAGACTGCATTGCCTCTATTCAAGAATTACTACTTTCTTAAATTTAGCAACTAAAGTTACAATGAAGTGTCTGTTTTACCTTTGCTTTGAAGAGCAAAAGGGCAGTAAGATAAACTGATTGAATTTTGTAATGATTTGAAAGAACGGGAATTCTAGATTTTGCACTAGAAAATATAACTGAAGCAAATGCATTATGGACCTTGGTTCCCATGGAGCTTGGAGGATGCTCTGAATTTACCAGTTAAAATAAACAGAAAGGAAGCTTAAAGAGGAGATCTTTCTCTATGGAGCTTCCTAATCCACAAATGCTACGCTGTTCTTAAACTGGAAACTCAGATGTTTAAGTCTTATGATCCATGTTATTTGCACTTAGTTTCTACATGATCATGTTCATCCCTCTAGGACAGTGTCATGCAGAATGAACTTGTAGTAAAAGAACGCTGTCATGGAAACCTAATTTAAAAATAGTGTTCTGGAGATTTTAATAACCTGGAAACAGAGTTGTGTGAGTGTCCCTTTCATGCACTTGGCCTCTTTTCTTCAAGTTGTAGAAGGAGTGTACAGGGTTGATCAGCATTTAGGTCTCTTCAGGTCAGTCTTACATATTGCAATGGTCAGTCGTCGTCTTATATCAGTATTTTTATCTGAAATAGTTTGTCTCTTATATCACACTTTCTACTGAAACACTCCGGTTGTCCGCAAGTAGACTATTGGGATCAGTGTCTCCAAGTTAGTGTCTATATCTTTTGATCTCTCACTGCAGTGCTAATGTTAATCTCCTTTTTTTGGTTGGGGTGCTGATCAGAATACGGTGTATAAATTTCACACTTGACAAATTTAAGCTTGTTCAGTAGAGTACAACATGAAGTTTAATTGTACTTGCTGGAGTGCCAGGACTTCTTTAACCAAGGGGAAACAACGTGGAAGGTACTAAAGAATACATATTTTGCTTAGTATTTGATTAAAATATTCATTATTTGTTTTGTCCTGAATATAAAAGACAGGCTGAAAGATTCCTGCAAGTATGTGAAGTTACTGTCGTTTTTGTTTCTTACCAGTAAAGGCAAAGTTGGTTTTATTGTGACCTCATAGCCAGTACAGAGTATTAGAGTTTAGGACTCCTTATCTGATAGTTTAAATTTGGAGAACTGTTGAAATGTTTTGTGTGGTTTGATATGATTATTCTTTGGAAGTTTAACAGCTGGTAACAGTTGTGTACTTTTTTCAAAATTACAAAAAATAAATTTGTTCAAAGAGTAAGATCTTGCAAATCTATAGTCAGTCCTAAACTTATTAGTAAGTTCATTCCAGCGGTAATTCAAATTACTTTTTCTTTGTGGTGAAATAGATTTATGGGCTTTTTTTATGAAGGCTATATTTCTCCCTGCCTTTTCAAAAGGCACTGATTCTATAAACATGAATATAATATCTAAAATAGTCAAGTATGTTTAGTCATTACCATTCACATGTGTGGATTGCTTACAATAATTCCCTCAATAATTGTGTCCCAATAATCAGTTATTTAATGGCTTCAGGCCGGGGGGGTGGTGGGGTGAGTCGTGGAAACTGGGGATTTTTCCTGAAATCGCTTAGCTTGAGAAGCCAGGGTACAATTGATGCATTATTCATCTCTCAATTTTTTGGCTAATTGAATGTTGGAGGGAGCACGTAGGTGACAGGGCACTGCATGCCTTCTTAAGAAGGACTGATAGGAACCAGGGTATGAAACCAGTTGGTCTGTGGAATGACGTTATCTATATACAGTCCTGGAGCTAAGAACCTGCAGAGGAAAGGGTGGTAATGAAGGGTGCATTTCCAATAGGATTGTAGCGAGGTAATTTGTCTGAGAG
Source organism: Opisthocomus hoazin (assembly GCF_030867145.1). NCBI lineage: Eukaryota > Metazoa > Chordata > Aves > Opisthocomiformes > Opisthocomidae > Opisthocomus > Opisthocomus hoazin. The sequence goes on along the minus strand of NC_134414.1, from coordinate 78,049,671 downwards.
ACATGACTGAGACGTGCTGACCATGTTCTTGACCCCCTCTCTCTAGCTGTTTTTCTGTATTGCTCCATAAAGCCAGGGCAATTTTTCTGTTCTCAGGTTTGCACTTCTGAGGAAGTGCCGTGTCTGACTTTGGCAGCACATGGTGTTCCTGGAGGCACAGTGTATCTATAATAAGTGGAGGGGGAGGGAGGTCCCATGAGTGAAGCTGGTATGGTCCAAGGGGGTTCACAGTCTGTACCCCAGCTGTTGGAGCCCACCACACTGGAAAGAGCGAGGTTTGGAAAACGCGAGCTCTGTGCGCATGTGCACTTGCGCATGTACATTTGCTGGGGTGCCAGTGGATGAGGCAGGCAAAAGTTGGTTTGCTATTAGTACTGAAAAAACCTCTTCCCTGCTTTTTTTCCTAACCAAAAAGACAAACATAAATTTTCCTCTAGTTTCCATGCACGTTAATACTTTTGTTGGGTTTTTTTTGTGTTAAGAAAACAGTTTATGAACATTTTGGCACTTCTGAATTCCTAATAGTTTTATTAAAACACGGTGTTGTGAATTTCCACTTATTAAAATTGGCCAGCTTGAAGCAATGTGAGACTTCTGTGTAGAAAGAACATAAAAGGTGATGTATCCTAAGCAGAAACCATTCAGAAATATCTCATTTCATACTGATATTTCCAGAGAAATATGAAACCTTTATACATATTTCTAAACTTAAGGTAAACTTAAAGCAAAAAATGATGCATTTATGCGGATATTTTTAACTTCAGGCAGGTTTTGAAACGTGGATGAAAATTCTTTGCTTTGTAGGTGAACTTTAGAAAAGTCTGAAGCATCTAATTCTTTAAAATTCCTCAGATGTTTAAACTTCTGATTGTCACAAAAGATTCCTTTCTGTAGCATTTCTCTGTATTTAGTTTAAGATACTTGAGAAAAGCGAATTAGATGCTGTTACATAGGAACTTTAGAACCAGTGCACTCAAATCTCTCGTTTTGTATATGTTTTAGACATTCAAATATTACTTTACGACCCAAAATGCAGCCCACTGCACCTTTGCCTAAGTATCTAGAAGGGCAGAGGCTCAGTGGTGTGTGTTTCTAGTGATACTCGACAGTTTTGGCAGCATCTAAATTACAAATGCGAGGTACTTGTTATCTGGCCTTTTATTAAAGAACAACTTAAAAGCCTAAAGGCACACATTTTTTCTTTAAGTACTGCAAAAGTAAGTCAGTGAATATGAAATTCTTTTTAAACAGAGAACTGTGGTTGTGAAATTGTTGGACTTTGGGGAAGGAAGATGATGTATTTTAGGTGCCTCTCTTCCTCCCTGAAGTAGTGCGTCTTGCTTGAGGCGGTTATATACGGTGCACTGTGTAGGAGGTTACCCTTACAGCATAAGGATATGCCTGTGATATGTCTGCAAAATGTTTGCAGCTGTAGCCACACCAGTGCAGTTTCATATTCAGATGTGCAACAGCAGTGTGAGTCTTTGCAAACATATATGCAAGTCAGTCACTGAAGCCTTAGCTACCCTAGAAGGTGTCTGTGTGCTGATGTACAGTAAACTAGTCACTAAGTTAATAAGGGACTAGTTATTCTCCATTAGATCCCTGTACAGGAACTTAAAGGGAACTGCAGTCTTCACTTTATAGCGTGAGCTAAGAATAGAGAGTGTTACCTCGCTTGATGAACCAGTTTTAATACCTCAGGCTGAGAACTTAAGTTTTCTGAATACTAAATGAGCAAGGGAATGGAGAAAGAGATCAAATTTTCACGTCTGGAGAATGTAGAATGTATGCTACTTTTTTTTTTCCTGAAGAATATAGGAAATGTGGGCTGTTGGCACTGGACAGTAGTGATAATCCCTCAAATAACCTGACAGGAGTGTGGTATGGAATATCTTGCTGTTCTGTAAAATCACACATTGGCTTACTCAGAACTGCATTCTTTCGAAGTGCTTTTGTGGATGAACTTCAGTAAAGATAGCTCTCGTGGAAGGCTCCGTAAATTCTGTTCTACCTTCTTAGGTCTGTATCCTCACTTTGTCTCCAGCTCTTTTATTTACTTAAATAATTTATCTGAGGCCAAGTCAAAAGTCTGCAGAACAGCTGCTGGGGAGAGGTGGGGGGAAATGCTAGAACTGTTGTATTCTAGTACTGTCGTACTTGTATTGTTTGCTTCAATAGTTGATTTAAAAAAAATAATCTAGCTTTCAGTCGGACCTTCTGCCTCTAACAGAATTTTTCAGAACTTCAGTCAGTGACTCTGACCATGTGTCAAAATGAAAATGATTGTACAAACAGCATTATCATAGGCATGGCACAGTTTAAGAAGTAATTGGTAGTTAAATATTGGAAGCAAAAAATCTTGAGTCCTTCAAGTTACATCTTAGAGACAAGTCAGCTTAGCTTTGTCTCAGATATGACCTGATTAAGGTGGAGTGTTGTTTAATGTGATAAAATGTGTTGTTAATATATCAGTGTTTATACATTGAAATAACTTTATTCAAACTAGGTGTTATGTAAGCTAGAAAGGTGTGCATGCCTCTTTAAGACTAACAAATTTTCCCGTTGGAAAACATAAGTTCTCTCTTCATAGGGAATTGGTCATCTTTTCACAATATCAGCTTTTCTCAAAATACCTAATCTAACAACTCTAGCTGCTTTAGGTAAATAAATAAATACACACACACTCTCCTAAATATATACTTAGCACAACTCCAAGAAATAAACCATATAACATTCATAGGTGTATTACACAGGTCAGAAAACACAAAAATTATGGCAAGAAACTTGTGATCTACGTGTAGACTGCAATGGAGAATTGAGATGGAAGGAAAATGTGATGAGGAAGGATTAAGTTAAAATGGTAATGTGTATATGAAATAACTACTGTTTTGCATGCACTGTGGAAAACCTGGTCAGTGAGAGGGAGGAAAATTAAAGGAACACTAAGATGCAACTTGAGTTGGAGCTTTCATGACAACATTAAGGCAATGCATAGGAGAGGCTGCAAGAAGAGTCAATAAGGAGCATGTTGGTGAGACAGGTGGCTGTAGCTCAGGTGTAAAAATTCAATACTAATAAAGAAAGGCTTTCACATTATAGAATCATAGAATGGTAAGGGGTTGGAAGGGACATTAAAGATCACTTGGTTTCAACCCCACTGCCATGATCAGAGACATCTTCCACTAGACCAGGTTGCTCAGAGCTCCATCCAACCTGGCGTTGAACACTGCCAGAGAGAGGGCATCCACAGCTTCTCTGGCAACCTGTTCCAGTGTTTTACTAACCTCATGGTGAAGAGTTTCTTCCTAATATCTAATCTAAATCTGCCCTCGTTTAGTTTACAGCCATTCCCCCTTGTCCTATCACTGCACACCCTTGTGAAAAAGTCACTCTCCATCCTTCCTGTAGGCCCCTTTCAGGTGCTGGAAGGCTGCTCTAAGGTCACCCTGCAGCCTTCTCTTCTCCAGGCTGAACAGCCCCAACTCTCTTAGTCTGTCGTTGTAGGAGAGGTACTCCAGCCCTCTGATATCTTTGTGGCCCTCCTCTGAACCCGCTCCAACACATCCATGTCCTTCTTGTGTTGGGGGCTCCAGAGCTGGACGCAGGCGAGAGCGGAGTAAAGGGGCAGAATCCCCTTCCTCGCCCTGCTGGCCACGCTTCTCTTGATGCAGCCCAGGCTACGGTTGGCTTTCTGGGCTGCAAGCGCACATTCGTGGTTCATGTTGAGCTTCTCATCCAGCAGTACCCCCAAGTCCTTCTCCTCAGTGCTGCTCTCGAGCCACTCTCTGCCCAGCCTGTACTTGTGTATTGGATTACCCCGACCCATGTGCAGGACCTTGCACTTGGGCTTGTTGAACTTCATGAGGTTCATGCAGGCCCACCTCTCCAGCCTGTCAAGGTCCCTCTGAATGGCATCCCTTCCCTCCAGCATGTCAGCCACACCACTGAGCTTGGTGTCGTCAGCAAACTTGCTGAGGGTGCACTCAGTCCCACTGTCCATGTTGCCGACAAAGATACTGAACAGCACCGGCCCCAGTACTGACCCCTGAGGCACACCACTCGTCACTGGTCTCCACCTGAACATCGAGCCATTGACTGTAACTCTTCGAGTGCATCCATTGAGCCAGTTCCTTATCCCGCAAGTGGTCCATCTGTCAAATCCATGTCTTTCCAATTTAGAGACAAGGACATCATGCGGGACAGTGTCGAATGCCTGGCACAAGTCCAGGTAGATGATGTCAGTTGCCCGCCGTTTGTCCACCAATGCTATAACCCCATCATAGAAGGATACTAAGTTGGTCAGGCACGATTTGCCCTTTGTGAAGCCATGTTGGCTGTCCCCAGTCACCTCCTTGTTATCTATGCGTACCTGCTTACAAATGATGGTATTTCATATTCTAAATCTGAATGTCTGGAATGATTGGAAGTAAAGAATGATTAGCGTATGAAATCTTGGCATTCAGAAATAGATGTCTGTGAAACCATGTGGTGGTCTAAGCTGTACTAAAACCCTGCTGTTTTTTTAAAGCCTCTGTACTAAAAGCTAAAGTGTGAAAGAAAAGGTAAAAAAGCATACATGGAGAGAGGCAAATTTTCCTAAGTCTACATACAAAAATTTGAGAGACTAGAATTCTTTCCTAGGATCAGAATACAAGAATATAATTCCTTGTTCATATAGTAGTGGGTTTGACGATATTGCTAGGGCTGCTTTATTTTTTTTTATGGTCTTCCACCTCTGGGTCAAGGTGCCAGGGAAACTTTTCAGCTTTTTCGTCTTGGAACACACTGGGGCATTTGGAAGGTCAGGTAGATACTGAGGTAATGGTTTTCTTTGTAAGAATAGTTTTCTGGAGCAAAGTTGTTATTGCAAAGTTGTTATTACTGAATAAGATACACCTCAGTAGTTACTTTCGGAACTTGGGGACATTTCCCCTTCTGAAGCACCTGCGTTGAAACTGATACTTAACCAGCTGGTATTAACAGTTAGGTGCAGCAAGTGCTAAGTAGTACCAGTGGGTCTAGTACTTCAGTTCTCGAGTACTTGTTCTATGGAGGTATTTAAAAGACACATAGATGCGGAGCTTAGGGACATGGTTTAGTGATGGAATTCAGTGTTAGGTTAATGGTTGGACTCAATGATCTTGACGGTCTCCTCCAACCGAAATAATTCTGTGATTCTGTGCATCAACATTGCAAAAGGCAACTTTAAGTTAATATCACAATTTCTAGTTAAAATCTTGCTTCCCATGTTCTAATCTCTGTAGTACTATATCACTGAAGTTTGATTAAAAGCCTGCATGTTACACCTAACCAAAACGTTTGAAATGTTTCATGGTTTGTATTTTTTGTTGATAACTCCTTTTCTTAAATGAAATGAAGGTTTGGGGGTTTCTTTCCAAAATGTGGTCAGATATGGTGCTCTTGGTGCTGCATGCGGCTTCTGTCTCAGTTACATGCATCTTTCCGGCGATTTCTTTATCATTTGCATGTTTCTGTAAAAGCCTGTGACTATTTTTAATTGCCAGTTATATTTTCTTGTGTGTGTCTATATAGTACTGAGCACATTGACTTGTATAGAGAGACAGTTGTAATTCTTCAAAATTGCAGGAGAAAGGGGACTATTTGGCAAAATAGTTTTTTTAGGCAACCATATATGTTATTAAGCTGAGGAGAGAGATATTCAGCCTTGAGCTCATCTTTCATCGTGGTTTTGTCAGCAGTTTAATGAACCGAGGAATATTCTTCGTATGGATTTAAGAAGACTAAATATCTGATAACTTAGTCATCTGGAATCTTATTCAAAAATGATTTAGATTTTTTTTAAAGGGTTTATATCCTATTGGTGTAGTATTGATAGTGTTACTAAATTAATGCCTGAATCGTTTGTATTTCATGCTTCTTCCCTCTGTCAGTGGCAACCGTACCTCGGTACTATACATCAGACTCAATCACCTGTGTGAGATCCAGTTCTGTTTCAATTGCAGCCTTGCTTTGCATCTAAATTGCTCTTTCTTTCAGTGACAATTGAGATTGTTCAGAACTGAACAAGACTGTGTCCACTGTAACACTAGAATATAAAGCTGAAAACTGCATAAACAGGATTTGCCTTTCACTTACATAGGACCCACAAATTAAATTGTGTTAAATATATTTGCATTTGTCAAGATGAGAATCCTGCATTTAAAAAAAATCTCCTGATGTGTCATCTCTGACACAGAAATCTTGTGTTTCAGTGCCTGACTAATCTCTGCCTTGCTGATGCTTTTGAATGAGCTTTGTATATGAAAGCACTACTAATCCTTGTACTTACTGTTTGAATGTTTGCTACAGGAAGCGAGCAGCTGCAAAGCATCTAATAGAGCGCTACTACCACCAGTTAACTGAGGGCTGTGGAAATGAAGCCTGCACGAATGAATTTTGTGCTTCCTGTCCAACTTTTCTCCGTATGGATAACAATGCAGCAGCCATTAAGGCCCTCGAGCTTTATAAGATTAATGCAAAACTCTGTGATCCTCATCCCTCCAAGAAAGGAACGAGCTCAGCTTACCTAGAAAACAATTCCAAAGGTGCCCATAACAATTCCTGTACTGACCGAAAAATGAACAAGAAGGAGATGCAAGGCCCAAGAGATGACTTTAAAGGTAAGATGCTATTTAGAATTTTCCTAAAATAAACACATTTAGTATCCATGAGTAAAAGCCTACAGAATTGACTGTGGTGGTGTTCTGCTGACTGAAGTAAAATGTAATACTGGGCAATCAAATATTTTACTATGGATTCTGAAATATGGCTGCATTATTGCTGAACACTGATTCCAAATCTGGGCCTTTAACACATCTGTTAAAATCCACATGCATTTGTTGCTCTCTGAGGTTACTGGTTTTGCAAATGTGGAGAGTTTAAGTGCTGTTGTATGACTGCTTTAGTTTCACTAGTTTCGTAACTCTTCTGTAGTTAATGAGTTATAAAAGTTATACTTTAACTAACTCCAGATTCTATGTTAAGAAACATAAGATGAACAAAAAATGATACAGTGGATGATAGGCAATACACCTACCAAGATCAAAAAATTTTAGTGATTTCTGAGCCAGCGTATGAAAATTAAATACTGTTTTGTATGTCTGTTCTAACTTCTGTTTAGCATTTCAAACTCTCTAGAATAATAAATACATACTACAATTCTAGTTGTCACCAAAACCTGTGATGCAAACAGAAATCACAAGCTAAATGAAATTAAAGCCATTAAACTTTGAGCAGACCTTTTTTAAGTATTGTTGCAAGAAGTTGTATAAACTTAGTTTCACCTCCTTTAGTTAAGATGAACAAATCTGAACTGTTTACAGCAAAGAATTAAAAAGCCCTACAGGATCAGTAATAAGACATAGTACTGTGTTATAAGGGACCTAAGATGCTCCAGTCAATACCTGCATCAGTTCGTTCTTTATCTGATGCCAAGGATAAATTTGTCCCCAAATTATTTATGACCTGAGTAAGCAGAGAGGCAAACAGCAGGGAGAGGAGAAGGGGAGCCAGTGTAGTGTTAGAGAGGTAAGAGGCACATTAGGTCTGTTTGATTTGTCTCTTGGTTTTGTGTATTTTTAATGGAGGTTTGCACATACAGGATTTTCCTCCTTCTCTCTGACCCTACTGTCCTCTCTCCCCAAGATAGATACCTAAGGGTTTTCTCAGCCTATCTCCAGAGACAGTCTGTTCTCTAAAGCAATGGCTCAGACTTCATCTGTTGGAGCATCACAAGTATTGACCTGTCATTGTAGCTGTATGGACAGAGAGCATTGTTGCGTTCTTAAAGCCCATCTGAGACTCTTACCTTTGGAATTGGACAATGTCTAAGGAAACTAGCTCTCTGAAATTGTTTAAGATCCATCTGGAGCAACAGTTACTGGGAAAACTGCAGTTAAGGTTTAAGAAAGCGAAGGAAAGGATGTGCAGTTTATTTTTATGCTTGGTGTAGGATTGAAAGTTCTAAATAAATTGAAAGAAATCCCTTCAGAAAGAATTACTGAAATTACTTTTCTGTAGTGCTAAGCCTTAAGACTTCTTCCTCTTTGGGGAAAAATGTATCTGGAGGCCATTGTCAGTGTCTCAGTAATATCTTTAATGCCAGTCCAAAAAGAGCAAGGAAATAGAAAAATTGTAAATATATAACAAACATGGGTTACAAATGTAGTCATATATACAGTGAGCCATTTCAAAAGAAAGCTGTTTTCAGCTTTGATCACCAAAATGTTAAATTGAGAACAGAGGAGGTTAGTGGACAGTCAGAGAACACACAGTAATAACAAAGCTTCCATAAGACATAATGAAAAGATAATTAATAAATTTGCTAATTAGGGAGTGTGGTGTTGGCAATATATAAATCACATGCAGTCTTTTTCACAGTCGATAATCACTGCTTAAGCTTGACTTCATGTGCAGATTTGTCATGGAGTATTACTGAGAACAAGCTCTGAGGGGAGATATGTTTACTTTGCTGGATCACATAGTTGTAATCAAAAGAGTAAGAGGAGAAGGCATGTAAAAGCTCACACATTCAGACACAAGTCAGCTAAAATTGACTTGAGTTAAAAGAAAGCTTTGCGTAACGTTTGCTTTTCTCCAGCTGTTCTCACTGCTGTGGATTAAAAATGGGACAGACCATTATGACAACTTAGTTAGAGGATGGTCACAGGATACAACTTAAAACTGTTACGAAACTGCTGATGGCAGTACTAAATACTTCAACTGGAAGTAGCGTGTGATTAGCTCCTTGGATACTAAAACCTTTAAAAGAATGACTGTTGAATTCCTGTTGTAAGTGTGGAAATCTGAAATGTGTTATATTGTTAAATTGTCAACTTCTGCTGATAATTTTTATGCAATGAATAACCTCTGCAATCCAGAGTCAGTGAACTTGAGGCTATGCTCCTCCTTTTGAGGAGCTATGACGTGGAACAGCATCTGTATCGGCAGTTAAATTTCTTTTAGTCAAGTTTGCTTCTTCAGCATGCACTGCAGCAGATAAAAATAGGAGCTGTTGCACTAAGCTTGAATCTTTTCATAATATTTTCAGTGCTGTTTTTTTAACAGGACAGATTTTGGTTTTGAAGCTTTTTTACTGTCTTCAGATCGGTTGGAAGTCAGTCTCAGTAGCATGACATAAGCTCAATGTTTCCTGTGTTATATGGGCTCTAAGAATGGCTTGGGGCTCTCTGAAAATCAATAGGTTGTCTGTCTTTGCATCATTTAGTTTGTATTTTTAATTTAATGACTGCTTGGAATGAATGTTAGTGTAGGCAATCACATTTCAAAACACTTTAAGATGTAACTATTAAAATGATACGCTTCTTTCTTTCTGCAGAAGTGGTAGTTCTAGTGTTAATGGTGAATAGTGCTGTGATGTGTGGTTTTTAGATCTCTAGGGATGCTATTAAACAGATTCAGTTTTAGTTCTAGATTATGTTTTGGTTCAGAATAATCTGTTTAAACTAGGACATCTTTTCAGAATCTGATCAGGTGGTAATCCTACTCTATATCATCACCTGAGGTGAAAGCACCTGTGGGTCCTGTTTGAGAAGTAGCATAGAAAGCTATAAATAAAGTTTTCTCCCCTTTTCTGAAGAGAAGGGAAGATTTCAAATAACAAATGGACCACCAAATTACTTACTTCATATCAGGGGTTTGGGCAATAGGGGGAACAGACAGGTATTTGAAGCCCATGTGAATGTGCAGATGATGTGGGTAAACCAGCTTGTTCATCTGAATAGCGCGTTGATGAGTATACTGAAGTTGTGTATCTCAGTGAGGCCTAATGGGCAAAGAAATAACCCACGTGCCCAACTGTGTGTGTAATTTAGAAGGCAGCAGAGATTTGTGAGCATGCATTGTGGTTTTTTGGAAGGATTTCAGGCATCAATTTAGTATAACAACAGTTGCAGAAATCAATACAAATAGAAATAAGAGATCTTATATTCCCATTAATATCCAACAAAACAAATTATTGACCGTTTTCTTCAAGATAGGGAGAGAGGGCATATGAAGTCCACATGCACGTGCTATGTTGGAAAGAAGAGGTTGATACAGTTCAGTTTGTGTATAGTTTAATGACTTACACATTAACTGTGCAGATTTACCAGAAGACTATATTGTCACAGTCTTATTAAGTCTTTTAAACGTCTTATTGATTTAGTTGGTCATTTAGACAATGCAATACTGTTAACTACTAAATGTAGTTAATTGGCTGCAAAACAGTTTTACCATTGAGCATGTTTGCTGATCTACATCCATGAATAAAATATTTTTTAAAATCATAGTGAATGAAATCATGACTCTTCATGCTAATGAAATTATAAAGTAACTGTCCGGAATTTATATGGCACAGAGACTGTTTTTTCCAGTGTTAATGATACGATACACAGCTTCCTTGAGTAGAGCGAATTAGAAATATTTTTTCTTTTTAATTTTTATCTTTAAATTAATACTTTATCTTTTTATAGATGTGACTTTTCTAACAGAAGACAAGATATATGAAATTCTTGAACTATGTCGAGAGAAAGAAGATTATTCCCCTTTAATCCGGGTGATTGGGAGAGTATTTTCTAGTGCTGAAGCATTGGTACAGAGTTTCCGAAAAGCCAAGCAGCACACCAAGGAGGAGCTCAAATCTCTTCAAGGAAAGGATGAAGACAAAGATGAAGATGAAAAGGAAAAAGCCGCCTGTTCGGCTGCTGCTATGGAAGAAGATTCAGGTGCATCATCATCTTCGTCGTCAAGAATAGGTGATAACACACAGGGAGATAATAACCTCCAAAAACTAGGCCCGGATGAAGTGTCTGTAGATATCGAGGCAGTCAGACGGGTCTATGATAGATTACTTTCTAATGAAAAAATAGAAACTGCCTTTTTAAATGCACTTGTGTACTTGTCACCTAATGTGGAATGTGACTTGACTTACCATAATGTGTACTCTCGGGATCCTAACTATCTGAATTTGTTTATTATCGTTATGGAGAATGGCAATCTTCATAGCCCAGAATATCTGGAAATGGCTCTGCCATTGTTTTGCAAAGCAATGAGCAAACTACCCCTTGCAGCTCAAGCAAAACTGGTCAGATTGTGGTCTAAGTACAGAGCAGACCAAATTCGGAGAATGATGGAAACGTTTCAGCAGCTTATTACTTACAAAGTCATAAGCAATGAGTTCAATAGTCGTAACCTAGTGAATGATGATGATGCTGTTGTTGCTGCTTCAAAGTGCTTGAAAATGGTTTACTATGCAAATGTAGTAGGAGGGGATGTGGATACAGATCATAACGAAGAGGAAGATGAAGAACCCATCCCAGAATCAAGTGAACTAACTCTGCAAGAGCTGTTGGGTGAGGAAAGAAGGAATAAAAAAGGTCCTAGAGTGGACCCGCTGGAAACTGAACTTGGTGTTAAAACTATAGATTGCAGAAAACCACTTATCCCTTTTGAAGAATTTATTAATGAACCACTGAATGATGTTCTAGAAATGGACAAAGATTACACTTTCTTCAAAGTAGAAACAGAAAATAAGTTCTCTTTTATGACCTGTCCCTTCATATTGAATGCTGTTACCAAGAACCTGGGATTGTATTATGACAATAGAATCCGGATGTACAGTGAACGACGCATAACTGTGCTCTACAGCTTAGTTCAAGGCCAGCAGCTCAACCCATATTTGCGACTTAAAGTGAGACGTGATCACATCATAGATGATGCACTCGTCCGGGTAAGTCGTGCAGCAACATGGAACCTTGGTTTGTTGATTCTGACTGGTGCAAACTACGTGGGCTTTGACTGAAAAGGACTGCGTGCGAGTGTAGCATTTTATGTACTAGATTTCCTCTAGAAGAAACTCAAATAGCTTTACCATATTAATTTGGAATTCTAAGCGCGCTGCGGAAGATTTGTATGTTCAGCAGAACCATTTCTACTCAGAGTGATTGCAGACTTAGATGTCTTAAAGTGTCCAGTAGTTCTTATGCCCTGTTAACCGGTTCTGCGCAGTTACAGCTCTTAATGGTGAGAGTAACCAGCTTCTGTTTCAGTACTTTTTTTTGTCCTCTGGGCTGTCTTGGATCATCTTTTGATAGTAGGGTTTTTCAGATCAGAGATGGAATTAAAACCTTTCAGTTGCGTTCTCTTCTTGTGGACTTCTGAACTTCTAGATATAAAGTGTGTGTCATGCCTGCGTGATAAGTAGAACTTCTTGCTTTTCTAAGCGTTGTTGCAATTTGGTGCAAATGCTGATATTACTGAGAAAGGAGAAGGCAGAACTGCTAGTGCCTGAGAACCGTGAGAGCAGCCCATTTCTGAATGTGCTGGCTTCTGAAAGTAAAACTTAAAGCTATTTGTTCATGCATTTTTTGGAAGATGGGAATTATACAGGATACAAACTATAAAGAATATTTCACAGTAAACTTTTTTCCATAAATATGTCCTTTAATGGGAGGATTCTTCCTCCCTTTATTTTTTGCTTAAAGCTCTTATTTTTCAGAAGGTCATTTTTCTGTTTTCTGTTATTGAAGCACAACAATATTTGTAAAACTAACCATGGCTTTAAAGCTTGTTGCTGAAGAGGCAGATGTATGGTTGGAGAGACTCTGGGTAAAGTACCTTTTTTTTGCCTCTCAGCCCAGCTGTTACTTCTAGTTAGATTTGATGACTTTAACTGCTACTGAACGTCAGTTGTGAGAGCCCTAAATGAGCTCCAACCTTGATTTTTCTGGGTACCTATGAATTTCCAGATGGGTTAGCTGCTTCATGGGAATTGCTGATATTATGACTTATCAGGGAAAACGTTTGTCTCCAGTACCATTAGGGAAAAATAAAATTGCAATGGAGAAATGGCATCTGTCTGTAAACCCAATTTTATATTAGGCAAATGAGAAATATACTATTTTATGATTAAAGCCTAGTATGTACCAGTTTTCTAACTGAAGAATAATACTCTTTGTAATTATACTAAGTATCAGACTTACAGTTGTATCCAGTTATGTTTTGTCACATGAATGTAAAGGAGTTTATTTCCTTGACTGTTCAGCTTTTGTATATGTAAGTACTAGAAAAAGGGAGGGACAGTACTATCTCTTTAGGAGAGGATGGGCTAGAAGAGGGTAAGAGCTGGTTTCAGGGAGATGTTCCTTTTAATGTCTGTTCCAGCAGAGAGGAAGCAGACTTTCCTCCTCACGCTCATGATGGAAAGGAAAATCTGTAAATACGAGAAAAGGCTTTCTTCTACATGTTGCTTGTTGTGGAAAGAAGTTGAAATCTTTGAGGACAAAAAAAGTATGTTTAGTGTTGCTTAGAAAGCTCATGGGCAACATGAAGTTGGTGCAGCTGCTGTATTGCAACGGGGCCGCAGCAGTCACTGCTGTGCACACTCTTGGCCTGTTGGAAATTTAGGTAATTTAGATCAGATTAAGCTCAAACATACCAATTCAAATTACGATGCGTTTGCAGCAGCCCTTGCACAGCCTAGCAGTCTATAAGTACATGCCTGGGCAGTTGCCATGGATCCTTTTATGGCTGATAATTTAAGCTGTCAGCACATGCTAAATTGTGGTGATCTGACTGTCAAAGCCCCAAGGAGAGTCAGAATTTTAAACAGTTTACTCTAGAACAGAAAATAAAAATATAAAACTGTTCTAAATTCAAGTAGTCTGAGTTGAGCTGTAGTGTTAGTCAACGAGAGCAAGTGCAGCCGAGATATTTCTCAAAAGTGGAAAATAGATTATATTCAGTAAAATGAGATGAACGAAGACTTGCCATCCTAGCTGGAGGAACGGAGCTGTATGTGCCATTGCAAACAGATGCAACAAAATAGCTGTTGTGAGACAATGTGGACTTGGAGAAAATTTTGTTGATAAATATATGTAGTGAGTTCAGAAGTCGCCTTTTAATTATTGATGAGTTTTAACTGGTTTTGCGAAGCACCAGTGTTCAAGGAAGAGATTTTAAATATTCCTGAGGAAGTGTTAGAAGTTAAGAAAGGAGGAAATGAAACAATACAATGTCTCTGTTTACTGTGGTGTGCCTGTGTCTCTCTTTCCATTTGTTTCGTCTCAATATCAAAATGGATGCAGGAATAATCCATCAAAATGGATGTAGTTCAGAGTCTCTTCAAAGAGATTGTAAAGTCCTCTTGATGGTAAAAAAGATGACTGAGAGGATGTAAAAGGTGGCATGGAGAAGTTAAGTGGGAAATACTGATTTTCTCAACTAGTAGCACCAAGTCATATTATCAGCAAGCAGGCTTAACAGAAGCAAAAGGACATAATTTTTCCACACAGTGTACCTTAAAATTATGGGTTTCATTGCCCAGAACTTGTACCTCTCCATGAAAGAAAGATCCATCCAAAGCTAGTGGGCATGACAGGCATTTTGATGTGACCCACATGCAAACCTCAGGAAGTCTCTAAGCTGTAAGTCTGCTGGTAGCTGGAAAAGTACTGTAGGGAAAATATTGTTCCATGCTGTCATCTTGCACTTTCTTCAGCGGGTGCCTGATCTGTTTAACAATTGCGTGCTGTTGTTAACACAGGTACTTCCTGTTACAGGTTGAGAAGTCTTTTGTTTTTTCTCCTTAGTAAATTTCATAATTTGTTTCTGCTTCCTAATTGTCCTGTAATTGGGTTGGATGAAAATTTTCAGTCCTATGTCGTAATCATTAAAGTGACTTGCTCTGTCTCTGATGGCAGTCAAAGCTGGAACTGCAGGTCAGAGATGGGTACCATCTGCTTCTGTAATAGCACTGACAGCATCATGCTGAAGTGAAAACCACTTTGTACGCGTTTGCTTCAGTGATAGTTGCAGCTGCAGTATTGAAATCTGGAAGGGTCTCACTGAAAACTGTCAGAAAGATGTTGCCAAGATAATGGTCTTCAGTAGTAAAAGGGTGTTCTTAGATCTGTTCAGTGACAAAATGTTTCCAAATATGCTTAAATTACAGGTAAGTAATTATGATTTCCAGTATCTTTACCCTTGCATTGCACTTTTTACTTCTGGGGTTTGAATACTTGAACGCTTGTTGAATATATAATTACTTGCAATTTAATGTCACTAGACCTTTGTCTTTACAGAACAACCACTGCAGCCGTTTTGACTATATATGAAATAACTCTGATAATTTCATAACAGCAGCATTTTCAGGAATATTGATGAAAATTAGGTTGAGATGATCTTATTCATATTTTTCCTTGTTGATGCTGGATATTTTTCAAGAAAATATATTGATCAGTCTTCATAATTTCTTTTTGAAAATGGACTAAGTACAGGTCTTTCTCTGCTAATTAGTCAAGCTAATTTAGTTACCACCAAGTTGGTTTTTTTCTTATCAATATTTAAAATTTAAACTTTCAGAATTCATTATGTACATCTGACTTTTTGGACTTCATTAAAACCAGTGTGAGCACTGATAAGTGACTCTTTTTTTTAATTACTGTAGAATTTTTTCTTTTACTGAGAATTTGAAGCAATACCTTTTTAAATCTCTTTAAAGCAATAACTTGTTTAAAGCTGCTTATTAAGAGAGTCTTAGTTCACCCTGGAACAAATACATCTAAGCAAAAATTTTATTTACATATTCATTACTGGATTTCTTTGCATGTATGAAACTTGCATCCGAAACTTATTTTTCTTTTTTTTTGTTGAAATTGACTTAATGAAACATGCTTTCTTTGTATTATATATTTATTGCATACTTATTTATATGTATGTTAGTCTGAAAAGTCACTGGGGGGCATACGGTTGCAAATAGGAAAGTCCTAGTCCTCACTTTTATTAAGGATCCCTTACATTTGGGAGTGGGTAGCTGAGTCTGCAGTTCTTGAAAGCAGTGAGCATGCTTTTTTTGTCTAACAGGTTGCTTTTGAAATGTTAACTGTACTCCTGCCGAGTCATGTTACCTGAATAGTAATGAAAGGAAATTTATCCTTAAATCCTCTCTTCTGTCTTTTCATTCCCCAGCGGTTTTTATTTCATCTTCTTCCTCTACTGTTTTTTTGCGCAAATTGCGTATGGATTTATTCTCAGGTAGCAGTAATTTAAAGGGTGTGAGTTACGACACACGGGTTCTGCAAGTGAAAATGTGATGGGAGTCTGACTGGTACTTGCTTACGAATTAGAAACTCGCGTTGACAAATTTTACATTGAATGTAAACAGCTGACAGGCAGCAAGCCTCTCCTGCTTTTAAATGACTCTGCTAAGTCTGTTGATAAGCAAAAACTCTTACGTGACAATTGAAGCCAATAGGCAGATTCTCTCACAGTTTATTAGCAACAAAGTACCCCAGAAGCTTTGAGGTTCTCTTAGACTAAGTCGATGTTTATGCGTGTTCAGTTTTATATCTCAGCAATAGTGTGCCTTGGTTGTGTGCAGAATATGTCTGACGATGGTGATGTATGCATGAACTGTAAAGCACAGCTTGAGAGGATGCTGCTTAGTTGCTTAAAGTTATTACTTCACATGCAGTTTAGCAGAAAATGTAGTGACCGACTCTGGTCACCTCTGTCACTGATACTTTCAAACTTAAATGTTGTGTTCATGCCATTTTTGCCTTCTAGCATGCAGAAAGTATTCCTGCCGCTGCCATGAGAGAACTTTTATGTTACACTGCTAGAACTTGAGGGTATTTTGATAGTTTTTAAATGAATAGAGATTATTTCAATTAGTATCACTTTTAAGAAGGTAATCAAACTCCAGTGTTACGTTAAGCTTTTAAATGTTGTCATATTTCTGTCATCCAATGGAAGATGCCTGTCTCTCAGGAAAGCACATTGTTGTTTAGTAAACAAAGTAAATCATACAGTCCCTTATACTGTGGGACAATATAATGTTTCAGCCAACAAAATACAGATACTCTTTAGAACATCGTGGCTTGTCTTTCATCTTTTCAGTTTGTAGATACTAAATTTTTGATGTTAGTGCTGCAGACATGCTACAAATGCTTTCTGGGAAGTCCCTGGAAAATGTAATGATGAATTCATCTGCTTGGCCAGTCAAACCATCATGGCAGAAAACATGTTAGCTTCTAAAACTCTGGGAATTCACGCATACACATAGGTTGGGTTTATCTAGCAGCATCTGTGTTGCCACCACTGGGGTAGCTCTGATTATTTAAAAAAACATACAACTTTAAACTGCGAGTTTGTACTTCCTTGCTGTAGAAACACTGCTGCAGTTCTGCTAAAATTCAGTGCTTCTATGCTGTTGTGCCTAATGCTGTGTTTTCCACTGAGTTCCAGTTTTCTCGTGAAGCATCAGTATTGAGAGACATGGATGTTCAAAGGAGCAGCTAAATTCACAATCTTTATCAACATTGTCCTAGTTATAGAAGCTACTTCAAGGAACGTTAGGTTTTCACTCAAAATACTGTCCTTTTTGTAATCCTTTATCTGACTCCCTCACAGACGACATTGCAGCATTGCAGTCTGTCCATTCGGCATTGCTCAGTTGAGGATGTTTCTTTCCCCACTTTTAATACTGCTTTTCTTTTACATCATTCATTGCAGCGTAGTTCTCAGCCAAAAAATAATTTTGAAACTTTTTTTTGAGTTGCAATATATGTAGAAATGGGAACACTCTCCTTAATATTAAGTGTATCTCTGGGACACAAGAGAGCCCTTACACTATGACAAAGGGTTGCTGTCCAAAAAGAAATGCAAAGGCAATACTTGCTTTCTCAGAACTCATCAAATTTCTTAAAACTTGCAAAATAGTAAATTGCTGGTGGTAAATATTACAGTGTCATGATTGGGGAGAAAACAACAAAGTAGTATTAGTGCCAGTTGTAAGTGGAAGGGATTCAGATAAGAGAGCTTCTGTCTGTCCAGTTTGAATGTATAACCTGTGCTTATGGTCTTAAACTAAATGGTACTTCTCTGCTTTTAAAAAGTCTCAGTTGTATTTGGAACATGGCTCAATATCCATTGTCCTTCTATTCAGGAACAGAATCTTTCTACACATCGATAAGATGCATAATTTTAAGATTTACATGAACAGCAAGATGCAAAACTACACTGTTACCAGAAGCATGTGATGAGAATACCACTGGGGGTAGAACTGCAACATGGTTTTGCTGCACAAATATTGTTGATAAAATACAGTGAATTTCAAAGAATGAATGCTGTTTGTTCTCCTGGGGAGCAAGACTAGTTCATTGCAAATTATATGCAATAAAATACCAAATGGACAGACTGCTTTAGGTAGTACATAACTGAGTTTTCCACATACTCTTGTAATTTAATATACATCTCAGTCTGCTAATCTGAATTAGCTTGCTCTCATTCTTGGGGTCTGCATGGCTTACCTCCATTTTTTTAACTGAGCTTTGTATCCTATGGAGTTACACTTCTTCTCTTCCCGATACTAGTTTTCAATACCAGTTAGTACAATTCTTTCCCCACATAATCCTTTTGCATAAGGAGATTCAAAGTCTTCAAACCCAGAATAGAATAGAATAGAATGCTTTGGGTTGGAAGGGGCCTGTAGAGGTCACCTAGTCCAACCCCCCTGCAGTGAGCAGGGACATCTTCATGTCGACCAGGTTGCTCAGAGCCCCGTCCAGCCTGGCCTTGAATGTTTCCAGGGATGGGGCCTCCATCACCTCTCTGGGCAAACCCGTTCCAGTGTTTCACCACCGTCGTGGTAAAAAATTTCTTCCTTATATCCAGTCTAAATCTACCGTCCATTAGTTTAAAATCATTACTCTTTGTCCTATCGCAACAAGCCCTGCTGAAAACATTTTCCCCATCTTTGCTATAGGCCCCCTTTAGGTACTGAAAGGCCACAGTAAGGTCTACCCACAGCCTGCTCTGTTCCAGGCTGAACAACCCCAATTCCTTCAGCCCTTTCTCATAGGAGAGGTGCTCCAGCATCTTTGTGGCCTTCTCTGGACCCGCTCCAACAGCTACATGTCCTTCCTGTGCTGAGGGCTCCAGATCTGGACGCAGGACTCCAGGTGGGTTCTCACCAGAGTGGAGTAGAGGGGCAGAATCCCTTCCCTCGCCCTGTTGGCTGCGCTTCTCTTGATGCAGCCGAGGATATGGTTGGCCGCCTGGGCTCTGAGCGCACATTGGTGGCTCATGTCCAGCTTTTCATCCACCATGACCCCCAAGCCCTTCCCGGCAGGGCTGCTCTCAATCCCTTTGTTGCCCATGATGACCACCTTACTTCTGTCACCCGTCTGCCCCTGCTGTGCTGCTTGCAACGTAGCTGGCTGACTTGGCAGTTGCCAGGAGAAAATGCGTTCTTACCGGTGTTGTCATTTTATGAGTTGATGGTGTCGTTATTGCTGTCTTTATCCTCTCAGTTCTGTTCCTGTTTTGCTTTACGCTTCTGTAGTAAAATTCTGGGACATAAAGGATGTGTTGGCTTGTGTGTGCGAATAAGGTAGGGTAGTGAAATAGAAATGGTTCAGCATGTTAAGGACTCCTGCTGGTAAGTACATTTTGTGCTAGCCCAGATTAGAGGCGAATCTCACCAGTAATTTGGTCTTGGCAGAGGAATGTGCAGGTCCATCTGTGCCTTACTTTACTGTTGTTGAGTTTTCTTTGCCACATAGGTATGTTTAATGTAATCATGCTGCACAAGTTTAACCAATATGTTTACACTTTTAAGCAGCATATTTCTTATCAGCAGCAAAATACTGCATACCTTTTGATTTACTGAAAGGATACGTTTTTATTGGAAGAAAGTGAAAAACCTGTAATGGCCTTTATATAGACATGAAACCTTTTCCTATGAAACATCACAACTTCTATTTGACCTTAACGGAATTTTCACTTTCATGGAAGCAATGCGTTAGATCTGCTAAAGGCACTGAAGAAATAAGAGCAAGAAATTTCTGAGACTTCTTCATTGGGGTCAAGAGCAAAGGGGATCAATTTGACTGTAGTATTAGTGTCTTTTTATTTCTGAGGTTTTTTCCCCAGCTCTTTGCTTGTGAGATGCAACTACTAGTCAAAGCCTTGTCTTCTGTCTTCCACTGTAAATTATCACATAAAGGTTCTGAAAACATATCTGTGTTATCCCTTCACAAAACCATTTGTTGTCAAACCTGTAGATTGGATTGCAGTCTCTTTTCATTGTCAGAGGAGTTTGATTATCCCAGTAATACATCTTGTTTTCATATTGTTTTCTGTGAATTTTGTGCAACACAATTCTAACTTAAGTGTCTAAAAGAATATAAATGGAGAAAGGCTTAACTTAATTGGCTAACATATCAGATCTGTGATAAATTTCTTGCTGCATTAATCCCCAAATTCTAATACGTGCTTAGAGTCAATTAACATTGCTGTTGGTTTCTGATATTTTACTGTTATGATTTACACTTGCTTTCTTTGTAGGTTTGGAGGATAGTTTTGATTTCATTATTTGTTACTCAGTTGACTCTTCTAGTAAACAGATTTACTAATGAAATACTTCTGTCTGTTCAATCAATAGCTAGAGATGATTGCCATGGAAAATCCTGCAGACTTGAAGAAGCAATTGTATGTTGAATTTGAAGGAGAGCAAGGAGTAGATGAAGGAGGTGTTTCCAAAGAATTTTTTCAACTGGTTGTGGAAGAAATCTTCAATCCAGATATTGGTATGTGTTCTAGTAATTCACTAATTTATCAGATTTTTCCCACAAAATGTTGGACCAGATGATCTTTCAAGATCCCTTCCAACCTGGGCTGTCCTGTGTTTATGCAGTGCCTTTCTACATCTGCTGCTGCTTCTCTCTGAAGCCCTCCAGGTTTCTTGGTGACCATGAGAGTACTTAACCCATTGAGGCTCACTATTGTCATCATCAGTCATCCTCCTAAGGAGGAATGATGAAAGAAATAACTGTGTTTAGTTAGTGAAAGCTACCATTGCTTGTTCTGATATGAATCAATAGTATAGGGTTTCTTTGCAGGGTTCCTTTGTTTGTTCTCTCACCTTTCTCCTCGCTTTGCTTTGTGATTAGCTTCTAGAATTAGTAATCAAACCAAAGAGGAAGAGCTTCTGCAGTAAAACCAGAGTAGGACTATGGTGAGTTTCTGAGTTATTTCCTCCCCTTCCTCCAGCGTAAAAAAATCTGATAGTCAGTTCTTCTGATGATTTCATCTAAAAGGGGTGCAAATCCAAAGAGTGGCAGTAATGTCAAATTTGATTGCAGTTAGTTAAGAACTAGGAGTAATTTGATGTGTCGGAGCCAAAGTTTTATATTTGTGTTTTAACAGTCACGTTTCCATCTTACTGTTTTTTCTCTTGCTCCCTGCACCAGTCTTTTATGCTGCTTTCTTTATATGTGCAAGGACATGCTGCTTTTAATATGCAGCTTGTCTGCTGCTCTGAAAAGATGAAAAATTTGTAAAATGTTATGAATACTTTGTGTTAAAATAGAAATGAGACCTACTAGGTTCCTAAATTATGGACATTAGTTGATTTGGGTTCACTGAACTGTTTTGAAAAAGAAAGCTGTTGTTCTTGGTTTTGTAGCTTAGAAAATTGTTGAAGAAACACAGAAATTCATTTTGACTGGGTTAAAGAGGGAGTCCTCAGAACCAGTAACAGAATCTGAACATTGGCACTTGCCCTTCGCTATACGCAAGCCAGTTCTTGTTACAAGTGATACAGATCTATAGACAAGTCTCACTCTCTCTGGAGAGATTTGGAATCTGAATTAGCAATATTGCTTGGAATAAATTAGAGTATGGCAAGATAAGGAAGTCTTAGTACTTTGACTGACAAAGTTGTATTTCCAATGCGAAATACGTTTTTGACCTGAGTTTGTTTAAACGCAAGTTGTGTGGGGTGCCTACATTGGAGTACTCCTATGTAGTAATTGAAGTCTGGTTCAGCTAAGATCCAACCAATGTTGGATTATCCAATGCTCCATGCATGTAAAGGTGGACAATAGATTAGATGTGCGTCTGTGTTCTAAATTTTACTTCTGTATTCAAAATACGAGAAAGTATGTACAGTTTCTGTTTTCATATCAACTTTCAAAAAAAGGCATTTATTGGCTTTTGGCATAAATGTGTAAAAGCAGAAAATGTAGCTTGCCTTCACAGTCTTTTCTTTTGCACCTATTAATATGCACTGCAGTGTAACAGTTTACACACCGTATATACCACGTGTGACTTTTGTGGATTTGTAAACACTTTATTTACCAGAGAAAATTAAGGAGATCCTTTAAATGGAATTTAACGTGTCTGTCCTGTGATAGGTATGTGTGGAGTGATGTCTATTGCTGTAACAGTTTCTTTGCCATTACATTTCAAGTGTTCTCCTATCAAACTACCTTAAAGTTTTACTCAAAGGAGGCAATAACTCAGACAAAATATTAGATTTATGACCAACAGTTGCCATGGTAAAAGAGAAGGAGGAATAACTTCATACAATATTCCTGGCAACACTATACAATTGTTTTTCACTTATGGCAGCTTCCAGTTTCTTCTGGTGTTTTTTTACAATTTTAATGTACTATAGTCTTAATTTTGTGTTTAATCTTGTGTTTCATATTAAAGTGTTTCCAGATGAGGATCTAGTTAAACTGTTACTCCATTAGTCAGACATTCGCTGGAGTTGTTTGACTATTTAACTTTTCCATCATCTTCCAGAAAGTACAAGTCATTGCTTTTATTGTGCCAGTAGTCCAGAAGTTACTTCCGTCAATTCAGAAAATGGAATGCAGGCTTCTATTTACTGTTTCTCCAACAGATGCTTGTGTTGCTCATCCACTTCCGATTTCCAGTTGCCTTACCTGGTGTGTTAGTCTGTTATTTGTGTACTCCCGTAATAGCTGACCCTGACCTTACTGAGATAAATAATTTTCAATTTTGGGGAGTAACCAGAGTCTCCAAATGAGTTTGCAGTTCATTTCCTTACGCTGAATGAGAATTCAGGCTTTATCTCTTGGCTAAAGGTGACATTTTACTCTTAAGAGTAATTTTGTTGCTGTGTGGCTTTGTGCTCAGTGTGTACATCTCCATAGGTTGTAAATAAGCATATCTTTTAAGAGTTGACAAGATAAGTGCTTGTGCCAAGTGTAGTTCATATGCTTGACCACATTCTTGGCCACATACACTAACTTCTAATGTGTTGGGATGAAGGAGCCTGGGCACTTCTCCTTAGGTTCTGCCTAGAAATCGTGAGACTTCGCTGTATAAGCAACAGGTCACTGGGACCATACTTGTCCAGGGTGGTGTGTCTCTCCCCTTAAGGCTGTGGGGTTTGCATTTATCTTGCTTTAGTATCTAGTCAGGTAAGAAGTGGATTTTACTGTGGGACTCATTTAAATAGTTTATAGTCTGTACACAAACTCTGGTTTCATAAACAAGAGCTAAGCTAGTGGCTTGGTATAGCCAAAAGGTTAAGGGACTCTTTGCCCTTCTCTGGTCTGTACAATCCTATCCACTCCCTCCCGCTCCTAGCATATGCCAGTACAGCTGTTTGAAGCTTTCTGTGAAGGCACTGAGCATGTGAACTTCGCAAGAAATTGGTCAGCTGAAATAGCGAGCTGAACCAGAGGAAGGGATAGGGGAATAAAGCAAGACCTCCCCCTTTCAACAGTGACAAGCTGCTAGAATTGCAGCCCTTCCTGTGAAACAACAGCCCCATGTTATGTTTTCACCTCAAGCTAGGATGTATGTGATAAATGCAGCAACAGTGGACCTTGTCAAGTACCTTTAAACAAACAAACAAAATCTATTAGGCATCTAACTCTTAAGTTCATGTGTGATGGTTAATTCCTACTCCATCATCATAGCTTCCAGTTTAGTAACAGGGCTGCATCTAGTCCTGTTCCTCTGCTGAACTGGCCTGGAAAAGCCCTTGAGGAAAGGCTATCACTTTATTATAGTTGGAGTTCTTCAGAATTATTTCATCCACGTGGTGTTTGATTTGTGTTCTTTTCCTGCACTGTTGTATTTATCAAAGTTACCATCCATCTGTGTTGACGATGTGCTGTTGCTTCCTCAGTAATGGAAGGGGTGAGAGGTTGTGTATGTGCAGCTTCAGGAGGGCATCGCAGGGTGTTATATCGCAGGTCTCCTGCATGCCTTTAATGGTAATGTGAGTAACAGCATTGAGCAGCTCCAGTTACCTGAAGGTAAGTAGCTTTTCTTTGCCAGTAAACTCAGCATAATGTTAAGTTAAACATGTTTTAGAGACATTCTAATGCAAATGGGTTTGTAATGGTATGATTTACACCTCATTTCTATTGAAATGTAACCATAATTGTTCAACATCGTTTTTTTACAGGGATGTTCACATATGATGAATCTACAAAACTGTTTTGGTTTAATCCGTCCTCTTTTGAAACTGAGGGTCAGTTTACACTGATTGGCATAGTACTGGGTCTGGCTATTTACAATAACTGTATACTGGATGTACATTTTCCCATGGTTGTCTACAGGAAGCTAATGGGCAAAAAAGGAACTTTCCGTGATCTGGCAGACTCTCATCCTGTAAGTTCATTATGTTCTTTGAGTTTATTAAAGCATTTTCCATGCAATAGCTTAATCTAGTAGATTTAAATTAAAAACAAGATCACTGTCAGAAGTGGAAGCGAAATAACTAGTGACTTGTGTGAAGAGTCTGTTAAAATAAATCCGTAGGCAATAAAACCTCTTACTACATCTGGTTTGGAGGAGGCAGGATTGTCAGGTCAACAAATGGGGCTGGGTATCAACACAGCTTTGTTCTGGTTTTTTTACACTCTGCTGAAATTGCTTAATGTCACTAAGTACTATTAAGCATAAACTATTATTAATAGTATCTTCCCAAAGAGACTTCTAAACTTAGGCTGTTTATATCTATTTGTAGAAGTAGTTTTCTACAAAAAATGCAGAAGTAACAGTAGATGTGCAAAGATGTGATGCTCGGGGTTTTTTCTTTTTGTCTAAAGCAAAAGACAGATGAGGCAGTTCATGAATATCCCTGCAGTTTGGGAGCAGTGATCCGTGTCCGTCCTCCTCCACCCCTCCCCAGCCAGTGGCTGTACAAAAACAGCAAGCCGTGCACGTGCTTTAGTAGGTGGCGCATAGAAGGACGTATGCAGGATGTCTTGGCCCTGCTCCATCTTCAGTCTGGCTAGTATGAGTTGTTAGTTCGTTTCAGATGGCGGGATGTTTCCCTTTTCATAAGCAGTTATGCAAAATTTTCAGCTATTTAAAAAAGATGAGTAAAATGATACTGTTTAAAAAGAACTTGCCTTTTATTTTTATTTAATCAGAAAATGAGCCATGTGTAATCAAAAAATAGGTTATCCAGTCTGCTTTGCATGGCTACATAAAACAGCACACAAGCTTTGACCAGTTTCTCTGTAAAATGATGTTGAGAAATACACAGTGCTTGTGGTTTCCTGTAATTTTTATTACATACTCAAAATTTTTTGAGAAATTGGATTTATTTCTGTGGACAAGGCAGTCAGGACATTTCCTCATTTTTCTCCTATACTCCTGTGTTTCTTCTCTGACACCTACACTCATGTCTTCTAAAGTAATCCTTTTTAAACTCTTTGTATTCTAATACGACTTAAACACTTACTTCAGAGCTTCTCAAACCAAAAATGAAATTCGGAGTAGTCAAGCCTCCCAATGCTTTTTCTAATGCTGTTGAGCATGGAGGATAGGGTGTTCATCTGCCCTCACCACCAATGCAAGATATTTTTAAAGGAAGAATCAAAAGGATACAGATGGTGAGAGGATGAGGCTTCCATGTAAACTTTCAATAATTCAAACATTGAGGGAATATTTATTACTTCTACTTCACTATAAAAATATCATTGCACTCAGTTGTTGCTTTTACCTTCACTTTGCATTCTTGAGTCCTACACTGTTGTCTCAGCCAAAGAATTGTTCCTTTTTGGCATAGCCTTTGGTTTCCAAGAGAGTCTTGGGCTTTTCCTAAGGCATAGCAGGGAGCAAGGCTGGTTGCTCGTTTGAGTAGAGCAAACTCTTACAGGTAACTTCAGATTCCACTTGGCAAATTCTAACCGAATTTGTGATTTTTTTTTTTTTTTATTATTTTTTTTATTTTTTTTGTTTTGTGTATACACGTTTTCTTACTTTAATGACTGCCCCATCTATGTTGCTTCAAGATTACTTTCTAGTTTGTTTGGGTTGTAAATCAAGATGTAGGAGATAAAAGCCTGCTGCCTGAATTATTTGATATAAAATACAGCGTTTTCTTTGATTTTAACAGACATGTTCAACTTACTGCTGTAATATGTTCTGGATGCCAAAAGTAAATACAGTTTCAAAAGAGTTAAGAAAGGAAGAGGTAATCGGTGGCTCTTGAGCTACAGGTCTGACTATTGTATTTAGGAAGATTCCTGGGTACCGGTGGGCTCTTCGAAGAGCGCTGTCACTCGCTGCCATGTTTGGTTTATTGTCATTCCTTGATATCTGCTATTGGTTGTTTTTACAAACACTGAGCTTAAAACACCTTTGTTTGGACTGTTATGGGAGATCTTAGGTGACTTGTGTCATAGAACGTGACAGCCCTTTTTGAGGCAGATGATTTCATGTCTTCTGGTATTACTAAGTGAAATCTGTTGAAATTTATGTATGACAGACGTTTATTTCTTATTCTGTTAGGTTCTTTACCAGAGTTTGAGAGACTTGCTAGAGTATGAAGGAAGTGTGGAGGATGATATGATGATAACGTTTCAAATATCTCATACGGATCTCTTTGGCAATCCAATGATGCATGATTTAAAGGAAAATGGTGATAAAATTCCTATTACGAATGAAAATAGAAAGGTACACTCAAATATTGCTAACATAATCTGTAATTTTTAGATACTCTATGCAGAA
Source organism: Opisthocomus hoazin (assembly GCF_030867145.1). Lineage (NCBI taxonomy): Eukaryota > Metazoa > Chordata > Aves > Opisthocomiformes > Opisthocomidae > Opisthocomus > Opisthocomus hoazin. Next base: position 78,022,857 of record NC_134414.1, on the reverse strand, counting down.
TTATGTAGGACTCTATAAAGGTTTGGTCTCACTTGTAATTTAAGTTTAAAAGCCTTTTAAAATTGCCATAGCGCAGTGTAGTAATAAGAAAAGGCTTCTCTTTTTAAAGAAAGCATCAATATGTGCATACATGGCCTCTGGGTGTGGTGTCTGACCTGTTGGAGGAATATTTAAGACTTGCGCTTTACTGCTGAGTGGAAGCTGAGCCCAAATAATCTACACAGAATGAAGTGTATTTCGTATTTTGGGGTCTTAGATTTTTGGGAGATACTTCAAATGGCATGTGTCGAAGTACTAAGGGTTTTTTGGGGATTTGTTTCCTTACAGGAATTTGTCAATCTGTATGCTGACTATATACTCAATAAATCAGTAGAAAAGCAGTTCAAGGCCTTTCGGAGAGGATTCCACATGGTGACCAATGAATCTCCCTTGAAATATTTATTTAGACCAGAGGAAATTGAATTACTTATTTGTGGAAGTAGGGTAAGAATCCTGAATGTACACCAGAAAAAGTGGAGCTTTTTTGATCCTAAGTATGTAATTAGTGGTCATTTTTTAAAATGTCATCTTCTTACAGAATTTAGATTTTCAAGCACTAGAAGAAACTACGGAATATGATGGTGGCTATACGAGAGACTCTCTTATTATTAGGTAACTTTTTCTAATTTCTGAAAGATTAAAAGGACTTTACATGCCTATTTCTTCATAATTAATTTAATATTGTAAGATTTAGTATTTTTTTAGTACTGGAGGTGCAGGTGTCGTGTATAATTTCAGTTTATTCAAGTACTGTCATTAGAAAAGAGGAGATCTTATAAGCATTGTCTTCAGCTTCTCGTGAACTTTAGTAAAGCTTAAAAGGGTTCTTTCTCTGGGTTTTTCATCTTTCTTGTATACCATGTAGTTAAATAATCCCCAGTATGAACAGGGCTGTTTCAATTAATTATCAATTAAACTATATTTTTTTTGAAGAGGGAAAATGTTTCTAATTTTTTTACCTTCTTAGCCACTTTGATTAGAGAGCTCTGACAAAGGCCAGAGAAATGTGCGTCTTCGGTCCTCTGAACTTTGCCAACTGCTTAACTAGTTCCTGCTAGGGCAGAAAACCTTTGACAGCAGCTGTATTTCTTTACTGTGGTGTTTAAGAAGGCGGTAGCAATGGGCAGTGTAGCGGAACCAGTGTAATTCCGTAAGAAGCAGGAATAATAAAATAAAGGAAGAATATCTGCAGATCACTTATCAGATGAATTAACATTTAAAGAGAGTTAAACTGCAGTGTTTTAGTAATATTTCTGATTTCTACTTCTGAATCTCAGCAATTGGCAAATGCATTACTGTTAGTTATGGTTTATGAATGCAGCCTGTAAAGTGATGTTAAGATGGATTAGAATTACTAAACCTTCAAAGTTCAGTTACTTTTGAAAGTCTCGATTATACCAAGGAAAGTTTTCAGTTTACTTACTTTTTGATTTCTTTCTTGATAGAGAATTCTGGGAAATAGTCCATTCATTTACAGATGAACAGAAAAGACTATTCTTACAGTTTACAACAGGCACAGACAGAGCCCCCGTGGGAGGACTTGGAAAGTTAAAGATGATCATAGCCAAAAATGGCCCAGATACAGAGAGGTAAAATAAAAAAAAAAAAACCACCCCTACATTTTGCTTGTTTTTTGTAAATGGAAGCGAGTTTGTGCTTTTTATTTATTACCGTAGTTAGATCTGAAAGTTGAATCTTCCAGCAAAGTAGATTCTCTCTAAATTCATTATTTTGGATGTGTGAAATAGCAATGTATTTCTTTGCGTGTTCCCAGATCTGAATTCTGTTTTGTTTTCCCCACAGGTTACCTACATCTCACACATGCTTTAATGTACTTTTGCTTCCGGAGTACTCAAGCAAAGAAAAGCTTAAGGAAAGATTATTGAAGGCCATCACATATGCCAAAGGATTTGGCATGCTGTAATAAATATGACAAAAGGGATTAAAAAAATGACGGTGATGGATGTCCCTGTCCAAAAAGGCCATAAGATAGTGAGCTACAGTAGTCACCTGTGTTTGTGCCTCCCTTCTTTACTGGGGACATTGGGCTGGAACAGCAGATTTCAGCTGCTTATATGAACAAAATCTTTATTTTTTCTTTTAGCGTGAAAGTGTTACATATTCTTTCACTTGTATGTACAGAGAGGTTTTCCTGAATATTTATTTTAAGGGTTAAATCACTTTTGCTTGTGTTTATTACTGCTTGAAGTTGAGCCTTTTTGAGTATTTACAAGAAAACAAACTGTACTCTCCCAAGGAAAATATTGCCATCATTTGTAGACCATGTAACCTTCAAGTATGTGCTATATTTTTGTCCCTGTATCTAATCAAATCAAGAACTGTACTTTTTGAAGAGTTTGCTTTTGAAACTTGAAGTCTTGGAAAACAGTGTGATGCAATTACTGCTGTTCTAGCCCCCAAAGAGTTTCTGTGCAAAACCTTAAGAATCAATAAAGATGGAAGGGAGAACTTGGAATGTTAAATTGCAGCCTTGAGAACTTTACTTTAGTCACAGCACAACAATTAAAATTCATTTCACTATATGTTGTCTTCACATGTCTTGTAATAAATTGTGTTTTAAATTAGGAAACATTTCTTAGCATATGGAAGGGTAGAAATTTTAGTTACATTTTTTAAAAAGAAGTTTACTGGGGAAAGTGCATTTTCAACTGAACAGCTTTAGAGTAGGGAGTGAAGTGTTTGGGAAAAAAGATAGGAAGTTTTTGCTTTATTATAAACAAAGCATGTGGAAGTGCACTTAAAATGAAGTTTTATTCTTAATTGCCTATTATGTTGACATTTTAAATAGACAATCCAAAGTCTTCCCTACATGTTATGTCATCACCATTTATTTAATAAATTGCTGTTCCTACTTATCAAGGCACATGATCAGTGTTGCAACATAATCTAAAGGGATGGCTACTGTATTTTAATCTCATCTAACAATAAGCAAAATTGAACAATATTAAGCGCAAGACCTACTTCATGTTGTACACTTCCAACCATTAAATAAACTGTTAGAAAGTAAGTACTAAGGTTATGTTCATCTACTACATAAAGTATTCAGTAGGTTTTTAATTTAACTCTACAGATCGTATCAGAAATAAATCCTTTACCTTTCGTAGTCTGTGTTTAATGTTAATTTCTCCTGTTGCAATATATGACAAAGGGATTATGCATTTTTAAGCGAAGACGTAACTGGCATATCTCTTACAATGCAAGCTGCAGCGGATGTGCAGAGCTGAGCTTGTGCCTTGACAATTGCTCTAACCAACTACTACCGATCAAACCCACGACTGTGTGGAATTGGCATTGAAAGGCATAGTTTTGAAATCATTGGAGGAAGAAAAGATGTCTTTCAGGACTATTTTAATAAATTCTTTCTAGTACTAGCAACAGACAACTGTTATGTAACTGATGCTGAATAAAACAGTGACCTTCTTTTCACCACAGTTCAGTGAGAAAGAAAACAAGTGACTTCCTTACTTTGATGAATTGGGTATTAAATTATTTGATTGGAAAACATTGTAATACAGCACAATTTGAGGGTTACAGGTACATAAAACTCTCCAGAAGTTGAACTGTAGTGATGCGGGGGCCAGCGATGTTCCGCTCTCCGGTCCCAGCTGATGCGGGGACTGAAACTTGCTGGGGCGGGAGCGGTGCTGGCTGTCTGCTGGTCTTGGGTCTCGAGGTGGCCCTTGGGGCATGCCTTCTGGAAGGTCCGCCTCGCTGCACCTCCTTGGAGAGGGACGCAGCAGATGCCCCACCTCTCAGCAGGGTGGCTGGCAGCGGTGCTTGCCGACGGCTTCAGGTTTGGGGCATCTCTTGCTGTAGGTGGCGAGAACAAGATTTGCCGAGTGCCTTGAGGTGTTTCGATACCAGTGCGAACCACACCGTGCTAGAACCACACCGTGCCGCTGCTGTGCGGTGCGTGCTGCGGCGTCAGTAGTCTTCATGCTGTTCAGCCGTGTACCTGTAACTCGGTTCGTGCTGATGTAGCGACAGGGGGTGGTTACGCCCAGCTGGCAAGCGTACAAGACTCATGTTGGGTTTTTTTATATAGGTCCAAAAGCTGGGCAGACCGCGTAATTGGATAGCAATACGAAGTTCGCTGAATGAAGTGTTGATATTGTAAATATGCTTTTTCTGTCTTCCTTTAGCATTAAGATTAAAATAGTACCGAATTGTATTGGCCTTTAAAAGCATAAGTTGTTTTTCAAGGAACCATTTTCAGGTAAGATCTAAGTACTTTGTTTGACAGATTTCCCATTTAAATATATACTGCCTCCCCTAAATGCCACTGTGTTGAAACCTTATCTCCTTAGTGGTGTTATAAATGTGCTAATTGTCCAGCAGCAGCAGTTTATAAGGTTTAAAATAAATAAATCTTGAAGTCTTATAGTTGTAGGCTGCTCTCCTGCCCTGCGGAAGTCCCAGTCAGTCTTCTGTTGCTTGAAAGGTTTGTCAAAGTGGCGAAAATGCCATTCTAATGTATTTTTTTGTGGGCTCCAGGCACACCGAGAATGTCTCTCACCCTCTCTTAGTCTTTCACCAGCGTGAAGCAAATTTTAGGTCTGTAAGACTTGCCTTGGAAACTTAGGTGTACTTATGTGTCACTTGGATACCTCTCTCGAGTGAGCCAGAAGACTCCACTTCCAAGGTGGCAGTTTGATGCCAGGATGCTGGTGCTCTCTCCTCGGGGCGTCCTTAATACGTTAACAAGAAAATATTTTGGGCATCTCGGCATTGTCTCACTTGACAAGTGACAAACGGCTCCTTGAGCATTGCCTTCTGTACCCCGATAGACTGCCAGCGTGCTTCTGACCTTGGCGCAAAGGGGATGTCAGGCTTTTAACTGTATTTTTGTAGTGTCGTGTGCCTCAAATTACAGTAATGCAAGATTACGCTGAAAAGAATCATCTTGGGTACTGGACAAATACGTCATTTTTTCAGATTTTGTTAGGAGTAGTTTTGTTTAGCTCTGAAGGTAAGTTGGCATGTGACTCTGCATGAGCAGAGCATCACCTTTTAAAAGAGGAAGGCGTCTGTTTGTTGCTAAAAAGATTTCAGGAACAGCCCTCATGAGTCAGCACAGCTCAGTTAACCAAGGGACAGCCTTCTGCGAACGGACCGGGCTTACCTGGGGCTTTGAGGACGGCCGGCGCTGGAAGGGGCTGGCCATGAGTCTGGCGCTCCGAGCAGCTCTGCGTCACCGCAGTCGATCCGTGCCTCCCACCCAACAGCGGTGTTGGCCGCCGGAGCCCGGTACCCCGCGTCGTGCCCGGCGGGCTGAGCCTGCGGGTAGCCGTGGCGTGGGCTGCTCGCCTGCTTGCCCGGGTTTCCTCTCCCCGGTGCAGGGAGCAGGACGCGGGGGTTTCCACACTGCTGATGTTCAGCAGGAGGAAACCCCCACAGCATCAGCTTTGAGGTGCTTCCCTGGCGCTGTTGGGGCTCGTGGCAGGCAGGTAAACGTTGAATCTCACCAGGAGATTCAAAGTTCCTCGTTGTCTCAGGAAGTTTCAGGATGAAGGTACTTCAGTCGGGCTGAATGTTTGAGCTATGCCTGCCTTACTATGCAAAAAAACCTCCAGCGTTTTCAGCATGTGAGATGGAGCAGGACCTTCTTCCAAGTTCAGCTATGCAAAATCAAGCCTTTCCTAACAAGAGGTTAGTTTATTATCTGTTTATTCTCTTAGCCTTAGAATCACAAGGGTTGGCGCTAAGTTACCTACAGTCCCCGTTCGTGGTTGTGCACAACTTTGAGAATTGTTGAAGTGATTGAAGTGGTTGTCACCGAACTCGTAAGACCGTCAGGGACTTCAGTTCTCTTAAGAAATCCACTTTTATACCACATCGTAGGAGGGATGCTGCTTTGGAAATAGAGTTGATAGTGGCGTTTGCCTCTGGACAGGTCACTTCTTAACCCAGATCAATTCATCTGGAAAACCCGTGAAGTAATGGCCTGTGTTTTTCTCCAGTGCTTGATCTAAAGATGTCTTCAGCTGTTGATTTTTACTGTTTTTCATTAACAAAATTGAAAAGGGCGTCTGGCTGCTGGATTTCTCTAAGGAATTACTCATAAAAGTTATTTGCTAGGTGACTCTGGCTGTATGCTGCGCAGCTGTACGGTTTCTGTCTCCCTAGCTTTGCTGTTGCTAGGTCTCCAAGGGAGGGGCAGTCGGAGGGCTCTCCTGCCGCTGGCACCGCGGCCCCGTGCACCACCTTGGCGCTGAACGTGGGAATCTCCCTCCTCCCGTGGTCCCAGGAGCTTCCACTGCGTCTTTCCTGGAGTTTCTGGTAAGTGGCGGCGCGGCCAAGCCTGAAGCGGGCACTGCGGGCCAGGCGGACCAGGCACTGCCCAGCCTTCCGCAAGCCGCTGTCGCAGAATCCGCGTGGAGCGGGAAAACCTGGCATATCCACAGATTGTGCCTCCTGCGAGCTTTGCTCTCCAAGGAGCAGAAAGGGGGGGGGGGGGGGGGGGCATGTGTTTGTATGGGATCCCACTTTCTCCTTGAATGGAAGGGGGGAATTTCACAGCCCTAAGACTGCAAGCAGAAAAGCCTTGTGATCTCTGAAAGCCACAATCAGTCTCTGAGAAATGTATTCCTGCTTTTACTTGGATGCAGCTTCCTATTTCTCCGAAGCCTGCGTGAAACATTTTGCAATAGCCAGTTGACGGGACGGGTCCTGGGCGGAAGCTGGGCCTGGCTGGAGAAGTCGCTGGCGTCGGCTGTGGGGCGAGGAGGGAGGGGATGGGCTGGCAGAGCAGAGTGATGAGGTGGAAGGGAGGCAGCTGGAAAATGGATTTCAACTGAGCAAGAGACGAGGGAGGATGAAGGACGTGGAGGTGTGGTTTGGTTTTATTTTTTCAGTTGAAAGGAGGTTTGTAAAGGGTCTTGGGAAGGCGAGGGACGGTGGGAAGGTGGTTTCTGTTGCGCATGTGCCACTTTGCAATACGCAAGTGTGGTTTTGTTCCGTTCTGCAGTATTTGTAGGATACATCCAGAGAGTGGTCCTGATAAATAATTGAAGTCTACCTCGTATGTTTATGTTTATGGGTGTCTGGTGGTCAGTATGCATCCCGCCTCGGGATTTCTGTGTGGCGAAATTTCTAAGAAATGAGGACATCAGAGGTACAAATAGAGAGCGGGAATCGTTATTCTAATTTAGGATAATAAAACGGCATTAGGAACTGCTGCATTATATTCCTGGGTAGGTTTGTGCATAGTTTTGACACCTAAAAATGAAACCACCCATACTGAGCAACGCCAAGTGAAGGTAAAAACTGCAGCAGTGCAAAGATTTGCGACTGAACTGTTGTCGCACGCAAAGCTGGCGTGAAGCCTTTCTTCTCAGTGTCACCGAAATGTTTCTACTGTGCCAGTAGGTTCGTGTACGGAGAAAATCCCATAGATCTGTCTTCCTACTGCATCCTTTTGCTTTCAGACCCGTGCAGTACAGCGGTGCAAGCAGCGGTGCTCACAAGTAACATGGCAACTAGGTGAACGTTTCTGTTCTGGTTTTTGAGCAGCCGTACATTATGCTGCTACGTTTGATTTAGGTCTTTCCCATTGCGAGCACTCGGTGTTTGAGCAGCAAGGAGTAAAGATCAGGTGAGCTAATATGAAACGGTTAAGGGTGTTTTATTATTTTCTAATGTAATTGATTTTAATAAATGAGAAACTCAGCACTGGCATGTTTCCTAGGTGAAAGCACGCTTTTCTAAATAATAATCTGCGTTATGCTATGTATGATGATTTTTTTAAATTAATTTTTTTAATCAGGTGTCATCTGTTCGTGAAGAAGCCTATGAATTTTGTAGCAAGGCACCCAAAATAAAGCAGGTGACATTCTGGCCTCACTGACACTGCTGCTTTCTTTCCAAAACACAACACACGCTTCTTTATGATGATCTGACCAGGGTTGCTCTTTGCCCAGTTTCTTTCACGTCTCTCTGGGGTGGGTCTCATATTCCTGAACTACACTCCCCAGGTGGGTATCCCGCACGCCCTGCAGCCAGCCCTGGCGAGCATCGCTCCGGCGCCAGCCCTCGTTCCAGTCGGCAATCCTCAGCCTGCAGTGGCAATCCTGCTCCCAACCTGCAGCTTTGTGGGTGAGCACTTTGACCTTCTCATCCAAGCCAGTCTGCTTGCTGGCTTTGCTTTTGGAGAAGAGAAGCCTTCTTGGCGTTTCCACCATAAGGAGGGTTTGCTGGATCTGGGACTCCGTTCCTGGGACCACCCGCTGCTGCTGTTGCCACCTTCAGAGGATGGGTTTAGCCCCTTCTCTCACTTTCGTGCTCTTGGTTTCTGCCGAGGGGACAGCGGACGGCCTGGAGCGGCTGCAGTCAGGGAAGCTGGAGGTGCAGAAACAAGGGTGATGTGCCTGCTGCCCCTGGGCCTCGTGCTGTGGGGCTGGGGCTGGTGAAAATGGGCTGTTTCGGCAGTTTCTTCACAGGGTCTGCAAGGCAAGAGCCTCCAGCAGCCAGGCTCCAGGTCCCGGTGTCTCTCCTGCAACAGCCTCTCTTCCCTGGCAATGGCAAGCTGAGCCCCTTGGGGCTTCTCCCTTGCCCAGGACGCGGCTGTTGCCCCTGCCCTCAAACTACCGCTGCCTGCCCCAAGGTGCTGGGTGGCTCTTTCATAGAAGCATAGAATTATTAAGGTTGGAAAAGACCTCTAAGATCATCAAGTCCAACCATCAACCCATCACCACCATGCCTGTTAACCATGTCCTGAAGTGCCACGTCTACACGTTTTTTGAACACCTCCAGGGATGGTGACTCCACCACCTCCCTGGGCAGCCTGTTCCAATGCCTGACCACTCTTTCAGTAAAGAAAGTTTTCCTAATGTCCAATCTAAACCTCCCCTGATGCAACTTGAGGCCATGGCCTCTCATCCTATTGCTAGTTACTTGGGAGAAGTGACCAACACCTGCCTCACTACAACCTCCTTTCAGGTAGTTGTAGAGAGCAATAAGGTCTCCCCTCAGCCTCCTCCAGACTGAACAACCCCAGTTCTCTCACCTTCCTCCTCAGGCTCATCCTTCTCCAGCTGCCAGCGCTTGTAGTTAGGTAACAGCAGGTGAAACCCTCCCAAAGCAGTCAGCCCTGAAACCCTGCACTGAAAGTGTTCTGCTTGGGGCAGCTCCTCTGTCCATCTACCTGAGAGCTGGGAGCCTTTAAAATAGCGGGAATCCCAGTCGAGCTTGTTGGATGAATCACCTGCACCGTTCTGCAAGTAAAGCCTTTGCACTTCAGCGAGGAACTGGCAATAGGTTCTCCTCAAAAGAGCAGATCTTTGCAGCGCGGTCAATTTGATTCACCAGCCCCAGAGGCAAGCTGGGACAGAAAAAATCCTTTTGTCTTCTCTGTCTGCTTCCCTGGAAGGGCGGTCGGTGGCCTTGCTGTGCTGCCCACCGCGAGGGGCTGCTCGGCTGTGGTGACTGCTGTGGCGTAGCTCCCAGGGGGAAGGGGGAAAATGCTGATATAAGAACAGTGTTGGGGGGGAGGGGGTTCAGAAAACTGTCAGAAGTTACATGTCAAAACTGACAAAAAGCTGAGAAATTAATTGCTGTTCATCAGACTGCCCATCACTGCGGAATACGGTCGTGCTTTCCCCGTTTTCCGTGTTGCTGTTCTTCAGTTGCCCAGTTGCAGCAAGGTCAGTACCTTCGTCCTTGAAGCTGAGGGCACCCTGCTGTCCTGCGCTGGAGGTTGCAGAAAACAGTTTTGCTTAAATAATGCAAATCTTCCCTCCTCACTCTGCTCTTAGGGTGGGGAGCAGGGAGGACTGCAAACGCAGAACGGCAGAATTTTATCTTCCAGGGTGAAGCTGCGCGGGCAGTTGGCAGCGGCAAATCTTGGCCCTTGATTTGTGAGCTGGAAAGGTGGCAAAATCTGAACGTCCGGAACAGAAGGCCTGACCATTTTTAGACCCAGGACTTGCATGTGTTTCCCTCCCCTTCCACCCAAGGGGCAGTGGAAGGGAGCGGGGCTTCCCCACCTTCAAGGGCTCTGCAGGCAACATCCTCCCCGGGCTCCAGGCTGTGGATGGGGCTGGGGGGAGAGGGGCATTCCCGGACGGATGGCTTCCCTCGGGAAAGCTGCCACAGCTGAAATCTTGTGCTTTAGCTGCCTGTGCGTTGCCAGATCCATTTAGTGCATAATTCATTTCGCTCTCGGGAATACACAAAGGGTTTTTATGAATGTGAAATTCTGTAAACAGGGGTTTGATTATTTCTGTCTGTTCTAGGATGGAAACAATGGAGGAGCCGGGGGACTCAAGCCAAGTACAAATGCTGTCATCTCGCAGATCTTCTGGATGAAGAGCAGCTCTCCGTCAGTCAGCCTGACTGCATTAGCTGGTTGGACGGCCTGGACGAGGTCTGGCTGGTGAAACCCTCTCTCATCCTCGTCATCAGCAGCCAAACAGCAGCAAATGGGTCTTCCAAATCAGCCACACACGGACCAGCTCAGAGAAAGCACTGCTGCTTTGGTAGGGGAAAGGAAAATGATCAGTTTGTTGCTTAATATAAAGCAGAGCCCTCTTTGCTTGTAGGTTAATAAATATTCAGCAGGAATACAACTGTAAAGCAGATGCCTGAGAAAAAAAAGAATTGAATGCAGGGTTGTTTCTGCAGAAGAGCTGCGCAGTGGAGCTGGCCCCAGCCCTCGGCTGTAGGTGAGGGGTCTGTGCGCACACACAGAGGCTGCTTTGCCCTTTCCCTCGTCCAGATTCAGCTGCCTGAAGTTTCCAGAGCAGAACTTTCTACTGTGAAAACTGTTTTAAGTAAAATAATAGCAGGGGATGAGAGGAAAAGGAAAGCAGCAAGACTTTAATCACTTGCTTTGGGGGAGCAGGGCCCTTTCCCTGGAAACCCTCACTCCACGCAGCACCTGGAGCCCCACCAGCTTTACCCTCCTTTTGCACTGCAGCGGACGTTTGGACACCCTGGCCCTCGGGCGTCTCGCCCAGCGCAGGCAGCTTGGGGCAGCAGTGCCACCCGCTTCGCCGCCGGCCGGCTCCTGTGCCTGTGCGAAGCGGGCGCTGAAGCCCTTCGCCCCGGCTGCAGACTCGGGGCGTACATTCAAACGCTCCCCGAGAGCCGTCCCGTTCCTCGCATCCTCGTGTGGTGGGGCTGAAGGACCAGCCCAGCCCACGCCAGGTACTGCCTGATGCTTCGGGGAGGGGGCTTTTTGGTAGGTGAAGCATGTGGGCAAGGAGCAGAAAGCTGCGAACGCTTCTGTTTCTGCTGGAGATGGCACCGTCCCTGCTGTGCCACCCCGCGTGGAGCCAGGGAAGGGGAGCCCGGCAGGCTCTGCGCCCCACGAGGCCTCGCACTCCGGGCAAGCGGGGTGGTCGTCGGGCTTGCCAGCCTCTGTGGCATCTCCAAGCACAGCAACGGTGACCACGGCCGTGTGCCAGCTGCCCCGTGGTGATGGGACAACACCGCCCTTCCCACTGGGATTTCTGTCCCCTCGGCTCTCGGTTCAGCTAGCGATTTTCTGGGCCATGCAATATCGGCTTTAACAAAGCCTGTCACGCAATGCTAAAATCCAGAGGGCTAGGGGTAAGAGAAAACACAGAGTTACTTGAATGTTCCTCAGAATATTTTAATGGACATGCTGTAGCCACATTAAAGAAGGAGGAAAAGCATCTTACAGAGATGAAAGAAAGACATCAAAGGATGTGACACCATTGTGCCAAAAGCTATATATGTCAAAGTGACTGAAGCCAATAGCATCAAAACAGCTCCTTTTTCTGGCACGTGAAAACCAGACCAAGAGGCATGGAAAAGGGGAGAGCAGACATGGATTTAACTGATAGATGGAGCTGTTCTGATCCACCAGGTAAAGAAGCATTCCTGTGTTTGTGGGGTTTTTTAACAGGTATAGATTTGGTGTAACTAACACTTCACACAGTTCTATTTGTATGTGCCTAGGGGGCCGGAGCAGCTGTACTCTGTCGGGTAGATAGCTGGATATTTACAGAGAACGATGACTGACGTAGAACACAACGATAAATATGAACCCTATACTAGATAGGGTGTTTGAATCACACCACAGCGAACGCCAGCCCCGGACGAGCGCAGTTCCTGCCTCGGTTACCAAGGTGAGGGTTCCCAGTTCGGCAGCCCTGTGACCGCACTGTCGGTGCCTACGGTGGTGCGCAGCAGCCAGCTCCACCACAACCTGCCCTCCTCAGAGTGAGGGCACTGGGCCCGCACCAAAAGAAGCCTCTCTTGCCGCACCCAGTTGTCTCCAGCCCTTGGACAAGGATAAGGACAAGATGCAGCTGAAGGACTAAACTCTCAGCTACTAAAGTCTCAGCTACTTTCCAAAGCCCTTGTTTAGCCAGTGGAGATCTTGATAGCACAGGTTAAGCCCAGCCTACAGTAGGTACCCAAGCCTAGTTAGCTTCTAGGCTGATGGTGTGTGGGCATCTAGTGCCTGGTGGTCCCTCTGCCCGTACGGCTGGCCAAGCCCCACTCCTTCGTGGCTGCGAGATTCATCTCTGCGGCTCACCGGTGCCAGGAGAAGGGGGGCAGCTGCCTGCCCAGAGAGCAGCGCTTGCTCTCAGCGCCTGCACGCCGTTTAGCAAGGCGACCGCTGCTCGGTAAACTGCTCTCAGTGTGTTTCTCACTGATTTTCCAACAGGTCTGTTCCCATGTGCTATCAGAGCTGAGGACAACTAAAAGGCAGCGCACTGCCTGTGGCAACGCCTAACGCCACCGGAGGCTCCAGCCCCCGTGCCATAGAGGCTGAACAGCTTCTGCTCCTCCATGCTCTTCTGAAGTCGGGGAGGTACCAGGGGATAAACGTAACAAAGGGAAAGCTACACAACACAAAAATACTGTACGGCAAAACATGAAAACTAGTATCTTCCCAGTGGGAGAATATTAAAGAAATCCCCTCAGTGGGAGGGAGAGGAGCCTGGAAAGACACTGGCAGCAGCAGGCTGGAGGAGGCTGAGGGGTGCGCAAGAGGCAAATGCTGAGGCTGCAGCGTGACAGAGCAAGAAACTTCCTCGTTACCGTTCGGCACTCACTGCCATGGCAGGCTGGGTGGACCAGACCTGTGTATTCACCTCAGAGCCAGCCTGCTGGCAGAGACAGCCACTCTGCAGCGAGTGGAAAAGCACCCAGCACAGCCAGGCTCCTGCCAGAGGAGCAGAGTAAATGTGGCCTTCGCTCTCCCTAACTAATGGAGACGTGGCGATGCGACGACCACTTCGGAGAAAAGCCGGCACTAAACAGCGGAAGGAGGTGGAGTAGGCACCATTAAATAAACTAAAGAGGAAGAAAACGTAGGCCTGGCAGCAGGAAAGACTTTGCAACACCGGGCTTGTTCTCCCTGCCTCGCAGGCACCCCACTGGGCGGGAGAGCTGGGGGCAAGGGGCTGCCCCTGCCTGCCAGCCCCTGCGGGTTCCTGGTGGCCTCCTGCGGGACTGCCCGCTTGCTGGGCGGGAGTTCAGTCCCCACACACAGGAGCTGCACACACCAGGGGCCTCTTTTCTTTTCCCCAGTCCAGTGAAGCCACATTGCCATGGGTGCCTCCCACCGCATCGGCCAGCTACGGGCTGCTGCTTAGCTGCAGCCTGACTGCGCGCCGGCGCGTCACTGCGAAAGAACAAACGTTTTCTGAGAAGCCCAGATGTGCGTCCGTGTGTTTAATCGGCTACTAAGGTAGCAAGGTAGAACATGTACCCTACAAATATTTTTAAGCCCTTAAAAAACCCCAATCCGTTTAAGTGCAATGCCTTCTTAACGCACCATGCGTGGGAAGAGACAGTGTGTCAAGACCTACACCTACCACACACAACAGACGTTCTGAGCGTGACTTGTAAGAAACCCACTCCCAGTACAAAAAAGTACCAAATGCCAGACCAAATCTCCCCCTAAGAAAGTGACAATGTTCTGTTTACAAGAAAATACTGCTTCAGTTAAAAATGCTAAAAACAATTCTCTCAAGTTCATATAAAAATAACCATGTCTGTGTATGCACAGACATATTTACATACATTTATGGCTCTCACATGCTTCAACCTTCTCCAATAAATGAGGAAATATAAATGCTCAATTACTGCTTTTTTTCCTCCTCAGGTTTTTCAACCTCTGTTTCTCCAACCGATAAGGTGCCACTACCGTATTTTTTCACTCGGGTTTCCACTCTGGCCAGTCTCTGCTTCACCTTTTGTTGAGATGAGTTGTATTCTGCCAAGAGTCTAGCAAACCTAGTCTGCAGCGTATCCAGAGCTGTTTCAAGTCTTTCTACTTTTTCTTCCAAGTCTTTTGGGTCAGCTCCTGCTTTTGCTGCTTCCTCATCTATTAAATTGTCTTTCATCAGAATTTGTCGCCCTTTCTCTTCCAGAGCCTTTTTGGCTTCCGGATATTCTGTGAGGGCTTCCATTAAGTCATCTTTAGACAAGCAGAACAAATCAGAATAACCAATACTCCTGATGTTGGCTGTCCTTCTGTTGCCAGATTTGCTACCTTTGATGTTCAGGATGCTGATTTCACCAAAGTAGCTGCCATCGCTTAGGACTACAAATTGGGTTACGCCATCGTCCGCCACCACAGCCAATTTTCCCTCTTTAATAATGTACATTTCCCTCCCAATATCTCCCTTTTTGCAAATGTAGTCCCCAGGACTGAAGACCGTAGGTTTCAGTTTCAGCACCAGCTCAATCAGAAGCCCAGCTTCACAGTCCTGGAATATACGCACTTTCTTCAGTGTGTCCAAATGGACGTTGATGGCAATTTCAGCTTTCAACTTGTCGGGCAGATTTTTGAGAACTTCCTTCTCATCCACTGTTTTCTTGTTGGTCCAGAGGTAGTCAAACCACTTAATGACCCTGGCTTCCAAATCCTTAGTCACTTTTCGGAAATGCATGTACTGTTTAATGGAATCCACTTTGGCCTGGAACTCCGCCCTGGAGGCGTTCATGTTGGAAATCATGGAGCCCACGTTGCCGACAATGGTGGCGAAGATCAGCACACCCACCAGGAAGTCAATGACCACAAAGAGATACTCTTCGTCTTTCACCGGGGGAGGCGTCTCGCCGATGGTTGTCAGCGTGAGCGTTGACCAGTACAGACTGTAAATGTACTTTCTAGACAGGCGCCCGTACTCTGGAGTGGACACGTTGGGGTAGACCCAAGAGTCGGTTCCAAATCCGATGAGCTTCGAAATTGCAAAGTATATACAGGCGTTCCAGTGGATGATGATAAGAATGTATAAGACAAGATTTCCAATACGAAACATGTTTGGATAATTTGTCCTGGTTTCAGTACGGTCAAAAAACTCAAACAGCCGAGAAATCCTCAGCAAGCGGTTAAATCGCAGTTCGGGGTAGTTCAAACCAAGCTTCACATATGCCAGGTCTGTTGGCAGAAGAGACAGCACATCCAGTTTGAACTGTACAGTTCTGGTATAATGATCTCGTAACTTCTTTTCATCCTGAACTAGCAAGCCTTGTTCAAGGAAGCCTGCAAAGAATAAAAATAGGTATTTTACTTGTTAGAATAAAAATACCATCAACAGTACTGAGTGACTTACATTTCAGATAACCGAGAGCATTAAAATTTGTACTACTATGCATACAGACATTGATACACTATGAGTTAATTTAATGAAAGATATTTAATTGCAAATTTAAATATTTCGATTCAAAGCTGGTACGGAATGATGTAGTGCAATGACTCTGTTATTACCACAGTGCTCCCTGCAGTTTTCTGCTCTATTCTGGGACAGCTGTATCTTTTTCTTTTAGGTATCCTTGCAAAAGGAAAGGGGAGATTCAAATGACTCATTTTCCATGAATCATTGGCACGAGTCATAACTAGAGCTAAGCAAGTGTTAAGCAATTGTGTATAAAATCAGAGTGGAATATTTTTAAATAAATGCCAAGAGTAAGTAGATATAATGGATCACTGGAAACTTTTTCAGAACAACACAGATACGCCTGAGATAACGAGATACAGATTTTCCCCCTGCGAGCCATGTTTCTCCTCTTGTGTCCGATGTTAAAGCTGACAGGATTTTCCTTTTCATTTGGGGAAAGCAGTTTGCACTTTTTGTGGGTTTCTAGTGAGAGAACTATTAAGCAGAATTTTGTGGACTAGTATTTCTTTGTTCAAAAGATTTTGGAAAGTATTTTGAAATTTATGATTTTTACAAGATTTTAAAAATCATGAGAAGACATAAACTGCGGTAAGAGACCTTAAAGTGCATCTGTGTAAGAGTTCTCACGGACAGGCTGCCCGAGCAGTACAGCTGCAGTGCTGTTTTGTACCTCTGAAAGCTCAAAGCACTGAAAATGTTCCAGAGAGAACAGACAACGCACTGCAAAACACTTGCTGCAGTTGCAAGTGGGGATGTCCAACCGTGGGCCCACTAGGCCAGCCGGAGAAAAAGTCCACTGAGAGAAAAGCAAAGCATTCCCTGTGTATCAGGGATTGCCATGAAGCCCCCCTGCTCCACCCCAAATACAACACTCCTGTGATTTAGGCTGCTACCTGAAACAGGCTTTCCTGTTGAACAAGGTACTTGCTAAGAATCTGGCTTGCCATGAGTTGTGTGCTTCCTCATGTGACAGCATTTTTCACCTCTGTCTTGCAATTATGTTTACAACTTGTCACAAGCCATAATTAATGTCAAGCTGTCAGCATGTTTAAAAAAAAAAATAAAAGAAACGAGAACATGTAAAAATCAAAGATTTAAAAGAACTCTCATTTTCACAAAGATCCCTGTGGTTTTGGACCCTTTCAAGAGACATTTTTGGGGTGCATCCGTACCAGTAGATAGAATGAGCCAGGAAACATTTTCTGGTAGCTACCGTAACAGCTTCTATTCACATGTAAGTTCTGCCAGCCCCCTCCAAAAATGACACCATCAACAACACCCAACCTCTGCTGTCCTTCCAGCTGTGCCCAGACACTGCCTGAGAGCATGCTAGCTGGCACAGACCAAAGTGCCTGCACCAAAGTACATCAAGGACTATTCAAGCAATTTAATGGCGTGGATCACTGTGTGTCATGGCTTAGGCCTATGTTATGACCTTGTTTAGTTCAAAGCAGATATTCCTTTAAGGCTAGAATCTGTATCAGCCGGGCACGCTCAGATATGAAATCTTCACAGCCTGTCTGAACTAGCGAAACAGGCACGGGCAGCTGAAGAAAGCCACTTCACGCATGGCATGGCACGGTCCTCACAGATCCTTTAGGTTCACACTTCCCTCAGGAAGGCAGGACCTGAGCGGAGGTGAGGTTAATCTCACACCACCACCCTCCCACTCCTGGGTTAACCCAGTACCACTGGCTGGCAGCGGGAGACCAAGCCAGGACTCCCCAGAGGCAGCAGGAGGGGCAGCACCGCTGGTTCCAGGCAGAGGGCTGCAGACCGGAGGCTGACATGGATGCCACGTCCACGCTTTACCAACTCAGCAATCACTTCTGAGCGGGAGGCTGCACAACTTGGCGAAGACAGCAGCACTTGGGTGCAGCTGGTTTCTTGCCCAATCTAATGAGCACAAGCAATATATCACGCACAGAGCGACCATGACGTGCAAAGGGCCTTACTCCCCCTTCCCCACGCAGCCGGTCACAGTGGCTATGCAGTCAGCGCCTGGCATGCCTATTAAGCACTGACAGAACTGAATTTAGAGCCAAGCGAAGCGCAAGTGTTGGGATGTCCAGCCTTAAAACAGTCCAAGCTGGTCAGAGACTTCATCTTCCCAAAGCCTCCGCTGCTGGGTTCTGCTGGAGACAGGAAACTACATTGATCAGACGCCACAGGGGAATTTCTGCTTCCAGCCTTTATGTCTATGCTGTGTCTGAAAACACTGTAAAACTGCAGAAAGACTCACCTGTCCTGAATCTGACAAACATGTCAAGAACATAGATGATATCCGAGCCATAATCCAAGAACAGCCATAATTTAATATGGTCAACTTGCAGCTCATCAAAGCAGGCTCTAAAGAAACAAAGATATTAAAAAAAAAAAATTACACCAACTGCATAAGCAGAATACTGGCAATATGTGTCCCAGTAGCATGTTAGTGAACACTACCGGCACTAAAAAATTAAGGGCAGCATATATCCACGCCTAGATATCTGCCCACTGGAGCTATGTCTAAACAGACATGAGGATCTCCCAGAATTCAAAGGTGTTCAGGCCAGGAGCAAAACTGAAAACACATACACGCCACACAAGTGCACTTATGGAGGAACACATATATCCCTACAACTAAACATGCATCAAATTTCATGGGATACATGAAATCTCCATTAAGATAATCCCCAAATAAAATATACATTTCCAAGCGGCAAGCCATCCTCGTCTCTCCCTGCCATCTGACGCAGCCTAGGCAACCCATTTCCACGGCACTCCCTTACTTGGATCCAAACAGATTTCCACATCTCACAAGCAGAAAACAAACACTCGAGTAAAACCCTCCTGCCCTCCAAGCACCTAGAGATGCACGACATTCAGTTAAGGTGCCCCAACGCTGCCCATGCCCCGCCCCTGCTCCCAACTGGGTGAGGAGAAGCCCTGTCCCCGGTGGCAGTGGTGGCTGGGATGGGGCGGTGGTTGGGACCGGGCGGCAGCGTTTGGGATCAGGCAGCAGCCGTTGGGATGGGGCTCCGGCCATTGGGATTGGGCTGCAGCTGTTGGGATGGGGCGGTGGCCGTTGGGATGGGTTGGCGGCAGTTGGGAGCCTGCAGCAGTTGGGACGGGGCGGTGGGCAGGGGCTGGCCGTGCCACCCGCCGGAAGGTAGCACACAAGGCCACAGCCAGTGCTCACTGGGAATTGCTACAAATCATTCTTAGACCAAAAAGATGAAAAGAAACATTGGCCACCTGTCCCCAGCAGTGTGTACACCGTATATCCCTGAGGGTATGTGAGCTGTGCATCTCGGTAAGTCACCCAGGAAATGCCACAGGGAGGTAAGAGGATGATTTACACAGGAAATGTAACAAGACTCTAAATTTGAAACCTAAAATTGCTATTAAATCCATACCTGCACACGAGCATACACCAGTTATAGAACACGGGTGCTGCAATTATGGTCAGCCAGTTGTAGTAAATATTGCTTGAAGGATCTATCACAAAGATCTCTTTTTTCTTCCTGGAAAGTAAAACGTGGAGATTTACCCCAGAACGGTAATGAAGTGACCCTGACGGATCTCCCTCTTCGGGAGGCTGCTCACCTCACGATGAACTCACAGCTGCCTAAGAGGACATATCCACGCAGGCAGATCCAGATGAGATACCAAATACCAGCTTCATCCCATCTGACGTGCTCTATTTGTTTGCTTGACCCAACTTTGGAAAAAAGTAAGAGTGCAAAGAAAACCCCAGACACTCGCATTGCCCGGGCTGAAACCCACCGCTTTTCTCCATATAACCCCCACTGAAAAAAAGTAAAACGTTAAATGTTTCTTATTATCATTGCAGCTAGATGGCTATGGTCCATTGCGAGAGAAAGAGCCTTCCTTTGCAGATTAATTTTGATGGTTTTGGCAAATCCTATTATGGAAACGACTGTGTGAGCATGCATTTGAACAAGGAAAACATGTATGTATTCAAATACATGTTTACACAAGTAAGGCTCTGTGTGTGCATACACACATACAGCGTGTGCCTAGAACTTCAACAGGTATTATTATGAGAAAGCAAATCTCACACATTGAGAGTCCTGGCTCCCTAGGCCTCACAGCAACGAGGGATGCTGAACAAAGTGTACGGGCCTGGAATTTAAAGAAGATTTAAAGAACAGCACGGCTAATGGCACATGTAGAGTATGCTCGGAAGTGCCCTTACTCAGCATGAGGAAGGCTGATATGGAATAGACAGCAATTAGGCATGTTGTATGTAATCAGAGGAAATACATATTAGTGGATCGTGAGGTCCACAGCTGCAGAAGTTATTCCAACAGTAACATGCGATAGTGTGATCTATGAACTGTGTAGTAGTGTGGGGAATATGCGACTGGGCAATGCTTGGATACGCATTTGTGTGACTTTTCCCAATTTCCACAAATGTAAATGTATTAAAATGTAATGACAATTTCTTTCGTATTTGTGTGTATTTCTGGCATTATCCCTGCCATCAGCTGAATGACCTGATGATAACCTTAGTAAAGGAAGCAGGTTTAATCTAAAAAGTATTTACTCTGCCATCTTCACAACAGGTTTTGAGCCATTTCTTCTAAAAAAACATCACCACCTCAAAACTGGTGACAATGAAATATGGTCTTCATATGACAGAGTACACTACCTTCTAGACATTTATTTTCTTTGCTGAAATATTTTTAAACACTTTAGGCTACTGCAGAGCTCAGGTTCTTACTACATAGTAATTGAAGCCGAAAGAGAATCCTTAGAACAAAGGCTTTCTAATCAAACAAAGCTTTGACTAAGAAAGTCAAGATCTTGAGATCAAGGAGACTCCACTTGTAAGTGATTCCTAACTACACGTCCCTGTGCCTGCACAGGACATGCCACCATATACATACATATAACTTGCAGTATATTACTCTAACATACTCCTTAACTGTGAAGTCCACTCAAACACATTCTCTTCTTATCTGCTACCATTGTTATTTTTAATGACTAGCAATACTAAATTGTACTATGTTTGGGTCAGCTTTAGGGGAATGAAACAGGATCCTTTTCTGTCAAAAGCATCCAAATGATCTCATTTTGTTGCAGAAATACAGCATCTCCTAATCAGACGAAACAAACTTTAGTAATCACTAGAAATTAACTTCACCATATTACATAATTAAATATGCTAGTCAGTGTAGTAACTAAACTTGTTAGTAAAGCTGGAATTTTCTACATGTAAGATTTTTTGCTCTTTGTCCAAACCAGACTTTTGGTTCATCTGCTCTGAATCATCATGGACATTGTGGAACAATAAGAAGCCTGTACAGATCTCCAAAGCAGGCTGTTACCCTAAAACGTCCTCAGAGTCAAAAAGTGATCTCCAACAGCAAAACAAAGTGAGCAGAGGCAGATGAATTCCCTTTTACTGAGCAAGGAAGCTGTTCATGACAGGTCTAAACACAGGTCTGAAAGATGCAACAAGTTCATTGAACAGCTGAACCTTTCCAAAGAGGAAAGATTAAAGATTTGACAGGCCAACAATCTGCCGCCTGCAGAACAATAATAGTCATGGAAGCGCTATGATGAAATGCTATATCATGTTTTGTAGTAGTGTAGGAGGTGTGTTACAAGCACACATTCATTCTTTATACTTACTCTTCTTTTTTTTTATCATCTTTTTTGCCATCTTTTTTGTCATCTTTCTTTTCCTCCTTCTTTTCCTCCTTCTTTTCCTCTTTTTTCTCCTCTTTAACCTCTTTCTTTTCTTCCTTTTTGCTGTACAACATAATGCAAGGCTTAGCAATATTACCGATACTCTAGCAGTTAAGGGAGAGGGTGGATGCTGAGGTACAGGAAACTAGACTAGATTCCGGACAGAGCAGGACAGGGTTTCTCAGTGGAACCATTTATCCAACTGGTAGAAAGGGTTTATGGGTTGAGGCCTCTCAAGTCGACACCACCACACTATTATATCAGGTAACCAGCTGGCTGATTCTGTGCATTAGTCACCCACGCTTGCTTGACCTTTTCAGACATCAGTGTACCAGGCTGATTTTAATTAAATGCTTCCAGTTTGCTTCATTATTTAGAACTCAGGCCTCTAAAAATAAACTCATCAAATGATAACAGAACTTGAAATGGCTTAACAATTTGTCAACATTCTTTGCATATGCAAAACTGCACAGTGACTGCCTGAAGCTTTAATGGTAATTAAATGAAACGAGGCTGAATTTCCTCTCACAGTTCTTTAAAACCAACATAGCTATAATTAATTGATTACTCTGGCTTCAGCAATTGCCTTGGAGAAGAATCCCAGTCAATGTCTGAACAGAAGCAGCAAACGCAGAGAAGAGAGGTGTGTCTTATTTAACTACATAGTAGTCATTTTATAAATGCTTTATACTCAACATGATGAAGCCAACCAATTTTAGACCTCTACAGTAGGGATGAACTGTATCTACGAGATAGTCCATATCTCATAGTCTGTATCTACAAGATGACTTGTGCCATAAAAGGATGTTTTTCTTTCCATCAACTGTAAAGGAAGAATGGATTGCCTAGTTCAGATGCAGGTCTCTGTGTATGATCAGAGGAGCCATGCCCAAGGTGCTCTGCCTGTATTCGACTGCCACTGTATTCAACGGCTGAACATTAAGCATGAAGTTCCATCCTTGCTAAAATCAATGTGAATTCTGCCTAGACTCAATGGAATCATGATTGTCCCTATGTTTATTAATTGCTTTCCCTGAAATAAAGTAAAAATGGACCATTTAACAGAATTCTATCCTACTATTCCATAGTATCCAGCACAGACCCAAGCAGCAAGATTTAATTCCAGATATGGATTTTCATACTTTTAAAGTATGTACAGCCTTTAGCTCATTAGAATGTGATATGCCAGATATAAAGATGGATCTGACTTTCCCCATTCTTAGGTTTGTCTGAACAGAACAGTCTTGAGCTATGTTAACTTACGCAGATAGGCCCAAGCATCCTCTTCAAAACTGCAGAAAGTTAATGTTTTCCCTAAGATTCTGTCAATACTTAATCCTACAGCTAAATCTGCCACATGCGTTGGTCAAGAATCACGTAAGCTGAAGAACTGCACTCATTTGCACAAGCAAAAAATCCATCACCTGAGATACCCATGTTTTGTATTTGAAATTTCGTTACTCCTTGAAGCAGAAGGTGTCCCCATTGGTTCGACAGAAAAGCCTATGTGTTCCTGACACTACAGTGTATGTGGATAACGCATATATAAACACAACTCTCCACTCATAAGGTCTGGTTTGGATGAAAGCCACAGACTCCTGCTTCCATGGGAGCTACGAGTTCTCCTCTGAACTGCCAAGAGTGGGTCCAATTCTCCCCTTATACTGTCAATAAATGAGAAAGTTCAGTGACAGCAACATCCTGCAGCAAAGACAGAATACGTAGTAACAGTTGAAAAAGTGCTGCTTACAGGATTTGAACCAACAGGCAAGAAGTTTAGTGAGCTCGCTTGTGCTTTGCATGTATACTTGCTCGTATCACTCAGATCAGAAAAAGTCTAGGCTGTGCATGGCAGTCCTGTCTATGAATGTGCTTGTTACAGGGACAAAGAAGCACTCCGAGGGGGAAGACAATAGTCACCAATTTTAAGATAAGTATAATAGGTCTAGTAATAGCTGTCATCTATCAGCAATGAGCATCTGTTCCAATTCTTACAATTTCCATACTGATGCAGCACAACCGTGTAATTTGGAAAAACCCAGACTCATCTGTGAAAAAATGCTGAGAATCCTACACTCCTCCACATCCAGGGAAATACCACCAAACTGACCAGCACCACTGAAACCTTTAAACACACTGCAATGGAGCATAACTGGAGGAGAAAAGACCTTTGGGCTGACTGATCTTCTATTTACACATACGTCTCAACTCACAGAAACAGTTTTTCATTTACCAAGGCTGGTTTCTACATGGCAGTAGGAACCACAGTGAGAGTAGGTATTTCTTTGCCATTAATTTCCCTGGAGTTCTATGGCTTCTCTTTCAAATCTGTGCTGAAAACTCCTTCCCATCTAAAACACGTCATGATTTCACTCCACATTGCTATGCATGGATGCCTGATCTAAAGGCCAATTCACAGTTGTTGCTGTTAGTGTTAACATTGCTCCTCCATACTTCAAATGTCTGGCATTCTTACCAGAAATGAAGCATTACAAGTGAACATAACTTTCAAAGTGTAGGGCCACTGTACATTTGTGGATGTTGTTATGCAGGGAAAAGTAGGTTGAGATAGAGAATCAATCAAAAAGTCTCAGTGGCGCTGAACTTTGGAGGGAATATGTTGACAATTCCAAGTTCCTCCCACGTTTCGTTTTAAAAAAGAGAAAAAAACATTATTTCACACAGCATCTAATGCCAATACTTCTTTTTCTCTGGCCTAAGATAGCCTACAAACTCATCTGTCAACTACAGGTATCTTTCAAAAGTGAGATTCTTCCACTTCTGTGGCCTCTGTCCATCTTTCTACTGTGGTAACTCCCAACTTATCATACTCCCACCTACTTGGAGTTTGGAAGTGGAAGTCACTCAGAAGAAAAGCCTAGCCATAATCAAAAGACTTGAAAGCATCACCTACAGTTCCCCAAGAGCAGGCACTCTTAGATCTTTAACAGAAGGAAAACCCCAAAGCTTCGAAAAGACCTGCATCTTTTTTAATTTATCTGTGCTACTGAGTAAAATGAAATCCAGTAACTAATAAAACAGTTGTTTGTGCCTGTCCTCTTTGACAGCAATACAGTGGCATCCATTCTGTGTTTCCAGTGCATTAAAAGGAGCGTGCATCTTCAGACTTACAAAACACGGCTGTATCAGCCCCTATAAAAACAGTCATAATCTCTGAATGAGTCAAATATTTGCATTTCTCATCTGTCAAGTACTTTTCAAATCAAGTATGTTTCAGACAGGCAGGCAGGTAGACAGACAGGTGTTGTCTTCATTTAAAGATAATGAAACATAGGAAGGATGAAAGTTTTGCCCAGGGTACATGAGTCATTGTCAGAAACAGAGTAAAAAAAGCAGTATTTCCATCCTAATCGGTCCTTTGGGCTCTGACCAGCAGGCTAGGCTCCAGGCTTTTAGCGCTTTTTTATACCAGTCTAAATAAAATTCTGCACATTTCTGTCACTGTTCACTGCACACTGATTTTCCTTTTTAATAAAAGTTATGCAAACCAAGCCACAAAGTTGCTTGAGGAGCAGGAAGACCTCTTTTTCAGGTACGCGCACAAAGGTTTTGCAGCATCATTTAAAATGTACAGTTTGAGACAGCCCATGAGGGAGCTATTTGGAGAAAAAAACAAGAATTCCCTGAAAGTATTTCTGGCATAATCAGAAACTGTCTTGATTATTTTTAATTTTTGTTTTTGTCTAGAAAGCCATGAAAAAATTAACTATCATCACACGTGAGAACAGATCTGCTGCTGGATGCTACACAGCAGGTATGTCCTCAGATAGCTGTGGTCTAAAACATGCAACAAACATTGGTGTTGGGTGATTTCAAATTACAGGAGCTCTTCACCTTTTCAAGACATTTCTCTTTGGTGTAACACTGTGAAATATCTTATCAAATATATAAAATAGACTCAAAATGACAGCTTCTGTCAGAGCTTCCGTTGCAATGCAAGCCTTATGATGTTGCCTGTCACTCTCTCTGCATCTATACCAACAATATCTGCTGAACTGAAACACACATTTGAAAAAAAAAAAAAAAAGACGGTTAGTTTTCATTTCGACTGCACACATAGGTGTTTTCTTGGTACTCTGATCAGTATCCACTTCTCATTTGACAACCTCAAATTTTGGGGTACCAAAATTTTTTGAAATTGTTTGAGACCGGTGTCTTAAAAGAGGAAAATCACTATTAGAACATCAATATATGAATCTCATTTCAAGAACTGAAGAATTAATAAATCAATTGACAATGCAGTAAAATCAGCCAGCTGAATTAGAGGAGCTAGGGACTAAATGCTTAATCAAATTCACTCGAGAGGCAAGGGTAACTTCAGACAAAAAGAAGTTCACAGGGAGCACGAAGGATGCTTTTAATACTAAGAAAACTAGATCTTTCTTCATAATTAAACTATATTCTTAGAAAAGGCTTAGGAAGAGATAAGGAGTTAATACTACAAAAGTTACTAGGCTGAAAAGGGAAAAAGAGAAGGAGCTAGTAATAGAAAGGTGTTTGGAAGTTATTAGTACTTACTCTTCATTGGTGTTGTTGCTATAGTTGACATTAAACTTGGCCAAGGGCCAGTGACTGCAGCAAGTTAAATAAAACACATTAGAGTGTAAAGACTGTTGGCATTTCATACACGTGTTTACCAACATGATGGACTGGCTTACTAGCTTCTCACATATGCACTGATAAGATTAGGAAGGTCAATTTTGACTGCAGTGATAAGCCCTTTGCATAACTATTTCAAGGCACCAGTTTCCTTTTATCGTGTGCTTGGCATACACATTTGTGACCACATCTGATGTCTGAAGCTTGTTCTCAGGTGTATTAATGCATGGCAATATGCATCTCGCTATTTTTAGCCCTGTACTCATTTGGCTACTATTTTCAGCTTTCTTCAATCCTTTCAAGTCTTTTTCACAGATGCAGTGCCAAGGCTCTTTGATAAGTAACAAGCGTACCTACCACTGCTGCAGAATTAAGCCTTCATGATAGAGTAACTGGGAGTCACTGTCACACGGCAACCGTGTAAAACTGAGAAGGCAAGGATGGATACTTCCAAATTTACTTCTTCTAATAGCTTTGTATAGAGGTTTGTTGGCCCAGCATCAATGTTGGCCTCTCTAACTACTTCAAATCTGCAGCTGCTACTGATCCAGATGTCTGAAAAATCAGACAGCAGTCTCGCTAATTCAGCAAAACGTGCTTTTGAGCTGAATTTCTAAGGAGCAGATCAAGTGAAGATAATAAGATTGTGCTGGCACACAACAAATCAAGGTAACCTGTATCATGCACAGCCCTTCAAAGGTTCTTGCTTTAATCTGAATTGCTAGCTGAGATTTTGAAATAAATCAATTTATTACTTGCTTACCTACCAATCTTTAACTATGCAAAAAAATACGGGAGAAATTCAAATTCTGTCTTGGCAAAGCATAACGCCAAACAGAAGTTCAACTTCTGTCTTGGAACTTCATTTTCCTCTGTTAGCTGGAGTTACATTTAAAACACTACATCATCTATTTGTAAAGTAATAATAATTCATCAAGTCAAAAGACTGTAAACACATAAAGGCATAAAGGCTTCTCTTGCAGGCCTCCGTAGTTTTATCAGAAACATTTTAAGATAAGACGGAACCTGCCTTCTATACCGAAGACTGAGTATGTGCTAATAAAAGAAGTCAGCAGCCAAAAGATTTTCTCATTTCTGCATCAGAAGCTTTATGTAATGTTAGCAGCTGAACTCCTGAGTATCAATGACACATTTTGCACGACTGCTTGTTTGGAGTTTCCTAACACTCGCAGATAATGTGCGTAACATGAATGTCCTGAAGAGCCACAACTAGCCGCATCCTACATTCTTGAAATAGAAATTGCATTCATCCTCAGTGGAGAGGAGTTTAGCAATATCAAGTTGCACAGGTAGTATACGATAAAATTCCAGTTCTGAGAAACCATTCTGCCTGAAGCTGCATGATCAAAATCCTTTACTTCAAGCTCTTTGCCACAGTGTGTTTGAGGGGGAAAGAGGAAGTCTACTGAAAGGTGTAACACTTCAGTTATGTGAAGATTCCTGGGCAGCATTAGATACTCTGTTCATCTCCCATGCTAAGCTCCTTACTCTCTTCTTAAAATAAAACTTACATCCTAGTTACAAAGAAAATACCATAACCTCATTTGTCTTCCTTTAAACTATAAACACTTCTTCTTACCTGTTCACTCCCCCAGGCCGCTCACGGATACCAAGAAAGGAGCGGATGTTGCTTTGCCTACTGGACACCTCTACGAGCTCTGGCCCTCGGATACGCTCTAAGAAAGAATCAGGTCTTTGGTCTTCATGGTGCAAATGTCTTGTGGCCCATGACCTCACAGACACGACAAATCGTGATAGCCTGCATGGAACAGACATACAATGTTGACTGAACCAGACAAGAACATCAGATGGCTTAAATCATCCCCACAAAGAGCAGCTCAGGAGGATTTTTCTTCACCTGCCTCAAAATTAAACTTGATGGATTAACTGTGTGAACCCAGTCACTTCCCACAATGTCATACATCACTTTTTTGCAGTGGATCAGGAAACTATTGCACATCAGTTCCTAGTCCACTGCACCAGCACCACAGGAGCAATAGCACGATATTCTTGCCAAGTAGGGGCAAACCAAGTGGTTGGGGTAGCGCAGTGGACTTCTGACAAACTTATGACATTATGTGATAACGGTGGAATCCTCGACTGACAGAATTAGGAGATACAAAATACTGACAGGATCACATGCTCAAGGGCTAGAACACACAGTGGAAACAAAAGCTGAACAGTGAGGGAGGGAGGATCGACTTCCAAACAAGGAAAAATAAAAATTTACCCACTTTCCCCATGATTTTAAAGCGTCTGTCTGCAGACATATTAATTGCCTATCGTATGTAAACCTGCCTGCTGCATAGAAGGCACTATTTCTTCATCCTAAATTTCTAGCAGACCACTGAAATAAGCAAAAAATTATGACAATGTAAATCACATTACGAATCCTTACAATGTTTTCTGTCAAAGTTCAAAAGGAAACATGTATCTGAAAAATTGAAAATAATAGAGACTGAAATCTACACAAGTGATTATATTTATTATCTACACAATACATTGTATTATTTCCTACCAGTAGTATAGTTTGGACAAAAGTAGTGTTAATTCAGGTTTCCCAACTTGATCTCGAAAACAGCGTAATTAAACCCTGAACAACACTCAACTTCTTACAGAGACCTTGGGCTACTCAAGGAAAGCTCTTTACACTCTCTCTGCATCGGTTAGTATTACATATGCTCAGAATCCACAAAGAGGTTGATGTGAACAATTTAAATCTTATGGTAAAGTACATTTGCCTCTTGGTTGCAGTTTTGAAGGGCCTAACTACACCTCCTCATAGATCTTGCCCAGGTTCTCTTACCCTGAAATAAAAAGGACAAAAAAGGCAGGAATAGTATCACATATCAGAAATTAGAAAAAGATATCTCTAGTTCTTTAGCACTATACCATGATAGCATCATATAAGTCACCTACAATTTCCAACCATTAAGAGAATTCAAAGCCTACCAAGAATGCAAAAGAAAAGAAAAGCTTCAATAAAGTTCTGAGATTATTTACACAGATTCCTCACTGTATTCAAAAAACACTTCATAAAATTAAGCTACAGAATTTTTCTCTTTGCCTGAGCAGAACTCAGCTTTCACATAAGGAGTGGTATGGAGAACTTGTAATATAGATGTTCTTATCTACATTAGAAAACAAAGCATTTTGGTGAGGCCTGTTAGTTAAGGAGCAAACAAATTTTACCAAATATTTGAACAAAGAATTAGAATTTTCTGATCTCTTCCACGCTATATTATTTTACTTTTTTGTCCTTTCCATCTTGAAGCAAGATACTCAGTGAAGTCCATCAGATGCTGTTGTCTTAGGTCCTTGAGAATTTGCATTCAAGAGGCATGTTATGTGACCATATTTAAATTGCCAAGCATTCATGTTTTCATCACAGGCTTCCTTCTATATTCAGACCATAAGTAACTGTAGCTACACGCATGTGTAATTCAAACTATGCTGAAAAAGGGTAAAGAACAATATAAACAGAGATTAAGAAGGAAATTCTCAATATTGGTTTACATATTCATGTACTTTACACAAAACACACACCTATAAATGTTTTGCATCTAAAAACAACTTCTTGCAGACTTTGTAACCTACATGCAGTGCTGTCATTATCTGACAACCAAACAGGGAAACACAAGTTTATTCTCCACCATGCAAAAGGTTGAAGTGCAAATGACACTGTTTAAATTACTCTAGTTTTATAATCATTTCTTTCTTTGCTCTTTGAAATACACTATGCTTAAACTGAGTATGGCCTGTATTGTGTGTAACAATGGTATCTGAAGACAGAGCTCTGTAATCTCAGCTGGAAATCTTTAAACCAGACACATGAAGTCTCTGAAGCTCCACTTCAGGTTTACGTTTAAGTCCCAGCAAAGTAAATTACTTAAGCAAATGGTTGACTTGAATTTTGCTGACTAAGGCTCCCAGACCATTATAAACATAACTGGGTTCTAAAATCAGAGAGAAACTCTTGCAGTCCCAACACAAGAGCCCCCGCCTCCTCCCTTGCCAGAGCCATCTACCAACAAGTGAATAATCATTATGCCTTCTTTGATAGAAAACAAATACATCGGCTGTCAGCCAGAACCAAACACTTATCCATTTACTTTAGAGTCTGGCCTCGCTTCATGCATTTCCTCAGTGTTCAATATATTTTTAGATTTGATCATGTAAAAATATTTTTTTTAATTCAGACTAATTTGTGTGAGCTCATTCAATATCTCTAGGATTATAAGGTTTTTATTAGCAATGAGTAAGCGTTGAGTTCGGAATCAATGTCAAAAGCGGCTTCTGTTACTTTTCACAGGCTTTCTTCAGCTGGACTCCATCCATTTCTTTGGAAAGTGATGGTTCTTCTTACTTTGCCTCCCAATTATGATCAGTCTCATCCAACAAGTTAAACTTAATACTGAAAATGGTATTAGTTAGCACTTTACCTTGCCATTGCTCCCCTGCCTGTGAATGAGCTCGTCTGGGATTCAGATAGATGTCTTCCCTCCACAGAAATGACTCTCTGCAGTTCTGAAGACGCATCCTCACACAGTGAATGGGTCCTGCAAAAGCAATTTTTTTTAAGAATTCCCCACAGCCTCCAGCAGACTTTCCCCTGTCTGATTCTTTCCACCGCTACACCAGGAAACAAGGCAGCAAACTGTGTTCTTCCTCGTAATACGGCATACATTTGATAAACACCGAGCTAAGCCTATATTCCTACTTATCTGCAGCCATCCAACACGAAATGAAGTCAGTGGAGGCTCTGCCATCCATTCCAGCAAGCTCAGAAGTTGATTCCTTACTGGTCACTACTATTCTGGTGCGCAGATACGCAATTACGGAAAGCGTATTTTCTACTCTAACACCTCCAGTGAGGCATCAGCAGCTTTCCTGAACAGAGTTCATCCCCAGGGGGCTTTAAAGCAACCGCCCACCGCTTTTTTCAGTGTTGTTCTCCAGTCTGGAATTTCCACCAGTACGGTTCCTTTTTATGACTCCAAGCAAATACGCATCTCTTCTCACTGTCACTCTTGCTTGGACTGAAAAGGAAAACGGTGACTTATAAGATGCAGGCCTGATGTTGCTCACTTGTAACCGAAACTTCCCCTGTCGCACAGCGAAACAGGCTGCGGGTCTGCAGGGCTGCCCCGGCAGCGACGGGATGAGGGACCGCAGGCCACTGCCGCCGCACACGGGGCACGGCGCAACCGCCCAGTCACACCCGACTGCAGACCGCGACGCTACCCGCAGGCCTTCCCGTCGTTGTAAGGCTACTTGCAGTGAAATAATAAGCACTGGAGAAAAACAGATTAAATTTTAGCCCCTTCTTTCAGTAACGGAGTTTTGAAACTGACTTCACTGGAACCCAGACTTTACCAGGCCTCACCCTGGATTTTTTTATAAGACTCCTAGGGCCTTCTCTCTGTTTTTGCTTCTGTCATATTCACTTTTACAAGAGTTTGTCACATCCATTAAGGATTGCTTCCCCCCCTCTGTAAGGCAAACAAGAACTCCCACCTGACTCTGTTAATCTGTATTGCCAGGAAAACACTGCCGATAATGATACTTGCAGCATCTTCCAAGAACTGGCAACAGCATTTTGAATGCCCACAAAAGGCTAATTAGCAACTCAATTTCGTGTGTACTCACAGCTGAGAAACTGACAAACAGAACATTAAAACTTCAGTATTTCTTCACAAACAACCTAAAGAAACCTAAAAATGCTACGTCCTGCCACTCCCAGAATTCTAGGGGAGAATGAAAAAAGTCATGGAAGAGAAATCCATTAGGGATTACCAGATTCACAGAGCCCGCACTCAGCTCAAGGAATCTCCTTGACTGGATGCTGGGAGAGTATCAGAGGAAAGTATGTTACAGATACTAGTAGCTGACCTGTGATTTTTTCTTCTTCCTGGAGCATCTGCCTACAGTCCTGATGGAGAAAGGACAGTGTACTAGTCAGTCTTTTAGACTGTACTGCTACAGCTCTTT
The DNA here is from genome assembly GCF_030867145.1 of Opisthocomus hoazin. Lineage (NCBI taxonomy): Eukaryota > Metazoa > Chordata > Aves > Opisthocomiformes > Opisthocomidae > Opisthocomus > Opisthocomus hoazin. The sequence goes on along the minus strand of NC_134414.1, from coordinate 77,990,860 downwards.
TTCAGTCCTTTTATTCCTTTCTACACAGAAAAAATGTATTTTGTGTGATCTTAGACCACAATAAATTCTAATATTGCTACTTCTGTTCTTACTTACCAATTATTGCTATTTTTGAGTCCTGAAAATACTTTAAAAGAAGACAGTGGGAGTTCTTAGAAAATAATTTTAAGTGTCACAATTCACATGTGAAAAAAAAAATCCGATTTTGCAGAAATAGATAGCCTTTCATGAAGGGTTAAGCCATTATCTTTTATTTCACATCTGGATGGATTAGAAGTTTGTGTTCAATTAGTGACTCAGATAATGAGGAGTATCTCACTAAGATGCAGTAACTCAACTGCTTTTAGTGACTGTACAGTAAGTTGTTATATTTGCTCTAAATATAGGTAATTAAATGTAAGGGTCACAAAACAAAATAGTGAATAATAATACAGAAAACAAAGTAAACATGGATTAAAATACTTCAAGTATCCTTCCAACTAGAAAAAAAAAAAAAGATCATCAGAGTGCATTCTTTGTCAGTCTAAGAAAACCCTACACACGAGGTTGGGCCCAGGAAATCAAACAAATCAGACTTTTTCTGAAGTCTCAGAGGGAAATCTACTTCAATTTTATTAGCCTCTATAAGCATACTGAAATAGAATGAACACCATGTGCTGTTCTATTTTGATGATAATAAATAAAAGGCTCAGAATGAAGAGCTCAGCTTTATTTTGAGTAAAAGCCTAGGAAGACAATGCAGAATAGTGCAGAGATAGCTGAGTAAGCTCCAAACAAGCTACATCAGGTACCAAAAGCAACACTGTCCTACTAGCTCCGCTTAGCAGCAGAGTCATGCCTGCCAAGTACATCATCTGCTAAGTGCTTCATGGGCATGATCATCCCCTTCACACCCCTCAGCAGTGTGGAAAGCTGCGCTCTGCTGTCCCTACACAGGCTCATCGTATTTTGTGTGTCTGTAACATCAAGAGTTTTACCAGCTGTCTGTCCTCTTGCTAGCAGTAACTACAGAGCACTAATGGCACCCTCTAAAACCCAATGTTTTCAATCCAGGGCATGGCTTTTGGTGTCTGGAGCCAGAAATACGTTGACGAAATGTTTTAATCTAGGTGAAAGAAACAGCATGCATAATGTCACCTGATCTGAACACCTTTCAATCTGATCCAGAGTCCCATGGAACAAATAAAAAATTTCAAAATATTTCAGTTACTCTCTGGTCAGATTCTTACCGGATCTTGATAAGTGATCAGACACACTCACGGAAAAATTTGTATTTTGTAGGAAAAAAAGGCAAAATGCTCAGATTCAATTGCTGGAATCAAATCGGGTGCGTTATGGAATCAACTAGCGAAATTTCAAAGTCTGTATTTTTATTTTGGTTCCCTGACTGTTATTAAAAGACAATTTTCTGATTATATGTGCATCCAGAATTCCTACAACTAGTTTATGTTATAACTAAATGTAACAATTTGTAAATAAATTCAGGCTTACCTTACAAAAAAATTACAGATATAACGTGTAGACAACTCAGGAAAGTCAAAATCATTTTGTTGAAACAGTACTAAAGTGCTTGCATTTCACTTTTACAAATACAGCTTATGTATATCTGTAACAGGATCAGAAAAGAACACACAAAGGACTCCGCCAGGCAACTTCTGTGAAAGCACCTGTCTGATACTACATAGCAATCCCATATTCCACTTTAATTCACACAAATGCAAATCAAAAAGTAAAACTAAAATGAACTCTTCCCTCTATTATTAATATAACCCCCTATTATAACTCCCTATTATAAAACTAATATACTGATTCTTGACCTTCCGCAACCCTGTTCATATAATACAAGATGCCCTATTTGTCAGCTGGCTTTATACTGATGCAGAGGGACAGTGACAGATGGAGCTTTTGATGTAACAGCTTCAATGCACGTGGTATAATTTTTACTTTATTTTTAAAAAGACAGACTTATTCCCATAGGGACTCCATCAGCTTGCTTGGTATCTGCAGCAAAACAATAACCACTGCCCCTACTATCCAAAGGTGTAACACGGTCTGAAATCACCATGAGAAAAGAATATGTAGCGTGCCAAGAAACAGACAGCAAGTTACAGAGCAGAAACATCAGCAGATGATTGTGCCTCCTCAGCTTATGCTGAAAAATACTGTATTTCCACAGGGGTAGCAACGTGACTATGTTTTAGAGAAAACTGACTGACACTGAGGTTTCTGCTGCATGGCTTTTCAGCTGTTTAAAGGCCAGTTTACTCCCATGCTTTCAAGGTCTCTAGCGGAGGAAGCTCTGGGAAGGATACTGCATCAGCAGCTGCTGTGAACCTGTCCCTTGCCTTAATTTGGCACTAAATTTGCACAAAGATCTTCAAGTAAACTGTAGAAGACCATTTTCAACGAAAATGCATGTAAGTAATCCAGAATTTTCATTTAGTAGTAATTGTTTTGAAGTTCTGATCAGCTAAACAAGAATTGCTGAAGCCCTTCTGAGTGCTCACTATGAGCCAGACTTCAAGGGCAGGATTTGGCTCCAGAGGGCAGTGACTTAAATTGGGGTGTCTAATATAAGCTGAGTATCTAAGTTCCCATTGTAGTCAACTGCCATCTTAGGGCTTGATTCAGTTGCCTCAGCACAGGAGTCTAGTACCATTCGGAATACTTCAGAATACTTTATCTGACCTCTCCCAAGCACACAGGTCTCACCTCATATCCACTAGCTCCAGCTAAATGCTTCAGACACTCTGTGGTATCCCAAATAGCTTTAGATGCCTATTTTAGGCAACTAAATACCTCTCGTAATCAGCACAGCCAAATGAGCCTGAAGAGCTACTCAACTTCAGGGGAAGCTGAACGGTTCCCTAGGCTCCACTGTTAGCACTGACTACATCTCCACCAATGACAGCAGGAACTTAGACACCTACTATCAGAAAGACACAGAAATCCAGATGTCTGCAAGGTACAGCCGAATCCTGCTTCCAACTTTTAGACAGCCAAACTGTGTCCATAAGCTAATGTGCTGCCTGTCCTATTCAAGCTGTTTCTATACAGAGGCTGTATTTTAAAAATTAAGCCTCATTTGTTATTTTTTGTTTTGTTGATTTTTGTTTTAACAAAATGGACCAACTTTGTAGCACACTGCACTATAAGAATATCACACACACACAGAATGGTAGGGGTTGGAAGGGACCTCTGTGGGTCATCTAGCCCAATCCTCCTGCCAAAGCAGGGTCACCTACAGCAGGCTGCACAGGACCTTGTCCAGGCGGGTCTTGGATATCTCCAGAGAAGGAGACTCCACAACCCCTCTGCGCAGCCTGTTCGAGTGCTCCATCACCCTCAGAGGGAAGAAGTTCTTCCTCATGTTCAGACGGAACTTCCTCTGCTTCAGTTTGTGCCCATTGCCCCTTGTCCTGTCACTGGGCACTACTGAAAAGAGCTTGGCCCCATCCTCCTGACACCCACCCTTCAGGTATTTGTAAGTATATATTAGGTCCCCTCGCAGCCTTCTCTTCTTCAGGCTGAACAAGCCCAGCTCCCTCAGCCTCTCCTTGTAGGAGAGATGCTCCAGTCCCCTCACCATCCTTGTAGCCCTCCGCTGGACTCTCTCCAGTAGCTCCTCATCTTTCTTGAACTGGGGAGCCCAGAACTGGACACAGTACTCCAGATGAGACCTCACTATGAATCACCTACTCCAGCATAACAGCAAATGACAGTTTAAAGATCACCAGCAGCTTTCTGTTAACTGTTTCAGTGAACGCTTTTCCTTGATAATACCTCATTCCACAGCAGAAAAGCACTTAAGCACATCCTTAGCATTAAGCATAAATTTAACACCCACTGACTTTAATAAGAACTAAGTAATGTGCTTAATTGCTTTGCTGAACTATAGCCAACAGGAGCTGGAGCAAGGCAAAGGCAAACAAGAAATGCTGCTACTCTAGAAAACCTGTGGTTTTTTCCAATGTCTATAGCTGTATATTTTGCTACAAGACAAAGAAGGGCTAAAATTTGGGATGGAATCTATCTTTTGGTACAGACATATTCTAAATCAAATCTGAATTTTAAAAATGTGTATCAGAATTCTTCGAGTGGTATTACAAAGGTATTGTATATACTTACTAGCAACCACTTTAGCAATTCAAAAACCTGAAATATGAGATCTCTTTTAGAGAGTGAGATTGTACCTTTTTACTCTTCTATGAACTCCTCTAATTAATGCTGATAACAGCAAACTTTCTTTTAAATAAATGTCTCTTCCAGACCATCATCATCATGGTAAAATGAAATTCATCTTTCAGTCCCTCTGTCTGTCATAAGCAAGTCCTTGCCTCTGAAACTGCAGATGACTGCAGTGATTTAATTCTACATTTAAACCTTTATAATCACACTCTCAACATCCCTGCCAGTAATTCCATTCTGTGAGATGCCAATCACTGATATCCTCTACAAAAACAACATTAAAAAAGGGAAGGAAGAGGCTCATTTTGATCTGTGTTTTCTCTGTTTCTGAGATACCACTATAAATGGAGACAAAACAACAGGGCTCTTGCAAATCCCCTTAAGGAGACCATGGGGTAGCATAACCAAATCAAGCAAGCCATACCGTGCAGAATAAAAGCAGCTCCATTTTCAGTAGTGTAGGTACGCCTACACGACAGCAGGTATCATGTAAGCAAAGCAGAAAGGAAAAAAAGGACCAAATCAAACAGGACAGGGATCACATCCATACTAGATGCCAGGAGCATGCAATCCAAAATTATTGTAACGCAGGCGGTCCTATCAGCCCAGCAGGATTCTGAGTGCTCTAGTCTGGGTACACATTTGAACAGCAAGAGACAGTCTGACCAGGACCACACAGCAGAGATGGTTGGCCATAACAGGCCATAAGCAGAACACTTTTTCCAGCCGGTACTGGTGCTGTGGATCATCAGACGCTTTCCTGCAGACCCAGCAGAGGCAAATGATGGGTACTGTGGAAAAACTCACTGGCACATTTTAAACAGCCGCTTTAAAACTATCAAAACAGAGAAAGGTGAATGTAAAGCAACTGTTACAGTTCCACTGCGCAGTGAGAGGCTCTGAAAAGCCTGTACAAAAATGCTGATGTGTTTTACACACTACAAATGTTCCCTATCACAGGAATTAGGTGATTTGGAGGCGCTACTTTTTAAAAAAAAAAAACCTTCCCGAGGATTTTCACTGCATGGCACTGGGAGGATCCCTTTTTCTCCAAACCTCACAGATTCTGCTGTCTGCATGGTGACTGGAGAAAGAGGTTTCTCCTTATTGAGTTGGTGTAGTTCCCACTGACGTGAAAATGTGGTTTATTCCTGAGGTAATACAGATTCTGGTTCCAAACCTGCAAGCCACGACAACCCTCCTGTTGATGTCTCTTCTGCACTTTGGATATACACCGTTAAGTCAGTTAAGTGCACCGGGTCAACCGTATCATGACATCGCACTCCCATAATGCAGAGCTAGAGGAGTGCCACAAATTATGCAGCAATCTGTCCTTTTCACTGTGACAAAAGGAATATGTTACCTGATACAGCCATTTTCAATCCTTTCAATATCTTCAACAGTAGTTCTGACAGATAGTCTGTGCATACCAGGGTAGGAGTGCTGGGTGTTGATTTTTGCCATTTTGCTTTACATATCAACATCTAAATGAAAGCTGAAACAGGAAAAAGAAAACACATTTTGTGAGGCTGCAGAAATGTGCTCCGTACTTAGAAAGAGCAATTTATTAAAACAATGGAACAGCAAAAAGCAAATTCAACCACTTGAAGAATAGCCACTGATATTTACACACATGCTATGACACCCGTTTCTTGATTTATTTGCACTAGACAGAAAAAAATGCTAGTAAAGGCATAACAAAGAATATTCATCATGACCAAAGAAAAGAGTTACATGACACTATATTCTTTTTAGTCTCCGGGCTTTCTGAATATCTACACTGTCACATCTACTATCCATAGTGAAATTTCATTTAAAATCTCATTAAAAGGAGGTTACAGTTAGAAAGCCAACTGCAAAATGCTAGGTAATACACGTTCTAGGACAACCAATTAAGTTGATCCCCCTGTGCTAATTTTATCTGGTTTATGAATAAGTTTTTGTACTGGGTTTGCATGGCAAGCTTTTGGTAGTTCAGGGGTACAGGGGTGGCTTCTGTAAGAAGCTGCTAGAAGCTTCCCCTGTGTCTGACAGAGCCAAAGCCAGCCGGCTCCAAGACAGACCGGCTGCTGGCCGAGGCCGAGCCCATCAGCGACAGCGGTAGCGCCTCTGGGATAACGTATGTAAGAAGGGGGAAAAACCTGCACAACAGCAACTGCAGCAGCAGAGAGGAGTGAGGCTGTGTGAGAGAAACAACTCCACAGACACCAAGGTCAGTGAGCAAGGAGGGGGAGGAAATGCTCCAGACACCAGAGCAGAGATTTTCCCCTGCAGCCCGTGGAGAAGACCATGGTGAGGCAGGCTGTGCCCCTGCGGCCCATGGAGGTCCACGGTGGAGCAGATCTCCATCTGTAGCCTGTGGAGGACCCCACACCGGAGCAGGTGGATGCCTGAAGGAGACTGTGACCCTGTGGGGAGCCCGTGCTGGAGCAGGCTTCTGCCAGGACCTGTGGACCCATGGAGAGAGGAGCCTACGCTGGAGCAGGTTTGCTGGCAAGGCTTGTGACCCCGTGGGGGACCCACGCTGGAGCAGCCTGTTCCTGAAGGACTGCACCCCGTGGAAGCGACCCATGCTGGGGCAATTTGTGAAGAGCTTGTGAAGAGTTCATGGAGGACTGTATCCCATGTGGTGCTGGAGCAGGAGCAGAGTGTGAGGAGTCCTGCCCCTGAGGAGGAAGGAGCAGCAGAGACAATGTGTGATGAACTGACCGTAACCCCCATTCCCTGTCCCCCTGCGCCGCTCGGGGCGGGGTGGAGGTAGAGAAATGGGAGTGGAGTCCAGGAAGAAGGGAGAAGTGAGGGGAGGGTGTTTTAAGATTTGGATTTATTTCTCATTATCCTACTCTGATTTGGTTGGTAATACATTAAATTAACTGTCCCCAAGTTCAGTCTGTTGTGCCTGTCGCAGTAACTGGTGAGTGATCTCTCCCTGTCCTTATCTCAACCCTCGAGCCTTTCATCATATTTCCTCTCCCCTGTCCAGCAGAGGAGGGGGACTGATAGAGTGGCTTTGGTGGGCACCTGGCATTTATCCAGGGTCAAATCACCGAAGTTTTTTATTCTGAAAATGCATACTAACCAAGCAGGTAATTAATGAAATGTATTCCTCAGTTTAATACATGCCATGCACTAATTCTATATTATCTAAACTCTGCACTAAACACATACTAGGTTTTTTCCCCCAAATATTTCCGTATGTCATTTTTATTACGCTGCTTCAAGACAAGCTCTGTTAAGCTATTTAGCAGCCCAGCTCCTACAAGATTTAGGAAATTGACCTAAAAACCTTTCCAGATTTGGCCTTTGATGCCTTACTAAATTCATATCACATCTATCACCTGCAAAACAGGTTTTAAGACTCAAGACAAGTGTCTTAAACGAGGGACTTTCAGTGAAGGCTTTGAATTTTGAATTTTTTTTTTTAAGTTTTGAAACTCCATTCAAGAACTATTTTGGTTTCAGATATGACTAGAATGAAATTCTCTTGGGATCATTCAACTACTTCAGACCATCTACTGTCCCTTTTTCACCTGTAATCCTCTGTCTCACTGACCATACAACATTCAGCTTCAGCAGCAAATGAAATACAGATCTTACAGAAACTAACATTCCGTCCTGAGTTATTCCTGAAGCAAAGCTCACAATCCATGATTAGGTCTATGCTACACAGCCAGTTTCTTAAAAAACAGATACTTTACTTATACTCAACTCCCAGACAACTAAAGGGAATCATAAACAACTTTTTAAATCATTTAATATATTTCAAAATATAAAATAGATTAACTTCATTTTTTCATCCAGAAATAACGAAATGAGTCCAGGAATAGCCCTTGTGCATCATTTAACACCTGAAAAATCTGGTATTTCCCATTACTAATTTTACCTCAGTGCAGGTCAATTGATGCATAACTGTGTCTCACTTTAAACTGAGCCCTGTACGTACCAGTTAGCTTAAACTTTACTAGGGAAAAAATAAGCATTTCTACCACACATTGATATAAAAAAAATAAAAAGGGATCTTCCAACTCGGTCTCAGATTTGAATGTTCACTCAGAAAAATTAATTCCTAAAGTGCAGATAATTTATGCTAAAAACATAGCTATATATAAAAATATTGACTGGAACAGTCTCACAAAAGGAATCAATTTTATCTGTTCAAAAAACATCTGTCAAATTATTTACATATATGTTAATGTATATCCATTCTAAATATCAATGAATATAATTTCTTTTAAAATTATTCAGCCTTCAAGAGAAACATTGTTATTAATAACTTAACCAGCCAAATGAATAGGTTTCAAAATAGGTATGATGCCAAAAATGTCTCATCTCCAGGAAAAATTCTGATAAATCATTTTTTAGTTATAATTACTGCTTCTATTACACACTTTGTAACACAGAATTAGATAGATGACACACAATAGTGCTTTGGTGATTAGAACATTTATTTTGCCGTAACAGTGAGCACTGAAGTAATTCCCACTTCTCATATATTAATTTGAACATAATTCACGGTAAGAAGAAAACATGTTTTTCCTTCTGTTTTTACCGATTTCTTCGAAGTTCAGCTTACCAAAATCTCCAAAAGTAGCCTACAATCTACATTCTGTCTCACCACTCAGGTTCCAGGACCTGAAGTTACAAGGGGAGGCTACAAGGCAGTCGCCAGGTGTCACAGCCGCTTCATTTAAAAACAGAGCAGCATGCTTCCTGCTGACAAATTGCTACGCACAGACAGAAAGTAAGGCACAGCAGCAAATTGCATCTTCCTACCAACAGTTGCTCTTGCTGCCCATTTCATTTCCACTGCTTTGAGCTATACCAAGTCTCACGAAAGCTAACTTTTAAGAGTAAAATGGCACGGGCTGCTTGGATTTTACTGCTTTGTATAGACCCTGCTCTCCCTTAAACCTCAGCCAAATAATTTTCCTGGTTTTTAAAATCAAACTAGAACTCTCTATCGCATTGCAGGAAGGAGGGAGGAGTTGTCACTTTTCCACTGAACAGCGTCATATATTCCCCACCCACATTAAACTTCCACTTTATTTCAGTTCAAGGTTTTAAAAGCTTGATGGTGGGAAAAACAGAATGATTCGTAAGATAAGTAACAAAGCATTGACTTTTTTCTAAGCACGTATTTCCAACACAAAGTTAGTACTGAGTTAAGACCTTGACTAGCTCTGCCACCTAACACAACAATAGCCCTGTCGTTAGTTCTGGTGATTCACAACCAGCTGGATGTCTATCTACAGCCGTTCTGAAACAAGGGGCACCTGGTTTGTAATCTCCAACAAAATAAATAACTCTGCTAAAACAATAAAAGTATGAGATAATAAAAACATGATGGAAGTCTAGGGATGATGTAGATCATTTGCTACCAACAACATGTAGTATCTCACTGACAAGACACATTGCTTCTGAACCTGGAGAGCAGCGAACAATGCCTTTCTATATTTCAAATGCCACAGGTGGATTTCCAGACCTGTCATTTCTACATCAGTTCCTGAAAATTTGGTTAAAAAACATTAAGTACAGTATTTCTTTAAACTTCAAACTGACACAGGTTCTCCAGATGTTACTAATCTCCTGAAATTAAACATTACTAGTCTGGAATTAGACACTACTATCAGATACTGGAATTAGATATTCCTAATCTGCTGGAATGGTTTGAGTATGCCACTGGAGCACTGAATACAGGAAACAGTTGTATAGTTTATTTAGACTTCCAAAATCTATTCCAAGAAACAAAACGAGTCATAGGATATGAAACCAAATACTATCTTGGATGAAAAACTAGCTTCTTCGAAGACAGAAAGCAAGAACGGACTTAAACAGTAACCTTCACCCCTGCAAAAGTTTAAGAACAATATTCCTCAGGGTTGCACAGGAAAAGCTCTCATTAACGATGCTGATGAAAACAAGCAGCAGTGAGCCAAGAAGATCTCAGGATGGCAAAAAGTACTGTGGGCAGGAGAAACAAAAGCGGAGTGCAAGGAACTTCAGGGTGACCCACAGCAACCAGATCGATTTCTCAGTTTGATGGCTAGTGACATGCAGTGTTGGCAAATGCAAATCAATGAATAGCGGTGAAAAGCACGTAAACTACTACCTTATCTGCTTCCAAACCAACCATATGCTCTCAGAAAGGGAACACGAACACTATGTATGCACAGCTCAGTGAAATGCCCTGCTCAGTGCAGGGCAGGCTTGCTGACACAACAGCTAACCATGTATACATGGAAAATGTTAATGACACAAAGAACACTAAAACTGCTCCACGGAGCAACAGCGAGGACTCATCTGGAACACGATTAGTCCTCCTCTTCAACAGAAAGATACTGCAGAATAAAAGCATGGCAAGAACGATAAAGGACATATAAAAAGGAGAGAGAGAAAAACGGGGCTTCCTCACCCTAGAAAGTCAAAGAATAAGAAGCTATAAAATAAGAGTATGTAGGCAAAATTGAATCTCATTTCAGAGCCACTACAATGATTTCAGCCGTAAAATCCAAATTCAGTATACAGTGTGGTCTGAACTTGTTCTGTAGGAAAGGAGGAGGAAAAAAATTCACAGAAATACAAACCTAATATTAATCAATAAAATACACTAATATATTTTGGAAGGAGGCAGAGAGAGTGAATGAAGGTTCATTATTAAATTGTACCATGCGTGCCCAGCTGTGGTAGAGAGCAACAGAACACAGGACTGCTAGAAGTAAATAATGCAGTAATTTGGGTACAGCGCAGGGGGTGAGACCTCCTGAACCAACATGGTTTGGCCCTGAAGCACACAAAATTCTGACAAATTACCGGCTATCCGATAAAGGGTAAAAACTTGTTCTTTCTAGGCCTCCAAGGTTCCTGAAGATACAGGTGTTTAACGGTCTAGGGAGGGTGTCAGCATTTCAATACTGCATCCAAAAGCTGGCAAGGGACTGAGTAGGGAGCAGCTCACAGTGAGCCCTGAGCTACCTGGAGTCAGCCAGCAGGAAAACGCTGCAGAGGCACAAGACTGTGCAAACACCTTCTGCAGGGCTGCAGAGAGACAGCTCCAGCTAGCTGGGGTCTACACCCCGAAAACTGCCACCAAAAGCTGGTGCTCACAAGACAGTTCTCAGGACTGCCCAGAGCTTAGCTTTGTATTTAAAAACACAGGTGTTACAGTGGGGTAGTGGGTTGGCCCTGGCTGGCTGCCGGACACCCACCCAACCACTCTCTCACTCCCCCTCCTCAGCAGCCCAGCAGGAGAAAGTAAGATGAGAAAGCTCATGGGTCGAGATAAGGACAGGAAGATCACTTACCAGTTATCATCACAGGCAAAACGGACTCAAACTGGGGAAAATTAAATCAATTTATTGCCAATTGAAATAGAGTTGGATGGTGAGAAACAAAGACAAAAACACTTCCTCCCCTCTTTTTGTCCCCAGATTCGACTTCACTCCTACACTGCCAACTCCTCCACCTCCTCCACCGCACCCAGCAGCGCAGGGGGTGGGGAATGGGGGCCTGCGGTCAGTCCACAATGGTTTCTCTCTTCCGTTCCTTCCTCCTCACACCATTCCCCTGCTCCAGCGTGGGTCCTTCCCACACGCTGCAGTCCTTAATGAAGTGCTCCAGCGTGTGTCCACTCCATGGGCTGCAGTCTATCAGGATAAACCTGATCCAGCATGGGTCCTCCATGGGCCACAGTTGCTGTCAGGAGAACCTGCTCCTCCATGGGCTCTTCTGCACTGGCTGCAGTTTCCTTCAAGAAATATCCACCTGCTCTACCGTGGGGTCCTCCACAGCGGGTATCTGCTCCAGCATGGTCCTCTCCACGGGCTGCAGGCGAATCTCTTGCTCCGGCGCCTGGAACACCACCTCCCTTCCTTCTTCCTTCTTCTCTGACCTTGGTGTCTGCAGAGCTGTTTCTCACACATTTCCACACACCCCCCACCCCCACCCCCCACACTGCCCGTGCAGCATTTTACCATTTATCAACTACATTTTCCCCGAGATGCAACCAGCCTGGCCAAGGGGCTCGGCTGTGCCCGGCAGCAGGTCCCACATGGGCAGCCCCGGCCGCTGCTCGCAGAGACCCCTGCGGCCCCCATGGCACGCAGGTATCTGCCTTCTATAAAACCTCTCTTACCTTTGAGGTACACCCTCTGCTCTGAATATTTAAAGCTAGTAATTACACTGAGGGTAACGAAAGGCTGACAAGTCTGATGAACCTGTGTTTCGGCACTTCAAACAGGTATTTAGCTCACAAACAATTTAACGAGAGAGCGACAGGCAGGCAGGCAGGCAGGCAGTCCTCTGAGCCTGAATCCAGTTACACAATTTTAGGCAACCAAATTGGACAACTGGATCCTTAAAGGATCCTTCTAATTTTTAATTTTCCAGAACTCAGTGACTTATCTCTAAGTACACCAAGTCAAACCGTGGAAAACAAACACTGCCTCAGGTTGAAGAATTTTCCAGCGCCAGACGGCAAAATAGAACTGTCCTGAAACAGTCCTAGCTGTTGAAAGACAGACAGCTTTACCAACGACTTAAGCAGAATTTTAACATACTTTCTCACTTACTATTTCTTTCCTTGCTACCAATTGTACTAACCTGAAAGAGATGAATAATAATTCCACACTCTAGAATATTGCTTTTCTGTGCATAAATCACTGCGACCGAAAGTAGAGCTAAATGAAAAAGATGTATTATCCTACTAAAAAGACAAAAAATTATACACCCGTGATGGCCCTCCCTACTCCCAATGCAAACAGTTCATGCTGATGGCTCTCCCTAGCCCAAATGCAAAAAGTTCATGTATTATTTTATCTTCTTCCTTTTAGATTTAACAGCAACTGACGGTTCGTGTCAAATTATTTTATACGCACTGTCTGGTATAAAAGACCTCTTTTATCAAGACAGCCAGTTGTCTGACAACAAATAAGAGTTCAAGCAACATATGAAAACATCAGATTCACACAAGCATTTCCTAATTTTGAAAATCAGGTTCTACTTGTGTCTTTATAACATGAAGACTTAGAACTAGAGGTGTGAAGGCTGCAGTATTCAAATTTTAGGAGCTCTGCCATGCAGCGGTTTCCTACAGAAGGCATGCAGAAAATCAGGCCCCCAGGAACAAGACACTGAGAAGGACGCTACATATCCTAGCCAATACGAGACGGCTGAAGCTGGAACGGGAGACTGAAAACAACTGGGCATCCAGCGCCAGGCAGAAGAAGGTGGCACCCAGTTCACAGCCGTAACTCCCCCCTCCTCAAGACTATTCACCCATTTGCAGCACACTGCATTCTCTTTAGGAGCTGCACCTCAGGAATGACAAACTTTCCAAGTCTGCTTCAAATTAAGCAAGCCGAATTCCGTTTCCCCCCTTTCTCCGGAGCCTCCTCCCAATATATGATGGGATGCACTCGCACATACTCTCTCATGGGTTTGCAGTGCTCCAAGAACACAGATCAGAGCAGCTGCGGGAAAGCCTGTTCCCAGCACCCGCTGCAATCAGGACACAGCCAAGGCCCCCAAGCAGCTTCGTGGCCTAGGTTTCAGACAATTTTGCACATGCTCAGTAGCAAAAAAAAACCCAACATACCAGCACACATTTAAATATTACAAATTATATCAAATGTAAGAAGTTGCTGGTTATCAGCTAAGCCGCTAAAATGAACTCTGTGTGGCCTGTCAAAATTGCCCAGTGATACATGTTAGTTTAAACAGTGATGAAAGAAGCTTGCATGACTATAGTCTCCCTCTCAAGAGCATTTAGAGTTCACAGTTAGGCTACTCCAGCAGTTCGCCTTTTGGGCAGAATATGTTAACTCACTCTAACTTAATTCAAAATTGTTACCCAAACAAATATTAATACTTCTGATATGAAGTAAACATAGTTGTTTATCAAGTAATGATGGCAGATCAAGCTGTTCATACCACCACTTAATATTCTTAAAGTTTATTTACTTATATTAAAAAGATTACAGACAGAAATCATGGCAGAATTAAAAAAATAGCTTCACAGGGTCAAAAATGTATCACTGTCACAAAGTAAAAGGCGACTTTATATATGATTTTATGATGGATCTTACATATTTGTCTAGTTGGTAACATACTGTTGTTCTTGAGGTTTTCAAAAACATTTTACTTATTGCTGTGGAAGCAGTGGTAAGCTGCATAGGATCACTTACATCATTTTAGTTAAGACAAGTTCCAAATCCTCACACAGCCTCTCAGGCTCAACCCTGGTAAGTCTTTGGTATTTATTTCGGGATTTGACCTCCACCTACATGATCCTTGTTACATCACTTCGCGATAGTTGTAGTTCAGCTGTGCGGTACGTATGTTGTGTACGTTCTGTGTGACAGTCTGCAGTTCCAGTGCATCAACCAGTACAGGCTGGACATGCACATCGAGGACTGGACACTGGACCTTTAAGCACCTATGTGATTCAAAGACACGGTGCAACTTTTTTCTTCAGTGATTTGGAGGTTTTTTAAACAAACCTGTATATTTAACTCTGGCACACTCTCATGGAAATCAGCTCTGTATAAAGGCTACTGGATCAAGCCCAAGGGGTTGAAAAAATAATAAGCAGGCTGCACCACCTTACGCTCGTGAATCATTACACGTAACAGTTTAAATCAAGTTCTTAAATCCTATGACCTCTTCTAAAAGAACACTTTTCAAATTTTATTACTCTCTGCTACATCATATTGCATTTTCCATAGTCTGTGTGCACTGGTAAGGCCTGAAAACGCACACAACCTATCTGCATGGCCTAGTAACCTCCGTACTAAAGATCTGTCAAACAAACACACCACCTCTCACAAGTACTTCAGAATGTTCGTCTACTACACACAACACTGCATATTCATATATGAAGAATTCATAGTTTTATAATGAAATGCATATGATTATCCTTGATCCATTTGATTGTTGTGTCCCTGCCACCTTGCAGTAGCAAAATAATCTTTCAAATAAATTGACTTATCTGGACTGTGTTTCCCTTCTAGATCTATGAATTATTAGTAATACAGTTCAATTTTCTAAGATCTACTAAATTTTTTTGCAGACCGTTTTCTAGAAATGCATTATTTTTTTCGACTGGAACCTGTTCAGGAGAAACTAGCTGTGTATACGGAACGTCACATTGTAAATTAAACCACAGTAAATTACAAATTAGAGCTGACTGGACAACTGGGTTGCATCGTGTTGTTTCTGTTGCTAGAACAGGTTAACACGACGCAGGTATCCATGTTTCTATGCAGAAAATAAGCTCTGGGCAAGGTTTCTGTAACCACTGCCTAAAATCTACCAGTTCTGTCTAGATCTCTGCCAGGGCATTCATTTGCCACGGTAACTCTTAAAAGTGAACATAAAAAGGGCATAAATACCACTATAACACAGCAGGTTTACACTTCTGAACAAGTATCTATAAAATATATACATGTCTACATGCATCCACATGCATACACGTGAATGTTACCCATTCAGATTCACTCCCTGCCCACTTTACATAAAGTCTCAGAGCCATCCCGTTCGGCTAGGGAAGGCAGACATGACAGGGAATTTGTGACACATCTCACATGCAGTAACAAGGCATTCGAGAGAAGAGGATTGAAGAGATGCTAATGAGAAGAGATGGCAGCTGGAGAGGGCTGCAGGCTAACGTGCCGAACCGAAATGACAGAGCTTGGGAGCAAACCGGATGACAAAGGCTGGGATGGGCAGAGGCATATGGAAGGCAGAGCTGAGAGATGCTGACACCGAAGGATGGTGTATGATTTTTTAAAGCAGATGTGCTCTTTCCTCAAGTCATTCGCTGCTTGTTTACCATGATTACCCTTGCTGATTAGACATCCTGACAGTCCCATTATCATCTGCACCGTGTATTTTTCTAATCAGATGGTTTTAGCATGCACACTCAAAGAAAACGACATAAAAAACATCAGAGAAAAAAAATCACTGTGCCGACTGAAGGCAAAGTTACGCTATTTCAAAAACTGAAACATCTGAAACTACAATCTACCCACTTGTAACCACAAAAATTACAGATTTTAAATACAATGGTCCTCTGACTACTTGCTCCAACAACTCTGAATCTGGAAAACAAAATATAGTAAAAAGTGTCCGCTACTAACCAGTACCAACGTTTACATTTAACATCATTTCTTCAGAGATTTAAAGTAATGTTCTTGTCATTTTTCCATGTCTTCTTTTGGCTTCTTCGTTTTAGCAAGTGAGCGGACCCCGCATTAGAGAGTGACACTGATCACAGCCATCACTGTATCTTGCACATTATGCACACTATGGCCCGGGTTTACACCACACAAGTTTTTGCAAAAGATGCCACACTGCTGAGAACAAGGTCAATTTAGCGGGAGTGCCAGGAACCCCAGGAAAGTGATTTGCTTTCCCTGTGCTTGCAGCATTTGCTAGCATTTTCTTTACGCAGGGTCTGACAACCCCACGCTTGTGCCACTGGCACCGGACGGCCGAGAAGTCAGGGTCGGAGGGACGAAACCTGCAAAGCAAAGCCTCAGTCAGCAGGAGCAGGGTAATCCCCCTCGGCCCCTCTCCTGCGCGGGTTCGTGTCCTGAATCCAATTTAATTGCGGATCTTCGCGCCAATTAATAAAATTAACACTTTTTTTTATTAAAAAAAAAGGGAAAATAAGAAGGCGCTTGTAAGTCACGTTTCCACTTCAAGCTTCTGAGCTAGGGTTTAGAGTCGGAGGCAGGCGCAGGGCTGACAGCCCGCTCCCCCGGACTCACCTCTCCGCGCCTTCCTCCACAGCATCCCAGCTCAGAAACTCCGTCCGCCCGTCTGTCCGCCGGCGCTTCGGGGCCGTTATCCTTCAGCAGCGCTGCCCGTCCCCGTCGCGGCGTCGGTCCGGACCCCGCTCCCGGCCCGCGGCGGGGCAGCCCGGCCCGGCCCGGCCCAGCGCGGCCCGGCCCGGCGGGGGCGGCGGGGCAGGGCCCGCGGCGGCCACCCCTCCGCCGGCGGATTACAGCCGAAGCCGGCGCGCCTAAGCCCGGCTCAGCAGGCAAAGCCGCTCGGAGGGGCTCTGCGATCCCGTTAAGTTCTCGATGAGGATCAGGACGTCAAAGCAGCCCGGCGGCGCCCCGGCACGTTTCTCGGCCGCGCCGAGTGAAGTTGGGAGCCCACGGCGGGCAGGACCGGGGCTGCTGGCAGGGCCGCCCCTCGCACCGAAAGCGACCGGACCCTGCGAGGCGGCTGCCCCCGACCCCCCGGCGGTCACTGCCTGCGGGGCGGCCGCTCGTCCCGTCCCCTCCCCGCCTGCGGGGCGCAGCCCGCCTCAGTCCCCCGACGCCACCCGGCCCCCGGCCGCGCTCACCGCTCCCACCGGTGCCTCCGCGGCTGCCTCAGCCGCCGCCCCGCGATCCATGCTGCCGGAGGGGCCGGCCGCCGCTCGGGAGGAGGGCCCCGGGCCGCCCTTCCCTGCCTCCGCGTCCTCGCACACGCAGTCCCCCCACCGCCTTCATCTGCCGCCGGCGGCGGGCGCGGAGGGGCCGGGCCCGGCGGGCTGCCCGCCGCCCTCAGAGGCGGGGGCTGGCGGGGCGGAGCGGGGCCGGCGGGAGCGGGTGCGGCCGGGCGGGGACCGGGGTCTGCGCTGCCGGCTGGAAGCGTGTGCCCGCCCCACTCCGCCCCGGCAGCCGTGAGGGAGCGGGTGCCCCCTGGATCGCCCCCCCCGGCTCGTCCTGCCCGAGGGGTGCCGTGAGGGGGTGACGCCTCACCGCGCTGCCCTTGGGACCGGCGCCTTCCCCCCGGCGAGGAGACGTTCCTCCTCGGCCTGCCCCCGGACGGTTTTTTTCCCCGGCGCTTCGGCCCGCTGCCCCCCTGGCCCGCTGCCCGGGGAGCTCCGCGGCCGCGCTGTCTCCCCGCCTGCGCCGGGCAAGGCGCTGCCCCCAGCTCCTGCTGCCGCGGCTCCCCGGAGGCCTTGGCACTCCCGTGGACTTCACCGGTTCGGTTCCGATTATGTTTTTTGCAGGGCCCAGAAACAAAGGCGGTGCGTGAGAGCTCCGGAAAAATGAGTCTTCAGCTGGAAAAAGGCTCAGCTGCTGTTTGTTGCACTTTCCTGGTGCTACGTGGAGATTCGGAGCCTGTGGAGGTCCTGGGTTCCTGCTACGAGAAGGTCTGGGCAGCACACCTTGCCCCCACGCTCTGGTGGTTCTGCCAAGGAAGCCTGGCCAGGGGATCTGGTGACAAGGTGTGGAGGTTTCCAAAAGGTCCCAGACCTGGGCAGTAAGGAGATCAGGCTGAATCCACAAAAACGAATGTCCGCGTCTGGAATGCATCACTTTCCAAAGTCTGTCATGATGTTCAGTGGTATAGGTGTGAGAAAATTTAGAGAAAATACTATGTTAAATTTATAAGACACCTGCGCCATACCTCAGTTTACTTCCCTTAAACAAAGTTAAGTCTCTTCAAAGCGTTTATATCACAGAATTCAATCTCTGAGTGAAAAAATGTTTCATAAAGGGAAAAAAGTGAACTAAGTTATCTAAGCATTTATCATAACATGCATGTTTTCTTGAAAATGCTATTTTCTATTCAAGGAAATAATGCATTGTCAGTATAACAGCTTTTTATAAGAATACAGAATTGTTTCTGAATATTTAGGTGAAGCTGAATGACATAAACTTTAGAATAGTTAGTTGATTTCTCAGTGTATGAATACACAGCCTGCACTGAGTGTTTTCCTTTCTCTCTCCTGGGTTCTTCCTGGAGTCGTCATTCTCTGTAGAAATACCAAACCTACACTTGCAGTTCTGTAGAGGGGTAGAAGCCTTAATTAAAGCCTGAAATTCAACACCACTAGTCTTCATTTTATGTCAGTTGTTAAAATACATACCAAAGACATAAGCAACGTTAAGCATTCTCCAGTAAGTGTGCTACCTCATTCTGGTCTTCCCTGCTGCATTAGGGAAAATGGCCCTTTCCACATGGAAAGCTTTTGCATAGAAAATACATTTTAAAAAATCCAGAAAATGTAATTTGTAGTAGTACCAGGGAAAAGAGTACCCGCCCTTCTAATCCATGTGGAGCCCTTCTGTCCTCTTCAGGAAGCTGCATTCCCTGAGAGACACTGCGTGTGTCCCCCTTCAGGCAGGGCAATACCTGGAACAACAGAGAGGTTGTTGGCACCAAATCCAACCACAGATTCCCCGTCAGCCCACACCTTCCCGCCCCTCAGAATGTGACTGTGCTTCACCAGCTCCTACTTCCAGCTGCGTGTTCCTCGCTGCAAAAGAAGCCAGAGGTCCTCCAGTCACAGATGCCATCTCAGCTGTTCCTGTTGCTTGTACTCACAGAGCCTTGGTTAAGCTCCCAATAGCTCGCTGACTTCTTATCGGCCAGTGACCATCTGTGGCCACATGCACAGGAATGACTGGGCAGCGTTTAAATACTCCCCTGGGGAACAGGGTATGTCTTCACAGAGCACTAAATATCGCTGGGGGAGTCCGCCTGCTCTCCCACTGAAGCAACAATTGGGGAGGAGAAGCTGCTCAGGGTGATCCCTGTTGCCAGCGCAGGATAGCTCGGACAGGGTGCTACGTACCCCACCTCCCAGAAAAATATGCCACAAACCCATCTGATGTCCCAACAGCAAGGCATGCCTCACTGGAGCAGCACAACCGTAACAGGGGTGAACATGGAGCAAAGGGGGGACAAAGGTGTTGGAGAGCTTCGGGAATGGCGAGGAAGAGAAGGGGAAGAAAATCAGGGAAGGTGGGATTAGTTGGGAGTTTATGAAGAGAAGGGCAAAGCAGTCACAAAGCTCCTTACAGCAAGAAACAAACACTGTTACAAAGGATGTAGGCATCGTTCAGGCATTGAAAAACCCCCAAAAAGGGCAACAGAAGGTTTAAACTTGCTGCAATTTTAAGAAGGCCTATTACACATGCGCCCATTACATGTCAAGTCAAAGGAAAGAGCCACTTCCCACCATACATACAAAGCATGTGCTGGGGACACGCACAAGGCAAGAGCGGACCAAAATGGCTCCAGTGCTCTCCGTGCTCCAGCGTGGTGTGGTCAGCGTATGGTGGGGAGCTGCTGGACCGTCAGCCCCTCCTTCTGGTCCTCTGGCATCATCTGCTTCTGAGGCCCAAGTGCTGCCAAGGGCTTTGTGCAACTCCTGAGTGCCACAATGTTCAGGTAATTCACTAAGGATGCTGGAACAGGCTCTTGGTTGGAGTAAATCTACCCAAAAGAAAATCTGGTTTGCTAACTATACTGCTTTTCTAAATGTCCCCGACTGTTCCAGACATTGGTGTGGGGACTATACCTCTGCAAAGGCAGCCTCAGTGATGTGGCTGGTAATTACATTTGAAATGAGGTCCGAAATGAAATGCAATCTGTTGCAAAGCTCCCAGATTTAATTCTGCTGAACAATCCCCCAAAGAGATTGGACAAACGCATTTTAAATGTAGAGCTACACAAACAAAATGAAGTGTTGATATGGAACCACTAACACTCTGACCACACTTGGCTAATAGCATGAAGAGCACACGGCAAACTGACAAAAAGGTTGAATTGCTGTTTACAGTCATCATTCACTGTCAAAGTGGTGGGTACTGAGGCAGAAAACCATCCAGAGACCTGCAGTTACATTTGGCAACACTTTCCAGTTCTCGTCTAATTAAGTTTTTCTCAAACTTACTAGCAGGTTCCAACCTACTAGTGGCGGAGTTTTGCCAGTTGCCAAGGTATCGAAGATGACAGGAAAAAAGAAATACCTTCTCACTTTTCCATTTTCTGATTAGTTAGATATAAGTGCAAACATACTTATTCAGGGAACAAATATTCCTTCTTTCCAACATTTTCCTGATTTCCAGGACATTTTCTTTCCAGGCTGAGCTGGTGCTTGCTTCATTTGTACTATCATTAAACCAGTCCTGTGAGAGCCATCAACAAGTAGGTTCAACATGCTGACAGCTGCAAGGCATCATCCATCCAAACAGTTATGTTCAGCAAGGCACTACTGATGATTTAACTCAGTGACCTGAAATTATTGGTCTCTGACAGCCACCTCTTGAAAACACAGCCATGAATTACCATGTCTAATTTTGACAAAGCGTTTTGTAGTTTTATATGCAAATTAAATATCCATTATGTTCCGTTCTGTCTGCAATTAAGCCAAGCATCAGTGATAGTTTGCAGCTGGAAATTATAATTAATAAGAAAGGGAAAATCTGATGTTCCAGCACCTCAAAATAGAAAAGAGAGGGGGGAAAAAAGAAAGGAAAAGCAACCCGTTATGTCACAGTCTTCCACGCCTTGGTCCTCAGCTACCTGATTATTAAACACAGTCTTCTCCCTCATAGCTTACTTTCTCATTTTATTCTTTTCCAGCTTGTTCACAGCTTGCAAGTGAAACTCCTCAGCTGTCAGTCCACTCTCCAAACTCTTCCTCTTGCTTTCTTTCATCTTTCATGTCATGAACTTCTCATACTTACCCTCAAGGCGCTGTTCAGCTGTGCCCATCTGCTCCTCTCCTTCATGTTTTCTTGTTTTGTTGTTGTGCCAAGTATTCTGTTTTCTAGATTTTTAGTCTGAATTCACAGCATATCTAGCTTTATCTTCACTTTAATAAAATTAGAACATAGCTGCCAATACCCACTTTTAGACTTTCCTACTGTATTTTGAAGTCCAGGAAAAAGCTAAAGTTTAATTAATACTTAATCAGTGCCCTTCTGTCTAGAAACTCGTTTCATTAGACACTAGGCCTCTGCAGCTGATGCCTGCTGCCACTCGGGATTTGCTTCCTGGATACCTTGGAGGAAGAAGAGTCTTTTGAGTAAGGCACCAGTTGGAAGATCCGAATTCTGGTTCTCTGCCTTTTCACAAATCTTTCTGTGCCTCAGGTACTGTTTTTCAAGTGAGAATCATTTGCCACCTTAGAAATATTACCAGAGTAGCTCTAGTAATATCTTATTAGTTGCTAGGAATAATGCTTCAGCTACTGAGCACAGGCAACAACATAGCCTGGTGGTTAGGTGCACACTTTGCTCCCAAGAGGAATGACTTCAGTTTCTTCCTCTGTCGGAAAATTCTTGTGACCTATGGCAAATCACTCAGGTCTGTCTTCAGAATCAAATATGTGGGCGTTGAGCTCCTCTGGAAATCAAATACCTCTGTGGCTCTAACCCTCTAACTCTTAAGTACCCACAGGAGACATTGGTTAAGAAGGGTGTTCCTTCATGGAGGCAACTCATTTCCACCGTGCCATTCAGTCCTCCCTTCCTCGCCCTGTCATTAATTTTTCAAGTCTCTTTGCTCCATTCAGAGTTACTGCCTTCGACCACATTTCTTCTGTGATCTTATATATGCTGCCTGCCCTCTGCCTTCCCACGCCACTCAGGACCAACAGAAAAAATCCTTGATACTTTTTAGCTTAGAATTTGTACTGTTCCAGACAGTTTGAGGTAGGGCTTAAATTTCCATGAGATGGACTTTATAAATGTAGCTGGGCAGAAAAAGCAGTTAACAGAATCTGAGTGGGCATCAAAACTGTAAAGCATCACTGCAAGCCTGCACTGGTGTAGTGACTATACAGGATGGAAAAGAAATTCTTTTTCACATCTATAATTAAAGTATGGAAGTTCCATTAAATAGTACCATATCCGGTAGCAGAAGAATTAAGAGGCAGGAAAATTATAGCACTTGGATTGCTGTTAAAAAAGCCAGTGAGGAAAGGAGTTTGCTGCACAAGAGAAAAATAAACCAGAAAACATCTGAGAGTTTAACAGCCAGGTTAGCAAAATGAAGAAAAATAGTTCAGGTGCAGTCACGCATACCACCGGTGATAAGATTAATTTCCACAGGGACCCACCAATTACTGAACACAGGTGTAGGTGACTGAGAAGAAGAAAGGATCAGGCATCCAGCTGTCACTGGGAAGACAGTATCAAACCAATGCTCCCTCCTAAACCTGGCTGACATCCGGGTGCTTTCTGCTGCATGTGGGGTTTCTCAGCAGTCCACCCCAAAACGAAGCACTTCTCAGGCTCTTCCAGCAGAGACCTGAGGAGCATGGGGCTAGCAATGGCTCCCTCAGGAGTGGCAGGCATCTCGTGTCCTTCAGTGACAGTGCAGCCCAATAACTTTTCAATTTGTTCTTATTCCACCCACTTTTCCAACCAGTTGCCTGTTCAGTTGGAGAACTAAGAAAAATTTCCTCCGACTGCACATGTATTTCTACAGATAACTGCAGTATCTGTCCATGTGTCCTGAAAACAGGGCCTTTCCTTGCTAGCAGCCTCTGGTCAAAAGGACTTGCCAAGATGCAATGTTCATATCCTCTCGCCAGTCAGCACAGCAAATGCTGCAGGAACATTCTGCACCAGCCTGAGGGGTATGACATTCCCTTGGCTTCTCCTGAAAAGATTTGCTTCTTAGAGCTCTCCCCTTCCAGTTTTGCAGCATCCCTTCCTTCCTTCCTTCTGAGCATAACACACAAAGAACAATCTCTCCAACACCAGTTCAGAGTGAATATCTGTGCTTCAAAAATGCTGTCACTGCTACAAAATGGCTGGCGAGGGGAAGTCTCAATCAAGAGATTGATTTTCTTTCAATCTCTTTTTCAAACAATACTTTTTAGGAAATGTTTGTCTTCAGTAAGTTTGTTGTTGTGCATGGCTTATACTCTGGTTTTGGGAGAGGAAATGTTTCTAAAAGCAGCACTGGGGAAACAGCCTTCCCCTTTTTCTGTGTTTCGTGACACTGCCTGTCCAGAATGGTTATTTGCCTTTACTTGCATATAATGAAATTGCCTCTCATATCATGCTGTGCTCTTTAAATTGGTCCATTTTACTGCATTCATTAGTTGTCTGTGAGTTAGCGAAATACTGCCAATAACACAATGGCTAAATGACCATAAAAATTATGCGTAGTCTTGAGGGATTTTCTTTAAAATGGGAAAAAAGAACAAAACTGGGGGAAAAAAATCACAATCATTGAGTCCCTAAAGTGCACTTTTTTCTAACAAGTACTTTGAAAATCTTCTGAGAAAGAAAGAATTTTGCACAGATATCTTTCTCCAGCTGCTTTACATTTCTCCAGAGTTAGTCTGTCAAGTTGAAGCTCCTTTTACCGCCACAACCAGCTGGCCTGTGAGTGTTCAGATTAACCACCAGTACCTTCTGAGAAAGAAAGAAAAAAAAAAAGACGACAGATGATGCGGCGGTAACTTCTCTCAAACGCACCAGAAGAACAGGAGCTAACAGGAGTTAACTGCAGGAGTTTTCAGAGCCCTGACTTAGTCCATGGCATAACGAAATCCTGAGCCTGGGATAGACCAGAAGCGTTCGGGACTCACCGTTTGCTGGAAGGGACACTGCAGTGTCCTCCTGCATCCAGCAGCACAACAGCGTTTTGAGGAATGTCTAGTCTGTGAGGCAAAAAGTAGATCTGAGAAGAGGTTCCAGCCAGCTGAGACTTGCGCCCTGAGTTCTGTCAATCCGCCCTGCTCTCTGCTAGCCTGGGCTCCAAGCGTCGGCGCGGATCTCAGTTTCACTGATTTCACCGAGTCGGGTGAGGCCAGAGCTGGAAGCAGACATGATGTCAGAGCTGCCCTTCCACGCTTCGAGGCCGGTTCCTGGCGTTCATCATGCGAGCACAGACCCTGGCTGCTGAGCCTGAGGAGGTGGCACACCTCACACCCTGCGCTGCTGTAATGAACAGCTGAAACACAGAGAGAGTCGGGCCCTGTGATGAAGATGGTCAGCAGCCAAAATAGAAATTCTGGTGCATCATCACCTGTTGTTGCCAAAAAGGAGTAAGTGCTTAGTGGCACTGCTAGGTGTCTCCTTCTGAATCTGTTAGGTGATTAATGATAACGTAGGTAGTGATACTATCCAAGAAGCGATACCTCATCCTTTCGCTACAGTGAACTTCAAGTTCTCAGCTGCTCTAAAGGGCAGCGAACAGTCATGAGCTTATTTGTAGTACCTGAGGCTTTGGCTATGTGGTTCTGTTGTGAGGGGCACTGACATCATTCTAATAGTTCTCTCCAGACTACTATGCTACTCTGCAATAAAGCACCACCAGGATGCACGACAAAAGAATAAGGCTTTAAAAATAAATCAGTAAATGAATGAATGAATAAATTAATAAAAGTGTTTTAAAATCTCATTTTCTTCAGGTTGAGAAATCATCATTTCCTGTTTGCACTGTAGTTCTGACCCATTTCTTCTGATTGTTCCACTTCAGAGGAATTAAATGAACAAAGATCTGTGAAATAATTGGACTGAATTGCAAACCTGAGGAAAGCTCATTAGGTTTCGTTCCCAAGGGAAACACTGATTAGATCTGCCTTAAAAAGCCACTCGCATTTAAACAGCTTGAGTTATGATTTGGAGCCGAGCTGCGGAGTGGGAGCTCAGCTGAACAAAACCTTGCAGTTCACGTGGGCAAACGCAAACCAAAAAGATTCAAAGGACAGAAAAAAAACAGAAACCAGGAACGGAAATGTTCAAATGGGGCACGTGAAATCCACATCACGGGCATTTTCACAGCTCTGAAACAGCCTGGTCCTGTGAGGCACTGACCTCTGTAGAAAGCTGGGCTCGGCCAAGCCGTTTGCGGAAACTAGCCCCACTGGAGCGAGAGACGTCTGGATAAAGAACGGCAAAAGGGTGCGCAGACCTGTTTTGTGTTCCACTCCGTAAGTGAATAAACTCTTTTTATTTTAACTTATTCTGCAGTAGCGGGGTGAGGTACAGTAAGGGAGAAGGCTAGAACTGTGTGCACTTCTTTTTTACCCAAGGAGAATGAACTCTTCCTTGGTTTGCATAAAAGTAACTGCTGAATGCACAGCCACTGGCACTGTGTCCCACTGAAATCAGTGGAAAGCGTCCCAGGCAATTTGGTGTAACGGGATTTGATCCTGGACATATAAACGAAAGCCTTAGCACCTGCCTGGAGCCAGTCATTTTTGCAAGTGAAACCACAACACAAGCCATTCCAGGGTAATCTTTCCGAAGGACGAACGGTAAGCCTCCGATGTGCTTTGGTGTTGGGCAAACAGAGGCGTCTGCGTTGGAGCAGAGCAACGCGTAGACAGGTGAGGGGCCTTCCCACGGCTGCCCCAGTGAGCACTCAGCTGCACCATCCGTGTTGCACGGCCGGCTCGCAGAGCGTCTCGCAGAAAAGCGAGTAGGTGCCCGTGGCCGCTGCTCTGCCAGAAGAGATCCCCGAGGGATGGGGAGCACAGGGTCGCTGCACAGCGGGGACGCGGCCGGTGGCCTGGGAGAGGCGTGGGAACGCCTGCTGACTGCGAGCTGCCTGCGAATTCGCTCACCTTCTTGTGTGAGTCAAACTGCCCGGAGACACAGGCCCGGCGAGCCGTGCCGGAGCACTGCCGATGCGCAGGGAGCTGTGCAGATTTCTCTGCGAATTTTTGTGCTGCTCTGTTTAATCATGGTTGCAAATGCAGCCTTGTTAATGTTTCCCAGGTGACTAGCTTGGGATAATAAGTATACAAAAGAACACTTATGTTTTACATCGCTTCTCAGGACAGTCCTAGTGAAAATAAAACTATCCCACTGTCTCTAGGGGAATTTCAGCAAAACACTAGTCAGGCTCGAGGCACTGACAAGGATGCAGCCCAACTCTGCTAAACAGAATAAATTGGCATTTTTGGTCACGTAATGGTGGTCCATTAGCAGCAAGCACAAGGAAAGAGAGACACTTATTTGAAATATAAAATAGGGCTTAAAAGCTTTCCTCATCGTGCTTTATGAAGGCAGTTACTGCCATTGCTGGGCCTCACTAATGAGGCTGAGGAAAGTCGGCTGACAGTCTGCAGCCAAGTGTTGGCAATCACAGATTAAAGCCATCTCTCTCACGATCTCATAAATGTCATTACTTGGGTCTAAAGACTCTCTGCCCAGCCTCTGAGATGGACTGTGTCCCGAGAAACACAAGGCGAATGGGGAGTGGTAGGTCTCCAACTGCTTCCTCCAAGTGCTGTGCCAAGCTGTGAACTGAGAACTGAAGAAACTAAAGAGCTAGAGCAAGTGAGTGGGAAAGCTACCGGGGGCTGACGGCTCCAAGCGCCCGTGTGCTGCCCCTCAGTTCAACAGCGCCTCGAGCAGTCGGGTGCCTCCGGTCAGAAAGCAGTGGCTTACCTCAACCATGCAGCAAAGAGGAGAAGGAAAAATCCTATCCTCTTTGCTTTGCTTTGGAGTCATTTGAGCCAACACCATGTATTTCCGTTTACTGCATGCAAGGCTCAAGCTGTAAAGTCTGCCTCGCTAGTACTGGTATTAATAATAGCCATGAAAAGCAAGCATTTGAAAATGCGACAGAAAGTTCAACATTTCAGCAAAGAGGGCCACGTGCTGGTGAGCCTTCCTGTATCTGGCACCGTTACATGTCTTTATGTGACTTCCCACGGCCCAGAGAGCAAAGCAGGGCGGCTGCAGCCCAGCACGGCTCCGTGCGAACAGCCCGCAGCCAGACCTGCAGCGCTCGCCCTACGGCATCGCCCGCGGGTGTGGCCAGCCCAGCTCCCACAGATCAGGGGGCAAAGCTGAAATCCCGAAGAAAGTGAGAAATGCTTTTGAAGAGCAAATATCACTGGCTGGGGCAGGTGGGAATTGCATTATGATATCAAGATGACCACAGACACCAAAGGCAAAGACACCAGAAATCTTTGCCGCGGAGAACGTACCGTATGGCAACTTTGCGTAAACAGATGAGCTGCCTGAGAGCTAGGGTTTAATTAGTTAATTAATGCCCTCCCTTGCCAATTTACCTGAACTGAGCAAGTTACTGGCTCTCACTGCGCTCTTGGTGGGAGAGACAGGTCCTTGTCTCTGGAGGAGATGTCTTCTTCTGTAGTATGAACACCAGGCTACCCATGCCCTGGCTGCTTGTAACTCACCCACCCCCACGGTGAAGGCAGGACAGCTCATCGTGGACTGGCACAGCCTGTCACATCTTGTCAGGATGCGCGGATTTGTCAAGGCACTGAAATCATCCTCCTTTTGGGCCAGCTTCTCCTAGTTCTGCACAATGGGAGTTTTGTTTCAGCCAACTAATCACATGCTTTAAAATCCTACACATTGGCCAAAGACCTATCAGCAAAACATAAGTCTGAAATTTGGTGCTGCCCGTGTGTAAAAAATGAGGAGGGCTGCGCATCGCCCCGTGCCTCCGCCTGAGCAGGCCTGTGGAACTGCCTGGGGACTGTTATGGCTATGTTGGCGGTACCTGAGGCAGAGGTACTGATAAATCTTTGCTAATATGACTGTAGCACCTATAAACTTATTCTGTTTATTGTGTACTTCATGTCATATTCAGAGGGACAGCAAGGCACTGTAACACGGCGCTCTGGATTAGCAGCTGGCAGAAGGATTGCAGCTAAGCTTCTGATGCCTCTTGGAAAGTCAAGTGAGAAACAGCAGCACAGCTGCCACTGGGAAAAGGGATTTCCCAGGACGGTGCCTCTTTTTTCAGCAGAGAGGAAACTCAGGGAAAACTCTGGGTGCTCAGTAAACCTGAGAGCTGGAGGCAGACCCAGCTTCAGAGGCTGGCAGTAAGACAGAAGAACTCGTGGGATTAATCCCACTAAAATCCGGCATGGCTGGTAAGAATTAACCATGCTTGCACCTGCTTGTGCACCGAACAACAAACACAGGCGGATTTGGGACTGGTAATGGTGAGAGTGACAGGAGCGTTTTGGCAGATTGTATTCCTAAAGATTAGCTCCCCGTTTATTGCCTTCCATATCATGGAAGGACAAGTTTCATGCCCCTAGAAAATAGTACTCCTAAATTTAGGTTATCCTTAAACCCTTTTCTTGCTGAGGGAGATGGGGATTGCTAGAAAGCATGATGTGCTAGGTGTTCTTCTGCAGAAATAAGGAGACTGAAACTGAGCTTCAGACACTTCTGTCGTGTTACAGAGAGCCACTGAGGGGCTGGGGAGGAGAGCTCAGCAGTTTCTCCTGCATCTTCCACTGCCATGTAGCTGTCTTTCAAAGAGAGAAAACAAGTCCTTTTGGTTTTAGCACCCCTCTTCCAGTAACAGATAATATTGTATTCTAGGGATATTTCATTTGCCTTGGCCTTATCCTTGAGGTATGAGCTGATCAGTCTGGTGACACTACTGCGTAAGTAGCTGGTGAATGGCGCGTGCCTGTAATTCAGAGGTAGGCAAGCCCAGGTGTCTGTTTTAGGTGGTAATTCAGAGGCTGAGAACTCACTCACATGGACTCTTTAAACACAGGAAAGAGCAGTGTCTCCTCCAAAATCAAACCTTCTGAACTATTCACAACAAAACTCCATTCAACTTTCACAACTACATCGAATAAAAACACAGCATAAAAAATAAGAAAATCAGCTTCACAAACTTCTGGTTGCTGAACTAAGGCCCTAACATTCAACAGCGTCGACGTGAGATCTGGCCATTCTTGGCGCTGTGGGAACTGGAGTTATTTTCAAAAATAAATCCCAAAGTCATATACTATATTGAAACTATTGAAAAGTGACATCGCTGCGCGTTATTTTTTCTGAAAGACGTACAAGGTAGGTCAGGTGACCAAATCACTGCTGTGCCAGTTTCAAAGAATAACAAAGACAAAATTAGGACAGTACTCTAGAAATCACTGTACCACACAGAAGGCAGTAGTCAATTCAGTCGTGGCTACCTTTTGTTTATGCAGAATATACAGGAGCGAACAGTAGAGGGTGTTGGCTGAAAGGGAAACTGGAGTTCAGTGTGTGGAATATGTCCTGTTTGATGCAGCTCACGACGAAAAAACAGGCGCTGGGAAGCACAGCTGTGGCTCTGTAAATGGCGCTGGGGCACCTGCCCGTCTGCTGCTTCAAGACTAAAGTAAAGAAATAAAAGAATTGCAAGCCCTGGGCCAGAGTTTTAGCATTACTTACACATTTTGTGGGATTTGCAGGAGCAGCAGCCACTTAAATCAACAAGACATAAGTATTTTTGAACGTCTCTAGAAGTGCCTGTCCCTTTAGGCACCCCGATGCACCCCAGGGCATGCAATTGCACTGCCCCTGAGCCACGTTGCGGGAGTGTTTGGCCCCTGGCAGGGCTGAGCTCCATGCAGACAGCCCCAGTGCTCTCGTACAAGAGAGAGGATCTCCCATTCTCATCTGCTTTGCCACGCTGATAGGAGAAAAGAGCCATGGGGGGCTTTTTTCTTCTGCTAGCGACAACGTACTGTTTGAACAAGCACAAAGCGCGAATGTGTCACGCACAGAAACAGGCCAGCGCAGGAGAAAGGCGCTGACGGGGCCTGAAACTCCCTGCACAGCTGAACCCACCTGTGGGTTGCAACAGATTCAAAAAGGTGCAATTTCCGCAGCCAGGAAGCGTTTCTCTCTGTTGCCCAGCTAAAGAACCCAGCTTTGCCATCAACAAGTTCCAAAATAGTAGTTCTGTTAATGTTTTTATGCCATTTATGGGTATTTTTGAGGCTCGGATGATTTTTCAATGTGCCTTGCAGGATGCATAAATGTTCCTTCGATGACTTTATGGGCAGCAGCTCAGAAAAATTTTTTAGTGATATTTTTTGTGGCATGCCTTGGTATCAGTAGGTGTGCCTTTGTTTTATAATGCTTTGTATGGGCAAAACTATTCCTTCCACTCCTCACATAACCAAGCAGATATAAATGGCAATGGATATAAACAGACAAACCTAAGCCTCTCCTGCAATATTCACCAGCGGGAATGACTTCACTGATAGGGCTCAGTGCTATTTTAGGTGCTCTGGATTATCTCACCCAGCATCTAGCAGCCAGACCAAATGAGTCTTCCCTAAGCCTTATGTCATGTATGCCTGCCTGAACCAGATGTCCCAGAGACCCTTAGGCATCTCGGATAGCACTGGAAAGATGTGTCTGGGCAACTGCACTTCATCCTATTCGTTTCAATTTTGTATCTCTGAAGACAGAAGAACAGAGAGAGATTTTTAAAGTTCCTTAATTTATTTAGACTTCCTCAGGAAGTGTATTTGTGGCTACAGTATTCACGAGCACCACATCTACATCCTGAATCACTGGATTTTCCCCCTGCTCAGCTCAGATGCTAAATCTGTATCCCAGACACACACGCACTCCTCACCAAGCACTTCCATTTAGGTTTCAACTCTCAGATGAAAATTGTCAAGCGTGGATCTTGCCACTGACTTGGCTAACTTTCTTTTGTACATTTTAGTTCATAAAAACCCATTTAGGTCACAAATGAGACACATTTTTAAAGTACTGTATAGTCATAAGTCCCAGGTGAATATTATGGGAATCAGCTGAAATCATGCACATGTGCATTGAGAGTGCCCGTAACAACAACCCCTGGAAGTTATCTGGGGCCACTGCTGGAAAGATCAAAACTGCGGTGCCATTGAACTCAGTATGGTATAGCTTACAAGGAGACCTAAGCCCCTGCAGAAGCACTCATAATCTCATTCAAGAAAAAAAGGCAAACCAGCAATAGATGTGCATGCACATACCATGTATAATAACAGAAAACTTTCTTTCTGATCACCTACTCCACCTGAGCTACTGCATAGCTATTCTCACATTTGTCTTTGCCAGTTTCCGTGAAGGGGTGGACCTGACCTCTCAGCTTCTCTGTGACTCCTCTGAAGTGAAAAAGCGCTCACCAAAGCACATGCAAACCGCACACATACAAGTCCACACAGATGCAGGAGCAAAAGTTTCTGTGGGAGAGACAGTCGATGGTGGGAGGTGAGGAATATTGTGGTCAGTGCTTTGGCATGCTGTGAACTTCAAGGCTTTTGCAGTCAAATTGTGAAGGTTGTGGTTAAAACTGGTCAGACCATTATTTGAATGCATTGATCTCTTTTTAAGCAATACATGGTGGGCAGGCTTGGAAAAGGGACAAAAATGGACCACGACTTACCAGTCAGCCACCAGCTTGTCCCTAGCAAAGTTCTTCCCAGTGGACCAGATTCCACCCTGCACGAAGTGTCACACATTTACAGGAGAAAGGATGCCCAAGATGCCCACCAGCTATGGAAAATGATGGGGCTTTGCTCTTTTGTGCCATTTAAAAAGCACATCCTCTTAAGCTTTTCCCTTGAGTGTAACCCATTTCCCTGTGGCAGTAAAATATGCAATCTCCTGGTGCTCTTACAGCCAGAATTAAGCAGAAGATCCATGCCATGAAAAGGAGAAAGAGGAAAAAAAATTAATTTTGTCCAGCAAGACATGCAGGAAGTCTCTGAGTAGCTTTTTGCTGGGGATGAAAGCACACAGTGACAGCGTGAAGCTGCTCCTTGGCCACAGGGGCTGGCAGAGCTGCATTGGACTACCAAGCGCAGCACCACTCCTACCAGCCAGCGCTAGCGTGGCTAAATGCATTTAGCCATAGATTTAATTAGGAGAACAAACAGACCAACACTCAGCTGCCAACACTTCAGGAATGTTCACAATGTAATTGTCTGGAAACATATTTTCTAATTCATGTGCCAAAAAATCTTTAAACACTCAACACTGAGCTGTTAAGTTGCAGTCCTGTCTCTTGTTTGGCAGGGAACGGGCTGAGTTCCCTTCGTTTGTAAAGCGGCTGCATAAAAGAAAGATTGATGGTAAACCTTGGCAGGAACTTTCTTGCAAGAAGTTTCTTTCTCTGGTGATAAACCTCTGATAATCTATTCACAGGCAAACTGTGTACTGGCCCCATGTCTCCCACCTTGATGTGAATGAAAAACTGGCCAGTAAGTACCCAAATATGCTTCTGCTCAGAAAAAAATGGATACCAAAATACATACTGAAAGATACAACACACCCTGCCTTGGTCTCTAGTCTGCAACCTTGCTAGGAGTTACCTGTTCAACCCAATGGCATCTTGCCTTTTCATGGACAACTCAGATTCAGTATCCATGACCTCCTACAACAGCAAGCCCTACAAAAACTTGCCTAGTCTCTGTATTTTGTATGCTTATTTTTATATTTATATTTTTTAATACTTTGCATGCCTAGCAAGGGCACAGCTCTTTTGGTTCAAGGTGACTTTCATGTTAGATCAATGAATACAACAGGAAAGAATAAACAGGCAGCACCTGTGGGTGGTGAATGAATGCAGTGTATGTGAAAAGGCTTTCAGAGCAAAGCCAGGCTCTGCAGACAGGCAGATAAGAAGAAGAAGAATGGTAGAAACAAGGCAAAACATTTTCAGCTGTATTTCCCATCTGTATTCACCACATATTGCCTGAATTCACTCTCCACACACGTTTCCTGGTAAAAGGTTTGGTTTTCCATTTTAGCCGTGAAAAGTGAGTAGATTCACAGTACGTTGTATCAGAAAGCGCATGGGGAGATGGCAGTTCTACGAATTGCCAGTATGTCATGAGACCATTCTCCCCCTGAAATCCCCCATCCTGTTCCTATTAAACACAGTCTCCCTTCGCCTCAGCAAGCCGGGACACCAACGTCCCAAAGACAGCAGGGCCCCGCACCGCAGAGCCAGGCAGTAGCTCCGGCCAGCCCAGTACCACGCACTGTGCCACCTGCAGCTCCGAGTAGGTGCTAACAGGACAATCCGAGGAGGACACGCTGTCAGTGATTTACTCTGAGGAGGACACTGAGCTCCACAAGTCAGCGTCCACAAGTATTTATCACTCACAGCTGAGCCGGGTTTTGTTTCCAAGCACAGGCAGCCAAGCTCTGCTCAAACTCCCAGCCTACGACCAGCTCTGTGGCTCCAGTAGCGTGGGTGGGTCCTTAACCAACACAGGCTGCGCATTGCTGGGGCTGATCAATGCAGGCTCAGTGCTGCCAACAGCCACCTTCGTGTGGCTTCTGCCCGACCTGGGCAGTGGCAAAGCTGTTTGCAGAAGAAATCTGACTGGAAAGATTAGAAAGATAAGGGGGAGAAGCAAAAAAAATGTAACGTATAGGTGAAGTCATGGTGCCATGCCGTGAACTCAAACTACATTCCAGGTTAGGGAGAGCTTGTCTGGAGCTTGTGAACTCCTGGGAACAAAGCTTGGTGCAGATTTGAAGAAGTCTGGCCAATTCTGTGTCTTTACAGCAAAACCAGGGAAGATCTGCCAGACTGTTCAGGGTAGCATTGAGTTTTAGAGCTCAGCTGAGCCTGAAACTCATGGCTTACCTCAGGGAAACTAAAGGTGTTGGAATTAGCCACAGGCCTAAAACCAAAAGCCTTCCATCTAATCCTGTCTTAACCATTCCTGCGAAATTCAAGAACAGTGATTATTTTTTAAACTACTGAAACGAAGGACAATAGTCCCAATGCAATGTCAGAGAACAACCACTCAGATGCTGGGGAATAAATGTGTCAATGAGATCAAAGGCAAGCTCTAGGCATAAAAAAAGACCACCTTGGCAAATGAGGCCCTGTAACACATCACCATGGTTCTTTTTATGCTGAGCCATGCAATAGTTGCCTGGAAAATCTTGTATACCTGTCCCTAGCCATTTCTCTCCAGACAAAAGGCTATATCCAGAGGAAAAAGACAAGAGCAGTCTGAGGAAGAGTTCTAAAATATCCCTGTCTCTGCAGCTTCCCTGAAAACTATGGCATCCTCTGTCCTAAATCTCCATCCCGCTTCGACCTTCTTTCCTCTCTGCTGGAGACACAGGACTTAAAACAAAGACAAGGTGTGCAGGGATCTCCAGCCTCCAAATCACTGTCTGACACAGAGAAAACTCAGCTTACAATCATGAGACTGGGCTCAAGACCAGTACATGCTGTCGCATGTTGCAGCCCGTGTCCTGAATTTCCGCACATCTTTTCCACAAAAGCCTCCGGCAGCTGAAGGTCATGCGGAAAACAGGGAGGCAGAGAGGCAGCTGCAAGGATGCCACAGTGCTCGGATCTGAATTACCTGCAGAGGAAGCTGTCTGGAGCAGGGAATGTCACAGCAGATGGATGATTGCACCTTCTAAACCTGCTACAGGCAGGGCAGGGCAGCTTTCAGAGGAAGGGGTGGCACTGTCACTGCTGAGGCCCCAACTCTAAAAGCTGGTTGGAGTAGAAGATGAACTGGGCAGGTAGAGCTGGTGGTCACTTTAGGCCACAGATGTGTTTGTATTTGTTTGCTGCTAGCCCTTTCTTGCAGCCCTGCAATTAGAAGACTGAGCTTATGATGTGCTGAAATCAACCTTGGCACAGTTTTGCCCTTCAGTGTGTTTTCTGTTAAATTGGAACCTGGGTACTACTGCACCGGTTTGAGGTGCGTCTCTGCAGAAGTAGCAAGGCTTCGTCAGCAAACCTCAGCTTTGATGCTCATACTCTCCCATTTGTCAGCAGGAGGTGGTACAGGTGGCCCCAGATGCACTTGGAGCCATGTGAACATGTGGTTAAGAGCAGCTACATGATCTCTCTCGGTGTCGTTTATCAGAGGACCAAGCCCTTTGAAGCTCAGCTGTATTTATGCAGCGGTCAAGCCAGCAGTGTGCTTACTAGACAAGAGAGGAATCACAGAATCATAGAATCATTTAGGTCGGAAAAGACCTTTAAGATCATCAAGTCCAACCATAAGGAAACAGCCATGGAGGAGAAGATCCTATGCAGACCTGTGCAGGCTGAGTCAAAGTTTCCTCTACAAACTTTTTCCATGAAGCTGCCCTTTCACATGGAAGATAGGACATTGATCTGATTTCATGGTTCCACAATTGAGTAGGAGGTTACTGATGACTTTCTAAAGGAATTCAATCTCAAAAGCTTTTCCACTTCCTCCAGTTCTATCCGCTGGTCTCATAAAAGCCTGTACACTCATTTCCCCTTTCGTCCTTGCTTCCCTTGGACCTCAGAAGTTTCATGGCCACACGACCAATGTGACAGCTAACTGGCAGGTGTTCTGTTCTTAGGCCTTCCTCTTGCTCAGCTGAGCAGTCCAGTATAAAGTATCTTTTTTACCTTCTTACCACTGAATGCATGTCATGCTGAATGCCAGGGCCAAGTCCCAACCCCTGGGGTGCACAGTTTGATTCAGGATGACAAATACAGGTGGGGGTGAATATGACTTTTTTCTTTTTGTTTTTGTTTTGTAGGCTATCTTTCTTTTTCAAAAAGAAACAGAAACGTGAGTGTAAGTGAATAGGGCAAGTACCATCTCAGTGGCTGGAAAAGAATCACAGGAAAGAAGTCTGAGCATGGCCTTGCCCAGGCCCAAAGCCCACCACTGCCAACTTTGTATGTGGCAGTGCATGGAACCGGCAACCTGGATTTTCGGTGATCTGATTATGCTCTATTGACAGAACCTGAAATTAGGCCATACTGGTCAAGCTCAGCCATCTGGCAAGTCTAATTGAAAAATTCATCTTGTTGACAGACCACCGTAATAATAGTCGCCTCTTTAAAACAGATCCGTGGCAAGAAGAGAGCATATGAAAACATCACCTCCTGCACCGCTGCAGCATGGTGTGGAACTCGGGACAGACCTCATGTTGTACAGACGGACCAACATTCAAATGAAAAGAATAAATCATCCTGACAATTCCCAGGCTTGATACAAAGCAATGCAACAAAACGTTTAACGAACTCAGGTGGGAAAAAAGTCTTGTGGGCCGCAGCAGGGAAAATTAATAAATGCTGTCCCATGACAGGTGCTTCTTGTGGTCAGACTGCACACCCAGAAACGAACAGTGAAATGGATCCGTAATAACGAGTGAAAAGGGAACTCGTCCATCACCACCCACATCTCTACAATAAATCAATCTTTAAATGTAGCTTGTCTACAGGATCTACAGTGATTGATGGTCACCCTTTATGCAGAAGAGGAATTCGCCATTCAGACTACCTGTGCTGCCAGTTTTGATCCTGTGCTTCGTTAACATTCCCATTCACATTTCTCCCAAATTTGCATTGCACCCAGTGGAATACTAAGGTAAGTTTTCTTCAGCCATTTTTTCAGGGGCATCACCATCTCTGTCACTGTGGGGTGGCATACAGTCCATCTGCGCATACTTAACAATATGTGCATGCAGAATTGACCCACACTTCATGTTGTTCGTGTGCACATGTACAGCATCAAATACACAGTAGTCACAAGAGACAGAGGTGAGATGATCATGTCAATGCTGAACTAGTCTGACTGAGATGCATCTTCTTCTGCTAAAAACATGAGCTTGTAGACTCCAAAGTCGATGTGGTTGAAAGACATTCTTGGGGGAAAAGTAGATTTTCTGTTCAACAAACTTTTCCTCAAGATACCTTCTGTACCGAAATGTATAGGGCTCTTCCATTCACTGGTAGTGCCATTTCTTCCAGAAAACCAAAATGCTCATGTCCATGATATATTTCTTCCCAGCTATCCTGGCCTAAAATTTCATGGATGCTGTGGTATAATGATATCAGTTCCAACTTTTCCTCTAGCTAGAACAGATCCACAGTGACTTCCTATAACCAGGGGGTCCGTGTGTGTGCCCAGCTCCATTCTACAAGAGAAAACTCCAGAACGTCATGGCATAAGTAAGGAGCCTGAGCTGCAGAACAGAAGGTAGCATGAACTATCCAAATGGCAACTCCCAAGACAGACTATTTCAGAATTACAGTTTTTCCCAGGTTTGAGTCTTTCCCGAATCAGGCTAGGCAAAAATTTCAACACTCTCTCTCACATCCCATTGAAGTATCCTGCCTGCAAGGTCATTCCAGCTACAAAAACTCAGTAATTCTCCTTTACTAAATAAAAATATCTGTATGCCTTTTGTTGCTCCACACTGAGACAGAAACATCTATCAAAACCTCAGCAATTTCCCAAAACTGATAGCTCAGTGATCTCCTGGGTAGGAG
The DNA here is from genome assembly GCF_030867145.1 of Opisthocomus hoazin. Lineage (NCBI taxonomy): Eukaryota > Metazoa > Chordata > Aves > Opisthocomiformes > Opisthocomidae > Opisthocomus > Opisthocomus hoazin. The sequence continues at coordinate 77,952,901 of NC_134414.1, read as the reverse complement.
TTATCTGCACAGAAGTGGATAGGATTTTCCAGGCCAAGTGTAGACCTGAAGTAGCTGGCTAGAGTAGGCAATAGCGATATGCCTAAAGGAAGCATCTGAGAGGAGAGGTCTAAAATGTATCTTCAAAGACTCTGTTTTCCTCCATTGACGATAGAAATGTAATTTTTTTTATACTCTCTCCTCAACGATGGCATCAGGCTATTCTCATTTCAGATTAATGGCTGTTAAAAATGTGAAGCACAGACAGAGTGGGGCTTGAGATTTTCATCTTGTTTGTATGCAGAAGCACAGCCAGTAAATTGAGCCCAAGAGAAGCAGGGTATTAGGCACAGTACTTTCAGTTCTCCTACGGCAGGGGACACCCATTCATCTGAAAATAATGTGGCACCTTCTCCTTCTTTGAGTGGCTCCTTGAGATTTGGTAACAAGCACCACAAGCAGCTCCAGGTGTTGTCCCCACACTGGCCTCAAGGGAGACTCTACCAGCTTTGCCATAAACCAGACGTGACCTTCCTGCATCTGTAAAATCAAACCAGAATATTTCGTCCACTCCATCATACTGGGAATTTACCTCACAAGAGGAAGGTACTACTAGCAACACAGAAAGACCTTTAGTGGGAGCTTGAGCATTTCATAGTGTTTGGGATGTCTTCTGTTCATTGCTTCGTTTCTTTTAGATTTCAGGGCCTAAATGTCAAGGTTCTCACCATGCTACCATGGTTACATTGTGCTAAGGGAAATATTTAGTGCTTGGAAGGAGTGGGCTGCATGAAGTAGAGACCCCTTGCCCAGAGAAGGCCCTTAGACTATCCGAGAAGCCGTATGGTAAAACGCCTGGGCTCCAGCCAGCCCCAGCTTAGAACAACCTTTCCTGAGCAGAGGAAAGGTCTCCTGTATTTCTCTCCCATTCATTTTGCCCCTGATGGATATTATTTCCCCACATAGCTATGCAAAAGCCTCCTTAAGAACATGCAGAAATCTGTGCTCCGCTGCAGAGCTGTCCCTGGCGTGCCGCAGCACTGTAGCTGTCCAGGCCTTGGAGTCCCCGGGCACAGCCATCACAGCCCCCCCGTCACTGCCATGCCAAGTCTGCACTAGCAGTCTTGTAAGGTGAAATTGTCTCTGTTACTCTTTGTTTAATCAGGCAGCAATCTTTAATATTCGCTAGTTCGTTCAGAAAGATATGTGGAATGTAATAATAAAGCAGTATTAATGTAAGAATAGTCTTCATCTGAGAAAGACATTTGAAAAGGAAAGAATCAAGGTGTAGAGGAGATAATAAAGACAAAGATCTGAAATTATTACTGCTACATCAAAGCAGAAGAATATCCTAGCAGTCAGGCCTGGTAATAGATGTGTCATGTATCTGGAACACAAAAAAGGGCTGTGATTAAATTGGCTACCATAAAAGCTGGAATTCACTGAACATAAATGTACCACTGGGTTACAACATATACATGTGTATACATTAATTGAGCGCCCTCTGTTTCTGTTTGGTTAAGTGTATCTTTTCAACTCCACTTCAAACGTAAAGATGAATACATACATCTGCCTGGAAATTGCACAGGTATCTAAAATCAAGCTTGTGAGAATCTTTAATGTCTGTTCACTTTGATACATCAAAGTACTAAGAATCAGTCTTCAACTCCCTAACAGAAAGCCCTAGACAAGCATACACTTGTGTCACTGCATCTCTACAAGTCACACTTTGATTGCAGTGAGGATCTTCAGTGCTAAACACACTACAGCCCCCCGACTGTGTGCCATTTCAAATGTCATGTCGTGGACAGTGAATATCACATTACATTTGTTAGACTGAGAAAATGAATCTTTATTTGGATTTTTTTTTCACTGGGTTCAGTCACCTATCCACTATTTAGGAGCTAAGAGTAGAGATGCTCCTAAATGTGTCTGGGTGCAATTCCTGCTTTCGCTTATAATGCCATAACACTGAAGCAATTCCTCCGCCTTCAGAATAGCACTGGTTTTATATCAAATGTCACAGAGAATAATTCAGCCCTCGGTCTAAGTCTGTGTTACCAAGAGGCTAGCCTTTGAAGGCAGAGCACCTCATCTGTGTTCTCACGGGACAGTCCCCATCAGTGGAAAAGCTTTAGGACAGATACACGTAAAATCAGCACCAGTGGAAAACTGGGTAAGCTCCCTGCAGCAGGTCTTCCTACAAGCCATACAGACTGAGTCTGTGAAAAAGGAGTTTTGGAAAAATGCATTTTGTAAGAAAGACCCCCAGTTAATAAACCAAACAGGTCTACTGCAAACAAAGGATACTCAGACAAACACAATTTTCCATTCTCTCTTCTCATATTGATACTTTTCAGCAGCACAGCTGAATCTCTGACACTGTTTCATACCTCCAAAGTAAGTCTGCAAAGTCATAAATAATTTAGCCTTAACTAGTCAGTTTATTTTTGATTCGAAGAATAAAATTTCACAGTTACAGGTGCTAAAAATCTGTCCTATCTGCAGCTTCATCCATTCCTCACAAGCTCCTTCATCATGGACCCTTAACATGGCTTCCTTTGCTTGGCACAGTGGTGCTGAGGTGGCTTTGCCAATCCTTGCTGCTCCGTGTTGACTCTGATAATTCTGGTGATGTTGCTTTTACCAGGCTCTGGAGACTCTCCTACAGCCAGACTGTGCAAGAAACAGGGGTGCTTCGGTGAGCTGGGAGTTGAAGCGCTTGGCAACTGCGGAGTTTGATGCCTTGATGAACGCCAGGATGATGACATGGAGAATGAAGATGCTAGGAGAGAACAGGTACTCTTTAGTGTAAGAAAATATTGACCCACCATGAGCTTGGACATAACAGTTCAGCACCCCCCAGTACACACCCTGAAATTTATCATGGAACAAATGGCTCCATGACTATGGCAGCAGAGCAATAGTCTTGGATAAAGAGGCTTTTCACTGCTTTCCTTTTTGTTTTCATCCTCAGAAGATCAAACCAGTCTGCTTTTTAAGTATTCACATTTACTAAGTTTGTAGCTGTTGTTATTCACATGTCAGCTGTTGTTCTTACTCTTCCTCAGGAATCATCTTCTAGCCACTGCAGGGGACAGGGTCCGGGCTACACGGACCTTCGTCTGACCCAGTACTGTGCCACTGAAAAGTCACCATATCAAATAAGACCACCAACTACTAGGCACCCTCCTGGCACAAAATGATGACAGTTGTAATGAATGAATGGCAAAAGACTTGGAAGCCAAAGAAAAAATGAAAGAGAATAAAATAGGAAGAAACAAAGTAAACAAAATCGCATGCTCTCTTTCACTTTGTATATTTCTTTAAGGAGGATTTTGGGGTTTTAAATGAGCATATAATAAACACTCATGTAGCAGAACACAAAACTGTGGGAGGCATCTGAAGAATAAACTTATGATACATGGGGTGGGGAAGGAACAGCACAGGCTGAGTACGCAGAGAGTACGAGACAGGAGTATGATTAGTTTTGGGAATGCTGATCATCCACAGCTACCACTGAAAACCCTGAAGCTGAGGGTTTGCAAATCAAAAGCATGCCTTTGGAAATTGTCTTTACATGCACAACATCAGCACTTGGATATAGGGAAGGAACTTTCTGGTGTTCTCGGGCAACCTAAGAGACAAGAATGTGGAGTTCTCCTGAATGAGGTTCAGAAATTTCTTGACAGTATTCTGTAAGCTGACAGTATCTGTCTGCAATACAAAAACATGGCTGGGCTAAAATACTGAAGGGTACTTGAGCCACACTGCTACCTCGAATAAAATGAAAGACACACTGTGAGGTGAGTGTTCTCCATCACACACAATTCACAAACTGTTTGTTTTCTTTACCCAGTGGACGTGCCCTCTGTGTACCTTCCCGAGATGTTGAAAGAAACCTTGCTGGCCTTGCTCTCAGAATCTGGACAGAAGTGCCCTTCCTCTCCCCTCTCAGACACCCCAACACCTGCCTCCTACACCAACGGAACGGCACTTTGTTCCCTGGCACATCTCCATGTTTCACTCTTTATGGGGAAAGAGACGGAAAGTTTAACACACTTTCCTCTGCCGATGAGCGGACTGCCCTGACAGAAGAGAGAGTCGTTTTGGCCAGGTGGTAACATGCTATCCACAGAAAACCAAAAGCTAAGTCTGGAGGGTGTTGGGGAGCCCTTGACACCACACAGCTGCAGTGAGTAACAGACGCAAGCATAGCTGAACTGACATGGACTGCTTATCAAACAAGCCATGACCAACAGGTGGGAACACTGCTTTGTTATGATAGCCTTCTCCAAACGCTGAATGAACTATCTGGAAAATGAGACTGGAAAACAAACGGGTGCTAAAAATGTGAAATCCTCCTGTGGGAAATCCAGCCAACCAATCCACTAGACTGCCAGGTGTCACAGCTGTTACACTCTTGAACCTGATTCAGAGGAACTAGATTTGCCACAGAAAAGGACAGAAAATTATCATTTCCAGAGATCTCCCACCTACCCCATATTGGCAGTTACAGTAATTATCAGTGTAATTGCTTCAAGTCACATCTCATTATAAATTAAAAAGGAGACTTGGGCTCTGTTAGCTATGATTTGCTACTGCATCAAGCAATGCAGTCCGTTACTGTCTATCATATCTGTACTTCACTCTGCATTGTTTTCTGATTTAGTTTTTTACTAGATCACCATGCTGCAAAACCAACAAGGAAATGAGGTGAAATGAACATTGATTTTAGGCATTACAGAACAGAGAGAGGACTAGAAAGACAGAAGAATTTTTCTGCAGAAGCAAATAAATGTTTTTTAAAGTATGTATAAATACAATTATTGCAATAACCAATGATAGAGTTAAGTATTTGTGATCTTGTTCATTCAAATAGTTTTATCTGAATTACCTACATAAAGATTCATTAGCCCACTAATAGTCAGTGGGAATTTTCCAGGACTTCATTCACTCTCTCATAAACATATAGAGCTAACTAACACAATAACAGCAGCAAGCATAAAAATTAAAATAATAATGTGTTAAAAAGAATAGTTCTGGAATAAATAAGACAAAATTACACATCAACACACTAATGAATACACTAAATAACTAACAAAATTACTCAATCTTTATTCAATTCTGTTAACGCTGTTTCCCTGACTGGGAACAGACAGAATGGGTTGTTGATTCCTCCTAATAATCAGGAATATTTTAGCTGAGCACAAACCAAACCACAAACATTCCCAAAATGCTCCATTAATTCAGGACCTACAGCTCTGTGGCAATATAAGGCCTCATGGAAATACAAGGCTTTGTCAACCACCTATGCAAGACCCATCTAGCTGAATCCACATTATCTTGGAGAGCAGAAAAATCCTTCTCTATATTGGGCAATGCTCATTCAAGTTCAGGAGAACTCATTTCCTCATATAACACATGAATGTACACATGAAGTCAGCAGAACCGTAGGAACAAGTGTTAACTAACACATGGACTAGTTACAAAACACAGCCCAATCAGATTATTAAAAATATGTATGTGTATCTGGAGAGTTCATAATAAGTGACAAGACAAACCTTTGGAAAGGAAATGTAGGAACTGCTGAAGGCACTAAATGCTTTAAACATATCACTCACATAGGGAAAAGTGTTGTGTATATATACGAGAAACAAGCCTTTACTTCAGGCAAACAGATCAGGACTATTGAGCTTTTTTGTAAGTTGAAAGAAATCTAAATTATTCAGGTATTTGATATTACAGGAAAAAGAGTATGTGGGAGGATTATGCATCTTTCAGATAAACCAGTTCCCAGTTTAACAGGCTGCTTTTGGAAATCTTGAAAAAAATTATAACCTAGTTACTGCAAAAGATATTTAGCTACCAAAGTTATTAGCTTTAACTGTTAATGATATTTTCAGGTATTCAAAACATTTCTCTGAGATTCTGACTCTATTTTTAAAATTCTGCCTTTTTATAAACAGTCATGAAATAATGAAGTATTGAAAACAACTACTTGGAAAGTCAGGTAAGGCATCACTCCGATGAACATTGGTGTGTCTGGTGTAATAAGGGCAACAACTGAGATTTCAGGGTTATGTAGGTGTCCAAAGAAGAAAACAGGATGTTTCAGCTCATAAGTATTTCATGAGTTTAGGTTCCTGACTTGAATATCCAGCCTTATTTATTATGACAACTCCATGAAGGGAAAGTGCATTGCTAGATACCTGGTATTTTTAATATCGGGTCCACAGAGACTAATCAATCTATTCATTAGAACAATAGAGCTTTCCAACACCTCACCCATGTTATTCAACACTTACTCATATCAGTATAGTTAAATATGACTACTTCAGAGGGTAAGTGTTAACCTGTATGTAGGTGAATCTCACAAATCTGATCCTCAGCACATACTGGACTGCCAAACATGGAGTATAAACTAATAGTTCATACTAGACCTGAACCTTGGGCGGAAGGAAAAAACAATGCCAGGCAAATTTGTTTGCTTTATTCTCTTCACTCTTTAAAATTAAATTCAGCATAAACACAGTTAAAATAGCCATGTAAGTCAGAGGTTAAGTAACACATTAGATACAATTTACAAAATTGTATACACAAAATGCTATGAAATCATTAGCATAGTTTAAAAATGGGACAAATATCTACACCCAAAGAGGGTAAATACACAACCATGTACAGAGATTGGATAAAGAGACATCTAATGAAACCCTGTGAGGATGACCGCATAGTCGTATTTAACATTTTTGTCTGCTCTCTGACTTTCCCTTCTGATAAAACACAGAAGGATATGTAAACGAAAATACATTTAAGCTAAAAAAAAAAGGCATGTCCAATGTCCATGGTGTCATAAGAAGGACACAGTGTACCCTCTTTAGCATGTTTGGCCTGCATACTACCTTGAAGTCTTGTCAGAGTCTTGATAGATTCCTATGAGATAATTTGGTAAGTCTAGGCAGGATTCAAATGTGTAGATAGCCACTGCTCCCATTTAATCTTTCCTTCAACCTGCATGGAATCAGTAACAGGACTTGCTGATCTTATTAGCATTATTTCACATTTACTCAGCATCTGCATCTCAAGATTTCCAAGAGGGAGGAGTCTGGGATAACTGAGCGTTTTCAGTGAATTGGTCCTACCTGTGGAAGCTCTGGTCTCTCACAGAGCTACAGGACAAGACCAGCACCTCTGCGCTCATATAATTCCAACCAGGCCACTCCTAAAATGCAGTGGGCACCATAATACCCATTATAAGCAATAAAAATAAAATTTGCAGACAATCTTTAACAGATGAGTGAGAATGTAGAAGGAAAGTTCAGACCAGCCAAATCAAGTTGATTGACAAGATGATGATTGAGTGAATCTATAATCCACTATTTCTGCAAGTAAATAACTAATGAGTGTGTTAGTACAAGGAGGTACAACTAGCAGGTATGGACAGTAGGATTTTTAAAATGAAGAGCTGACTGTGGCATGTAATGGCAGACCCACACTAGCCCAGGTCTCTACTGCGTGACATGGAGCATAGATACTGCTGTCAGCTTTAACTAAGCTAGCTCAGACACTAAAAGCAATTCAACCTTTGAAGCATTGCGCTCTATATGCAATAATTTAATGCCTGCAATATAGACATACCTTTAATCTAACAAGTAACAAGCAGTAGAGGGACTGGAATATATACTCTGCTTTTTAGCAGGTACCAAGGTTGGTGTTATTGCATCTTCACTGCTACTACAAATGTTAGGGAAATTAAGGTAGCATGTGCCTGAACATGCTTTATTTAGTTTTTTCCTTCGCTGTGGAAACACATGCTGAGAATGATCAGTGTGAAGAACGGTTTCCAAAGGAGGTGGAAGAAACTTGTCACAGAGGACGTGGGAAATCAGACTGGTCTAACATCCAGAAATGCAGAAAATTGGTTCCATGTGTGGGGATTAACTGAAGGCCCATCAGATCTGTTTAATCCCTAATCTTCATAATTTTTCAGAGCTACTTCTTTACCTTCAAATTCTTCTTCATTGCTAGGCAGTGAACTTCTTTCTCTCTGTTTTAGCTCATCAGAGTCCGACATCCTCTTCCTGGGATGTCTTTTGTCTTCTGCTCTCCTCTTCTTTTTCTTTTTTCCCCTATCTTCTTTCACAATACTTTTCTTTGCTTCTTCTCCTGCATCTTCCACAGATGAGTGAGGATAGGGCTTTGTGGTGTCTCTGTCCACGCTAGAAAATCAGACAAGGAAATTTACTAAGCTAAAAGCATGCATATTGTATACTACTTCAAATCCTTTTTTACATGACATCATAGATTTCACCTTTTCCCACATCTCACAGTACTGACAAGAGAAGGACTTAATGCATTCTTGACCATTTGACAGGGCTATAAATGTCTTACAATCCAGTTTCCCTTTTATTTACAAAATAAGTACAGAATAGCCTAAGACAGAATTAGGTCTGGCCCCTAATTCTGTCTCTCTCTTATGACTCCAAAAAGGATCTGGGCAATAATTGTCTTTTACGGTGTGGGCTCAGAGCACATAGTGTTTTACTTTGCATATGGAATTTGTTAGTTATGTTTGCAGACTGCTTGTCCTGCCATAATTATTTCTCTCCACTGTGATGGCAGGAAAACACCCCACACAGATGCTAGCATCTGATATTAAAACGACGAGCTATACTAGTACCTCTAAAGATTAGCAAAGTAAGCATGACCCCTAGTACACACCACATAAATATCAGAAGACAATCCCAAAGAACCCAGAGCTGAAGAGTTCCCCAAGCTGTTGTAATACATCTATGTGCACTGCAGACTCCTTGATGACAGAGGATCCTGGGCTATCCCTTTTAATTTTTTCCTCTTACTTCTATGGGACTTAGCACACAAGGATTGTCTCTTTTTGAGCTTCATATCGTATTGCATTCAATTTTTTGTTTGCTTTCTGATTAAATCATGCTTCTAATTGTTTTCTGTCAACAATGTCAGCATGTTCTCATTAGATCTGTGCGTATCCATGAGCAATATGCGGCACTGTTCCCCTCTGATAAGTATGACATGGGAGGTAGGTATCTATTTTAGAATGTAATGAATAATAAGTTTCAGTGGGAAGCACACTTCCGTGCCCTCTAAAAGGTAGGGGCTCCAATGGAAACTCCGTCTCAGTCTGGGCTGGAGCACTGCCGTGGCATTGCTCACACTAGTAACTGATCAATGTGTAACTAATGGAACACAGTTGTTTAATGGCTTTGAATGCACGCCTCCTCATAACAGGAAAACAGTCATTCAACAGGGCATGACAGTTGCACAAAGAAACAAATATAAAGTAAAATCATGGCCTATAACAGCTTTTTATGATGCAGCCACTGAGTTAATATAGTCAATGCCCGAAGAGGACATTATGCATGTCTATATGGTACTAAAGCGATATGTTAAGCAGCAGGAAAGGAACGAGGTTTCACTTTACAAGTATGTGGCTTTACAGACAACTCAAAACCTAGCTGAAAACGTTACAAGCAAAAAACAAACATTCTGAATTAGTGAGATTGTCAGGGACTGCCTACTCAAATCTTACAAAGCAATTTACTGTAGAGAGTTATAGATCCAAGAAGTAGGAAAGTTAAAAGACTTTTAACATAAAAGCTCTATCGTACCAGGCCTCTATCATTAATTCTTGGAAAAGAAACTAAAAATTCAGCAGAACCAGGTATGATGCATAATGTGGAAAAAGATTAAAAGAAACATATTGCAGCAGATGATAAAGTTGGGAATGTACAAAAGAAGGTGCTCTGATTCTGGCAGCAAATCGTGGAATACTGTGGATCAGTAGTGATCACTGAGGTTTTTATTGGCACACCAATGCACTTCATCTGGGTACCTGGGGGTTAGGTCTATGTTGCCTACATGCTAAAAATTACTGTTTGTGTAGTTTATCCAATGCCAACAGAGGTCCCTGGGTATCCCAAAGGCTCAAATATGTCTAGTTCGGGGATGTAAGTGGGTATCTAAGTTAAGAGAATCCCAGTTGCAGATGCTCAGCTCTCTTATTGGCTGCTTTATACATTTCACCACACTCTGTGCTATACATCTCAACATTCAATATACATCCATGGAGCCACAGTACCTAAAGTCCACTCTCACAGCTGCCAAATGCTCAAATGTTTCTGCTCTGAGTCCCATGACATCCTTTTGTGTGTCTAGGCCCTGGTGTCTTGAAAACACCAGCAATCAGATGTAAGTAATAGCATTTGAAAGAATACTGTTTGGAGGTACTTTTTGTGTTCCTTTAACAGAGGTATTTGAGGGCAATCTGAATAGTGCTATCCTCAAAAATAGACACATTTGGCAGTAAAATATTATCATCTCAGTATGGTTGTTTGTTTCTAAAATCTACAACTGCTGCGAGAAAAAAACAGAAACGATGAAGTTGAAAACTTCAGACCTTAAAACAATGGTAAGACATTGGTGTGCTCAATCATTATGCTTGTAAAATTTATGCCCTATTCCAGGCCAGGCTAAAAACTGTCTTAGTTTGGTTTAAAGGGGATAAAATACCTTAACTGAGAATCCATTATTTTGCGCTGTGGCACCAATATTTTTTGAAACTACTGCAGAGAGTCCAGGGGAGGACTACCAAGATGATGAGGGGACTGGAGCATCCCTCCTATGAGGAGAGGCTGAGGGAGCTGGGCTTGTTGAGCCTGAAGAAGAGAAGGCTGAGAAGGCATCTTTTAGAAATGCTTATAAATATCTCAGATGTGGGCGTCAAAAGGATGGGTCCAAACTCTTTTTAGTGGTGCCCAGCGACAGCACAAGGGGCAACAGGCACAAACTGAAGCAGAGGAAGTTCCAGCTGAACATGAGGAAGAACTTCTTCTCTCTGAGGGTGACGGAGCACTGGAACAGGCTGCCCAGGGAGGTTGTGGAGTCTCCTTCTCTGGAGATATTCAAGACCCGCCTGGACAAGGTCCTGTGCAGCCCGCTGTAGGTGACCCTGCTTTGGCAGGGGGGTTGGACTAGATGATCCCCAGAGGTCCCTTCCAACCCTAACATTACATGATTCTGTGATTCTGTGTTTTTATTTAGATTTCATTAATTTAATTTCAATCATCTGCTATACAAACTGGCCAGTGCATTTACAACTGAATCAGTGTTTACTAGCTGGAAACACTATATAGAAATTCACAATTAATATGACTTGAATATGTAGTTTCACATACAATTTTACCCAGAGATCTGCCAGATTTGATATCACTTCATCTAAAATTTAGATCTAATGAGTACATTTATTTCTCATTTGCAAAAATTCAGTGCATTCATTTCAGTCAGTTCTCCAAAGAATTCCTTTGTTTGTCATCATCATTTCAGCACTATTTTATCATCATTTGTACATAACAACAGCAAGTCAGCTTGCCAATAAAGTCTGTTTGGAGAATGAATATTAAAACTGATATTAAAACACTCACTCATGAAACAAAGCATGTAGAATTGAAGCCACCCTTATTGCTTATGCATTTATTCACATCTTTTTTAATAAGATAACTCATTTAGAATATAACTCAGAGGAAGGGAAAGACTTCCACTGATTTTGCTGGAACTCAGCTCAGTTTTATTCCTGCCTCTTTTCAACTGGTTGTATGCATTAAGTAGGAAATCATGGTCTTCAGGTTTGCTTTTCAGTGAAGAGAGGCAACCATCATGTCGGTGATCTGGCCTGGAAAGAGGCATTGATGTATTTCCGGATTTGGAATTCTGTTCAGTAGAGTGAGGGTATTCATTTTTTTATGTGCTGTGGCTGCAAGCTGGCAGAGAGCAAGTTTCAAACTGCACCAGAATCACTACTAGAAAATGTGTGGGAAACAGGTCTTGAATCAGTGTTGCTTTTTTGTTCCAGCATTCTCAGGGAATCCATAGATCAGCCCATGCCTGTAACCCTCACCCATAATTTTTAGATGTAATTTTTAACACTGACCATCATATTAGAATATTTCAATAAAAATGAAGAACTTCTAAAACTTCCTTTAAAGGTGGGATTTGTCCTGTTCATGCAACCTCTTGGGAAGAAATTTCCTGTGACAGAGATGATACAACTCTTTGGCAGCAGTGCCCATACTATGTTGACATACACGGAAGAGGAACTCCTTCAGTCTAGAAACCCTATGGGATGTCAAGGCAGATGGAAGATTCAAAACAAAAGTATATGTTTCTTCCCACAAAATGTGAAAATGCAAACCTCCTTCTGGGAAGAGGCTATGGATGATAAAGGTTTACATGGGTTCAAAAACGTAACCACAAAAATTCGTGGAAGAAAAATCCATCAGCTGTTAATAAAGAGACTCCTATTCTGCTTCAGAAAATTCTTAAATCACAAATTGCTGGAGGTTGGGAATCTATTATGGAGAAACAGCCCTAGATTATTTTTCTGATCTTAGTCTACTTCCTCAGATCTGTTGTTGTTTGCTGTGAGAGATTGTTTGTGCTCTGAAGGTTATCACAATCCAATGCTATTTCAAATGGATTAAACTAGAACTTCATACAATACGAAAAAGGAATCCACAATCACGTGGAACCACTGCACCTTCAGCACACACTTCACACCAGAAAAATGTTACCCCTGCTGTACATAAGTTCTGCAGAACTAAAGCAGGGGCTCATATTCATCCTACACACTCTCTCCTGATCATTCCCCAGATTTAAGCCCAGTAGAAGATTCAGTATCTTGGAAGCAACCTGCGATTTAATGCATAGCTTTGTATCATAATAAATATCTTAAAAGAAAAATAAAGTCTACAGCAAATAGAATCACCTTTCAGCAATCCTCTCACAGCTTCCTGGGGCTAAGCTTCAAACTATCACATCCCACCAATGTGTCTAAACTGAAAATAGGGCAATAAACTGCCAGATAATAAAATGGTAGGACAGACAGTTACTGCTCTTCTGATTGACGCATTTGTGGGTCAAATCACTTGGTTGCACGCGTAGAGCAAGCGAGTTCACAACAACTGCAGTTAGAGTGCTACATATGGAAATCTGGCAGCGTAGTGGAATCTGAAGTGCAACATTTAGGATTCACGTAAAATAACATATATTTTTAGGTTCAAGTATACTCACGCCATATAATCCACCATCTGCACCATTCTTATGTACCGACAGGAAAAGGCATACTTCATTTGGCTGATTTTAATAAGCCCACTTCTTACACAGTGTTCCTGCAATATTACAATGAACATTCATCTAATTTAAATCTAAATGTCAGAAACAATGAAGATACATACACATAAAAAGCCAACTGTTTTAGTGTAACAGTAATCAGCCTCTAAATAACGAAGATAAAAGTTTCAAGTACAAAGTAAATTTTCTTAATATGCACTATGAAAAATATAGTAAAATTTTCATAATGGCTTACAAACAAACATAACTGAATGAACTGAAGACTCTACTGACTGTGATAAAACCCCGTATGTTTTGCATTTTAGCAGCATGGAGCTTGTGAAAGCTACCAAATGGATTAAAGAGGAAAAGCACAGAGTATGATTTAAGAATAAATTACCCTACAGGATTTCTTGATTCATGTCTATTACATGAGCACTTTGTTGAGCCCTGAAATCTGATTTACTTTGGTTAGCTGGAGACAGGGATTGAGACAGCGAGCTCATGAGCCTGGAAAGTTATATCTGCCTCATCAGAAACAGAACAATGGTAATTCCATTGCCAAATTTGTATTGTCTTCTAGGTTTACTTACTTTTCTGCTGTTGTACATCAGAACTGTGTAGAGTTTATCACATATTTCCACCCTCTTTGGTGTTGCTATGACAATGGCAGGTGCATAATATTCATTTCCTGTCTGTGTCCCAGTTCTGGCAAACACATAATCTCCAACCTACATGCCACGAAAGCATCCGTTTGCAAGAACAGTGTAACTTGTATGTTTTACAAGACATAAAAGGTAAATATTAAGATATTTTTACATGAATCATCATTCTAACATGTTACCATGCTTCAACATGGATCTTTAAAAGAAAAGAAGAACTTGGTCCTTGCATGTACTGATAACTCCCAATTTCCACTGATTCAAGGAGAGGACACAAAGCAAAAATAAAGCACAGAGGCCTACTAAATATACCAAGGCTCAACTAGCAAGTTAAACAGAATGAGGAAACTTACAACTCTTCAGCCCCTTGAACTTTGTGCCAATTCATATTTTTTTAGCAAGCTTTTAAAGCAACCTTGAGAATTTAAGAGAATTCCATATGCAACTGACCTATACAAAATCATTTAAAAAATGAACACAGAAGTCACAATTTACTATCAAATTCTGTAGAACTTCTCTAGAATTGGATGGTCCCCTTACAGAGTAACAGGAACAAGCTGATCAAGATTTGCCTTCATTTCAAAGGGAAAATAAGGCACATCTCTTGTTTAAAGTGTAACAAAATAGTTATAAAAATGCTTTTTGTATTCATAACAGCTGTATCCATTCTGTATCCTTTCTGTATCCATCATCACTGTTGTGTGTAAAATAAGAATCACCTGAAAAAACAACTGTGATTACAGATAGTCGGCTGATAAATAAAATGAGAAATGGAATAAGAAATTTTTTTTTTACTGTTATTTGCCTTAGTATAAGGGTATCTGCTGGATTTAAAATATGCTGTGAAAAACAAAGGATTATAACCTGCTGTACATTACACTGCATATAAAAGGCTTTCCTTCATTCATAATCTGTGTGCCAGGAAACAATCATTCTGCTGGTAAATAGCTCAACTTTCTTCTATAGGTGTCCAAATATTCATGTTTTATAAAGAAAATAATAAAGAATTCTAATAAACAAAGGAAAAGGATTATAATGAAATCAAGCTCCAAACAAATGAAAAATAGCATGTTGAAAATTGCGTGATATTACTATCACTAAAAATTCTTCCTTAAAATAAACAGATGTATTTAAAAGACTAAAAAAATCATCTATCCTTTATTCTACGTGTGACCAAATAAACAAAATTAAAAATACGTATTTGCTGTCATAAAAACCCCACAATTTTTCACCTGCAGATATGGGCATGGCATAGCACCTCCCACAGGTATAGCGAACTTCACAGGTACAATCGAGGTCTCCCCATTGTTGAAGTCAACAAGTGCACAGGTAGAACTGATATTCTTTGTTATAGTTCCTAAAAAACCAACATCATAAAATATTCAAATGCTTTTCTTTTACCCCTTGTGAAAATTTGCTTTAAAAACCCTATAAGCTGTTACACATCACTGCGGTCAAAGGTAATCTATACTATACGTTCTTCATCTTCATTTAGCTAGGGTAAGCTGTGCTAGGGCAATAGAGAAAAAAATAGAATCTTAGTAACCATTCTTAATATGCCATAAAAAGAAGAATAATTTTTAAGCCCAGGTCTGAAATTTGCAGTCTGATCAGGCGGATGATTGTTGACACAATGAAGCAATTATCATAGTTAAAAAGATGTAATTTAAAAAAAAAAAAAACAAGCAATAAAGGTAATGCAAAAACACACACACATGATTTTTCTTAGCGAACAACAGAACACCATTTTACCTAGTAATCATTCTGGCTCAAAACTCAACAAAAACATAGAAGCATTTAATGAATTGTTTGAACACATGCAAAAGCTCAGCTTTTGCCAAATGCTCAACAGAAACATTCAAGGGAGACATCAAAGAGGGATAGGTTGATGCTCTCGGATACTCAGATTACCTTCCATACTCTTCTTATATAAACGTATGATTGCTTTCTCACTTTAGAAAACGTCCGGTTTTTTACAAATGTATATATGTCACACACAAGATATATATTCATTTTTCATGAACATGCACATGTATTATTAAGTCTGTTTAAGGCAGGAGCAGTTAATTATGATCAAAACTAATGTTTTATCAGTATTAAGAAACTCTAAAAAATATTTAAAATGTAGACAAAAATATATACCTGGATAATAAAATCCTGTGACATCTGATCTTGCAATGACTTTTTGGCTTTTGTGAATCACAAATATATGGCCTTTTTGTGTTTTTTTAGACTTTGACTTCCCAGTTTCTTCTTCAAGTCTCTGTAATTTGATACAATTATTCTTTCCACAACAACTAAGCAAGTCAGTCTCAATCTACCCTTTAGAATTAATTAAAAATTTAGTCAACGTAATGTTATGACCTCTGCAGATAATTCACAGTAAACTGGAATTATTTTAAACATTTGAAATGGTTATAAACAGAGGAAGCAGTGTTACTCATGGATAAGATCATCTAAGAGTTTTCACTGTTAAATCCTGTTTTACATGGTCATAACAATACCAATATTTTCAAGAATTCAGGCAGAAATTTACCTTGATGAATTATGGCTATGGCTAACATTTTCCTAGAAAAAAAAATTTACAGACTTGTACAATTCATATTGAAGGATGAGGTAAGGAAAAATCAACTGATTTTGCCGAATAAGTGAAGGTGCTATACATGTTCATTTAGTCCAGATAGGTATGTCTTCACAATAATCTTATTTTCATGAAAAGTACTACACTGTATGGAATGACTGATTAAAAAAATCAAATACAGAATCAAAATTTAAAAAAAAAAGTCTAGCAAAAAATGTTTCTTTACATACTATAAAGTAAAAATTAAAATTTTCAGCACTTTTAAAACATTCCAGCTTAGCAAAATATTAAACCATATTTTCCAGAGCTGCCACTGTCCATCATTTTGCCCTGATAGTTTAGGTTCTTCACACACTAATTCTACTCTTTGGGGGGCAACTGCCCAGACTACAGTTCCTGTAACGTATCACAGCCACACAGAACACCGGAGCTGACTGTTAAATCGCTCATAAATAAGCCTGGGGGACCACACACCGGATGGTGAGACCTGAAATACTAATGGGGCTGGCTGGCTGTGGATCGACTCAACTCCTAGTTGAGTAGTAGTAACTGAATGAAGGATGCAAAGAGCAAAACGGATCTCCAACAATAATTGAGGCAGGGAGCTGTGGGAAACATGGTATGTGAAAAAGAGTCAAAGACTCACTAATCACAAATGGCTCTGTGTAAAAATACACTGTCAGGCTTTCCAAGCTTCTGCGTACCTGACTTTACAGTCACCACATTCTTTCACCTTAAAGCCTTTTATAGCTCACATTAACATTTTATGCAATCTCAGTGTTGTTTGACTTGAAAGTAAATTATGTTCCTGAATCTCTGTTTTTCTAGAAGAAAGAATTCTTTTCCTTTCAGGGCATCTCTCTTACAGGAAGTTTTGAGAGGTTCAGTGCATTATATGTATACATCAGAATGTGAAAGACCACTTTATATTTTGCTTTTCTGAGAAAATTAAGAAAACTGATGATATAAAAACATTTTCTTTCTAATATTAAAAAGTCTGTAAACCCAGTATTTTTATAACTAAATTTTAATAATCCTTTAGAATAATGATGTAATTTGTATTTGCTACAATAGCAAATTAATTATTGAAAAAGTCTATTATTTTCTCCATACTGCTCACTATAGTGCTTCTAAACATAAATGGTAAGCATGCAAAGTTAAATAAATTATTGTTTCCCCATTAATTTTTAAAACATACACTTATTAGTTTACATCATAAACAATTTGCAAGCATCCATCTCTTATACAGTTGCTTTGAATCACAGAAACACACAGCCTGAAATCTCAAACTTTTCCACACATCTGAAAAACGATAACTCATAGACTCCTAAAAATTCATGCTTGCTAGGGTGAGTATGATCTGCTTCCTTGTCTGATGGCATTTCTCTTCCTAAAACGATGTATTTTCCCTAACAGGCAACAATGACAGAGAAGATGGGAATAATCTTGACTAAATAGTTTGTTCTCAGTTTCACTATAACTATCACAAATCCTTTATTCCAATGTCCCCCACAAAAATCAGAAACAACACTAAAAAAAAGGCTTAAAAATAAGCAGAACACACAGAAAAAAAGATAAGGAGATCTTTTAAATGGGAGATATGCGGGGTTTTTCTAGTTTATTCTTTACTGCTATAGAATATAAATTATACCAACACTTCTGTTTTTCAGACTCAGTCTAAACCAGAGGCTCTTCATAGCACTCCAGTCTTTGAAGTACAACCTAACAAAGGCTGATTTGAGTGCCAAGACTTACAGCTCCACAGACACAAAAAGGTATTTGGGTAAACCATTTACTTAATTCCTCAGGCTCCAAAGAGGCAGCTGCTGCTGAATATTTATTATCAACTAATTTGTAATGCTTGACTAATAACTTGGGCAACTTCCAGCACTCTGCATTAATCCGAATACTAAAGACCGCGCAGGCATCCACAATGAGGACGCCGAGTCCCGCAGAATTCAGGTGGCTCAGAAATACTGTTTAAATTCAAATCCATCTCTCTTTCCTCTCACATAGCCTTTAGGTGTTCAGCACAATTGACCCAGACACCGTCAGAGTGCCGATTTCAGGGTTAGCGTTGTCCAGCATTTTTATTACGAGAGTGCGGTCTGATTCTCAGGATTTTCACCCTGTTTAGCTCTGCTTCTGTTGAAGGCAATGCTTGAGGTGAAGGAGACTTTCTTTCCCCCTGCCCGTACCTGCTGCATTTTAAAATTCCCTCTCAAAGAGGTTAGTTTTGGCACTTTCCTACTGTAAGTGAGAATAGATTGGAAGACTATCCACAGATCTCCATGTATCTCTGCTCTAATTGTGACATTTCACAATTCTGACACCTCCAGAGCCAAGCAACCACTGCTTTTCCCAGGCTGTCAGGGGCAACAAGCCCATTCTGTGTAGACCACAGTTCATTTTTATGACAGAGACTAATATTTTGTAGCTACACACTGTTTGTCCAACAAGTTACCTCATTGATAACAATGGAAAATTTGACCAAACATTCCTAAGTGGGTGTAACTTTGTTGTTGTTGTGCTATTTGGGATGCTTGTTTTGCCTTGTCTCCCTAAAGAGACACAAGAGCAAAGGCAAGGGATGCCAAGCTGTTTAGGAAACATATGAATGCAAAAAAAGGTATCAACAGACAGCGATTAGTGATCCTTAAACAGTGCGGAGGAACGAGGAGTGTAAGAATTAGGACACATGGAAATAGAGGAAACTGTCAAGGGAGATCCAGATTTTCATTCTTGTAAAGAACCAACTCTCAGCTATAAGTTTTTCATTAGGAATAATTAAATCCATTGTATATGAAATATATTTTTCAGAATGAACAGACTCGATGAGCCACTAGAGGTCCCTTTCCACCCAAACAAACATGCTTTACAATATTTGTTATGCTCATTAACCATTTTATTTTTATCACATGGTGACCATTCAAAAGGGTCACAAACAAGCATAAGCCTTGCACATTCGAGCTCATCCTAAGGGAAACACAGTACTTTAGAAAGTATGTTCTTAACCAGAGTGGATCCTTAGCAATGAATGAACTTTATCTCTGCACAATCTGAAATCGATTCATGTGCAGACAGTGAAATATTCACTCTGAGATGAAATATTCTCCATCACTCTTAAAGGCCAGATTGCGACACTTGTGAAAGAAATACTTTACGTGAAAATGTAATGGCCATTAACGGAACATACCAAACTGTCCTGGAAGCTATCATGGTTGGGGAATAGTAGTGCCATGACCCCAGCAGACCTGAGATGGTCTAATGAGAAGTGGGTAGGAGACCCTGAAAAAGTCCTTTTACTAGGTGACTTCATGTTGTAAACAGCTTTGTAATTTAGTGAGGAAAAAAAAACATAATAAGAAATGATGGTTGACTGTTATATCTGACAAGTTCAAAGTAGAAAACAGATAAAATATTTTAAGACAAAGCAGTTACTTATTAGAAAAAAACCAAAGTAAACAATACATTCCTCATTTTTAATATCTTTAGATGAAAGCTGAGTGCCAGCCTGAAAAGGAAGATTTTTGTCAACCTATGCTTTAACCTGTACAGCTAAAAGAACTAAGCTGAGTAAAATACAGCCTACAATTAAGTAATCATCAACATTCAGTGTTTTATATTTTGCCTGATAACAACTAAATGTGTTTTTGCTCATTTCCCAAAGCATTTACTTCTTGCATCACCAGAGATCTTCAGTCATCTCACAGGACTGTGGAGATGGATACCTACCCCATCCTCCTCCAGTCAGGCACCGGCACACTGTACCTTTCACAGATATGAACACAACTCCCAGAGAAGGCTAGAGCACAGAGGGAGGATAACCAGACCATTAATTCAGTTGCAGGCTTAAACAGAAAGCTCCCATAGCAAGGACATCCAAAAAGGATTATTCATTTTTTTAAGAAGTCCTGAAGGTAATAAGGAACCCTTAAAAACTAAAAACTAAGGTGTTTTACTTTGAATTTAGTGGAAAAGAAAAAAAACAGGAAATTTAAAAATTTGCTTTGTTGAGTGGCCCTCAGGATAATTGTGATTTTTCTACCATCTCACAATGACAATTTTAATTTGGTGCCATATTAGCTATTTCCTTGCTGCAATGTATTTCAGCTGGCAGTTTATTTTTTTATGCTCATTTTGTAGACAGAAATCACAGATGCAAAAACCTCCATCAGCATTTTTAAAAGGCTCCCCATTTTTTTTCCATTTTTTTCACTGTTTTTCTGCCACATAAACAGAACTCTAATTACATCTGAATTTCTGCCTCTCACCCTTAAAGCCTTTCAGCTGCAGATTAGGAAAAGATGGTGCTCTGATTAGGCTCCTAAAGCAGGTTGACTCAGGATAAGTGATTGCACAATGTTAATCACATCATGTCTGAGAGCACACATTGGTTGTTTCAAGGCAATTATTACCGTCAACAAATGAAACACGAACACATTTCTGCTGCTCTTGTATTGGGACTTTACATGGCAGCAGTAAATCAGTGATCGAAACAGCTGCATGGGCAATGTAATATTTTCAGACTAGTGTAATATGAATCAAGATCATCTGTTTTGAAGATCTTAAAATGTTTTCAAATGCACATTCTTAGTGGAGCCAATTCTCTAAGATTACAGAAAACTGAATGTGATCCTGCCCATAATAATTTATTTTCATGCACAGCCTGTGTTATCATAATAATTCTATTCAATTTAGCACAAATATTTTTTTATAACTTATGTTATGTAAAATGCCATAGCTCAACGTGAAAACTATTTTTGATCTGAATAGAGAGGTATATCTCAGTCACGGAGTGTCAAATAAAACAAAAGATTGACTTTTTAAAGAATACTGGCACATTTCTAGGCATCACCTGCTAGGTTGAGTGGATATGGATACTTGGCATAATTTAGAATTGTAAATTCCAATTGCACATTCCCATTCATGGCTGAGAACTCACAGTATAGGTTTGCACTTTGCTCATTTGAGATTCACTTAGCTTGCCCTCCAAACTGATATATGTGTGTGTGTATATACATATATTTGTATACATGCCTATGTCAGGGCAAAAAAGAACTATTACGATAATTTTATTATGTTTCCTACATAATACAAAGTATAGGCCTTTCCTCAGCATTCACTGCAACTAGGCCAATCACACCTTCAAGATCAGTCAAAGAGTTGTTTCTTTCACTCAGTCACACAAAACAATGGAAAAGAGAAGGGATATATTAATATATGAGCGTTATGATGAATTCTCTATTTGTTTTTAATTATCCTCTAGTAGAACTTAGAGGCCTGAGAGAAGATTTGCATTCTTATTAATTTCCTAGAGAGCTTTATTTTAATATTATCACAGTACAACTGCACCTAGACAGCAGTTCTGCAGAGGCAGCAGTACTCCCAGTGAAGTACTGCTTGATGAATCTATTACATGAAAAAACTTGAAACCAAATAAGAGAAATGGCTTGATTTTTTCAGAGGTAAGTACTTTGAATTTTAAAACATCATCAGTGTATACAGAAATCTTTTCATTTGGGAAGGTTAAATGGCTTTTTAAAACTTAAAAATCTGTTATTCATTTCCCTGAGAAATCATATTCATAACTTGAAGAAAAAAACACTAAGGTACAATCAATTCATTTTCAAGAATGTTCTGAACGAGTGAAAATAATAATAGAAGAATACAACATTGTAACCTAGGATACGTTTGTTGAACATATATATCACCACAGGAAAAACTAAGATGAAAAAATGCATTCTCTCTTCCAATAGGGCAGCCTAAAATAACTTACTAGCCTTATTTTTGTACTTCTTGCTTCATGTATTTCCATAGGCATTTCACTAAACCTCTAATAGCATTCCAGGTAAAATCAGAGGTTCATCTGGGGGACATATATATACATATATCTCAATCAAAAATCTCAAACTTCAATCACAGTTGCAGAGGAGCTAGACTACTTTCTGCTAACGTACTACTGGAATGGAGAGAGCACTTGGGCTCGCCAATAGATGAGCTACACAGCTTTCCAGATGCCACTGACTGCCAGCTAGGGCTCTGTTCACAATGTTGTGAGATTTGCCACCGCTTTATGTATGCCTACCTTTTATGGATAGCTAAATTTCAGTGCCCAAATATGAAGCTGAATCCCACCCCTTCTTTTCATCTTTTCTCTTAGAAGAAAGATACCACAGAAGATTGCAGTGAATTAATCCAACATTACAAGATCTTTTAGTTCTGTTTATCAGATATTGACGCAAACACAAATCTTACATCATAGCTCTTCTTTAATATATATCTCTGCTATTGTTGCAGAGGAGGTAAAGATACTGTGCTCAGATTTGTTTCTAAGAGGCTCAGTTTCTGTGGTCTCAGCTCCAGAACTTCTGCTTCCCCAGTAGCTCCAAAAAGTCATTGAAATTTTGCTCTCTTTTTATACTTCATATAATTTGTATAAAAACACCATGCTAAACAACTAATTTATCAGCTATTACCACAAAAGAAAATTATTCCAGAAGCACATATTGAAGAGCTACATCTGTAATATCTATTACCTTTTTATTGTTGCTTATATGTGCTTCTGAGCTTTTCTCAGTTTCCTTTTTGATAGCTTCCTGAAGATCAGAGGCTTGTTGTACATATGTTAATCCTGTCAGTATCTCATCTTCTAACAATATTACATCTTCACAGGAAATTGGCCATCCCAAATTCTCTAAAGCCTCTAGCAAAGCTTCTTTATGCTGCATATATTGGACTGGTCGATCCTCTTTAAATCTTTAAAAAAAAATTAAAAGAATAGTAATCACGAGTAGGAAAAATTTTAATTTTGGCAGTACTTTGTAAAAAGACTCACAAAGCTTAAAAGCAGAATAGTACATCAGCTTCATCCAATCTTTCTTCTGTATACCACAAGTTCTTGTGTTTCATCCAGCTACCATTCTGTTTACTCAAACAATCACATCTGGCTTAACCATATCTTATAGAAAGAGATACACAGAGCAATTCAAGTGGCTGAGCATAGATATCTGGTGCCATTTTAGATGTCCTAGAATATGTGAGGCATCAATGCAGAACTTGCAGATATGATTGAGAAGCTATGGAAATCCCTGGCCCTTCTGGAGCAGCAGCTAGGGTGAAGCGGCAAGCATCTAGATGTCTATGAAGTCCTGATTTGCTACATCTGTCTCGACTGATCACATAAAAAAAGATAGTCTCCTGCTCTTTAGTATTTATTTATTATTATTGATTAGATTCTTTATTATTATTATTTATTCTGTCACTCCTGCACTGCTTAATTTTCACTCAGTGATCAGGAGTTTGCTTCCATCCATGGTTCAGGTTATGTCAATGTCCACCGGACTAAAGGGCCATCTTGAACCTATGCACTTGTTATGGTTTAGCCTGTATGAACGCCAGGTGCCCACCAAAGCTGCTTTATCACACCCCTTCCTCAGCTGGACAGGGGAGAAAAAATATGATGAAAGGCTCGAGGGTCGAGATAGGGACAGGGAGAGATCACTCACCGATTACTGTCACAGACAAAACAGACCGAACTTGGGGGAAAAAAAGAAAGTTTAATTTATGACCAATCAACTCAGAGTAGGATAATGAGAAATGAAACCAAATCTTAGAAACACCTTTCCCCCCCACCTCTCCATTCTTTCTGGAGTGAACGGGGAATGGGGGTTATGGTCAATTCATCACACGTTGTCTCTGCCGCTCCTTCCTCCCCAGGCGGAGGACTCCTCACACTCTGCCCCTGCTCCAACGTGGGGTCCCTCTCACAGGAGACAGTTCTCCACAAACTTCTCCAACATGGGTCCTTCCCACGGGCTGCAGGCCTTCATGAACAGACTGCTCCAGCGTGGGTCCCCCACAGGGTCAAAAGTCCTGCCAGCAAACCTGCTCCGGCGTGAGGTCCTCTCTGCACAGAGCTGGCTGGCATTGGCTCTGTCAGAGGCAGGGGAAGCTTCTAGCAGCTTCTCACAGAAGCCACTCCCTTGTAGCTCCCCCGCTATCAAAACCTTGCCACGCAAACCCACAACAACACTGAAGGTACCTATACACAGAAAGGTGAATCGGATACAGTCATCTTGTTGATAAAACCAAACTAAAAGCCCCCAAATCCAGAACAGGCAGAATTCTTTAAATCTCCAGTTGGAAGTAACATACTTCTTTTTAGTATGCAAATAATTCCTGTGGCTCTTCTCTATAGCTTTGCCAGCATTTAAAAAACATGAAACCTAGACCTGGAGGGAGTATTTAAGTGTCTGCCTTACCAACACATACAACCATAGTGATGCCTACCAGGTTGCCCTACTCTTTGTCACTGCTCGTATCTCTTCTCCTCTAGGAACTACTTTGTATTGAAACTATACTGACTGGTATATTTACCTAGAATTTGTTTTCTGAGTCAATTATTCATCTATAATCTATGTCAAGTTAACTTATCTCCTTAGTTGGATCTCTCAACCATTTTGAACACAAGCAAAATATTAATGCTTCTCTAGTAAATCTGAATTTCCCTAGTTATCTGAGGTGATAGTCTTTTAATACACACTAGTGAACCAGAGAGCTCCTCAGCCAACTCTTTCAGGGCTTCTGTGACCAAGTTAGTAGACTTCATTACCCTCTCCCTTCAGATTAATGATTTTGAAAGTATGTTGTCATTCTTTTGTAATACATGAACATGATCATTCAAATTGTAAATTTAGAAAAGAAATAGATCAATTATTTCAATTTCTATGCACCAACATAAATAATTTTAATATGTCCCTCTAGCAACAGACTGTACAATTGCGAGGACTTTTTTTTTTCCTTATATACATAACTGGCCATATGTTACCAACAATAAAATATCTTGGATACCACCTTGTCAACTTTGCATACTCTATAACTCATTCCCTATCAACAGACTTTTATTTCCTTCTTTTAATTATATGCTGTTCTTTTGTTTAACAGCCTTCACTTTCTCTCTGCACCAGAATGGGGTTTAAGTTCTCCTTACTGATGATAGGATTGTGTATTTTTTGCTCATTAGCTTAAGACTTCTTAAAAGCATTCTACTTTTCATTACTATTTTTCTGCCTAAAATATTTCACACAAATTCAGTTTTCATTAATTGATCTTAACTTTATTCTCTGAAGTAAACAGACACTAACTTTACTGATGTCTGTCCTGTTTATACAGTCGCTACTTTTCAAAATCAATATACCGAAACAAGCTAGTTTAAGTAGTACAAACTTCCAGTGTGATATACAGTTCCAGCACATACTGTAAAGGTGCTTGTTATACTTTTACAAACCAGCCACTGAAGTGCTCTTTACCAGATGAGAGAAGTTTTACCTTGATGCCAAAGGCAACAATGTGCTGCCCTCCCAAGGCCCTGCCACTTGGCACTGATTAAGAATAGACCAGCACCATTCAAATGGAGTGCAAGTCCTTTCCTTTAAAAATAATCAGCACTGCAAGAAGGAGGTCCAGAATTTAATATTGCTCCATGTTACATACACATTTCTGAAAGTAACATATAGTTATGAAATACTTGAAAATAAAACCAGTTGGTTACAGAAATGTTGATAAAAAGATATCAAATATTTATGACCAGCCTTTCAGAGGTAAGTTAGAAAACCAAACGGTGATGGCTTACTTGTCTCTTTCCTCCTGAGATAGTGCTCTCCAAACAACTAGGTTTAGGCGCCTATTAAAGAAAGCAAAGCAGTTTTTGAGGGAATGCAGTTCCTTGTGCATCTGATCATATCAAAACTAGCAAATAAAAACAGTTTCTTAAGATATCTGCACTGATCTGTATTCCAAGAGCACTGCATCATCCTTATCATTCAGCTATGAAATTGTCAACTGCAAGAGAAGATGGGAAAACAGCATCTTCCATCAAGTAGCAACATGACTATTTCAGGGTCACAGAAGGATTAATGGCAATCACTGCTTCTTCTTGCCAGGATTTTCTATGGATGGTTCTCTTCCGCACCAGCAAGCTAAATCAAAGAACAAAACTGACTAAATGCCCGTTAAGGTAAGCACAGTTCCTCCAACTAAACAGTTTCAGAAAACTGTAGCCTGAAGACACATGGAAAGCAATGCTATTCTTTTTTTTTTTTTCCTGCTAAGATAACCCCTCAGTTGTGCCATACATGTTTCCACTTTATTAAACTCTGGCTAGGAAGAAAAACTACTCACAAGAAAACAGAAGTGATTATCCCAAAGCAATGCAGTTCTGAGATCTTTTAAAAGCACCACTGAAATTTCTGCTTTTGCTTTTTAGACATAAGTTATAAACTCTCATTAGGTCATCTAGCTTACAGTTTTCTCTATTAACATCTCTGCGGAGAGGGACCTGGGTGTCCTGGTGGACGACAGGTTAACCATGAGCCAGCAGTGTGCCCTGGCTGCCAAGAAAGCCAATGGGATCCTGGGGTGCATCAAGAAGAGTGTGGCCAGCAGGACGAGGGAGGTTCTGCTTCCCCTCTACACTGCCCTGGTGAGGCCTCATCTGGAGTACTGTGTCCAGTTCTGGGCTCCCCAGTTCAAGAAAGATGAAGAGCTACTGGAGAGAGTCCAGCGGAGGGCTACAAGGATGGTGAGGGGACTGGAGCATCTCCCCTACGAGGAGAGGTTGAGGGAGCTGGGCTTGTTCAGCCTGAAGAAGAGAAGGCTGCGAGGGGACCTAATAAATGCCTACAAATATCTGAAGGGTGGGTGTCAGGAGGATGGGGCCAAGCTCTTTTCAGTGGTGCCCAGTGACAGGACAAGGGGCAATGGGCACAAACTGAGGCACAGGAAGTTCCGTCTGAACATGAGGAAGAACTTCTTCACTCTGAGGGTGACGGAGCACTGGAACAGGCTGCCCAGGGAGGTTGTGGAGTCTGCTTCTCTGGAGATATTCAAGACCCACCTGGACAAGATACTGTGCAGCCTGCTGTAGGTGACCCTGCTTCGGCAGGGGGGGTGGACTAGATGACCCACAGAGGTCCCTTCCAACCCCTACTATTCTGTGATTCTGTGATTCTGTGATCTCAAACAATTAAGCCATCACTCAATTACTTCCTTTCTTACTATAGAAACAAACCTCTACCGATGATCCTAATTGCTGTAATTCTAGAAAAATTTCTAAACTTCCTTTGGAAATACAAGAATAAACTCCTTGTTAGGAAAAATTCAGATTGTAACCATTGGACTTTTAACAGTCTTGCCAGATTTACTGGTGCGTGCACAAAAAAGCTCATTAACACCGCATTTTTAATATGAATTTCTTAACGGTTCATTTTCTCTGCTAGAAACCAAACCCCGGAATTTCTAGAATGTAAATTACTTAGTTCATTCACAGTCTGCAGTCTCAGCATGCTCCACTGCCTATTTCATACTTCTAAATGTGCATACTCATAACAAACTCATTTGTAAAAGCCTCAGACACGTTTTGAAGCTTCCAGTGTTTTTCTCCTTCAATACTGGATATTGTCTTTGTCAGAGCACAAAATTTCTGCCCTCACCACTTTTCTCCCTCTAAATCTGATGCTAAGGTCAATCTATGTATGGGGAAGATATTGTCATGCTTGCTTCTGCTCCTGAAAGCTGCATGCCCAGATATATCATCTTATCTACAGATGTCAGAATAAATTTGTGACCAGTCATTATTCACAAAGCTGAACTGCAGCCTTTGTAAAATTCTATTACTGGAAAAGTACTGTGGCATTTAGGGTAAAATAAATTTGACTGGGTTGCTGTTTCACATGTAGAGGAAAAGCAGTGAAAACTCTTTTACATTCTCAATTATAAGGATCTTCAGACAGATCTCTCTTCTATACATCCTTTTCACAGAAGTAGGGAACTCAATCCTACTATTGTAAATACACCAATTCATGGACTACTATGGGTAAACATAAGTAAACCATACCCCCAATCACCAAAGTTCTAGGGAGACTGTCAGTAGAAGATCATCAGTCTAACCAGAAAACGCTTTTCTAATAAATGTAAAATATTCAATGATATGGCACAGCAATGAAAAATGTGAATGTTTTTCCAGAAGTCACCATCAAAATATAGCACTTGAACCTTCTTTCAAAACGAGTGACAAATCCACATTTCTAGGAGTTCTTCATCAGTCTGATAATAACAGTATTTTCTCAGTGACAGAGCACACAAAATCAATAGAATTCCATTAATAGTAGACATAGCAAGCAGCATTTGCAAACCATAATTCTTGATTTTTACCACAAAAGATGGATAAATTCAGAAATAGGAAATGGGAAAGAAAAAGAGAGCTATTACATGCTCTAAAAAAGAACTGGTATGTTCATAGAGCTACAGAGAGGAAAAAAAACCTTACGGGGCCTCAATGGAATTCAACAAAACACAAAGACTAAACAGTTGTCATCAAGGAGTTTTTGGTCATATAAAATAATTACATCTCTAAATGCTATTAGCATACAGCCTGAAAAGATCTCTCATTTATTAAAACAATTCTAGTCAAAGTTCTCATAAGGTTACTGAATGACATTAGTAGTCAAATAATTGCATTACTTCAAAAAAAAATGCACAAAGTTAGATCAAGGAAAGAAATAGCTGAGACATATAATGTTCTTGTTATGTTTACTTCTGATGTGCTTTTAACAACATTTAATTAATAAGCACAACACATATCTTTCTTAAAAAAAAAAAATTAAAACTGTCGGTATCTTATAGGTGCCTCAGTTACACTTCTGCATCCATGGTTAGGTGCAAGGCAGCTGGCAGCAAAAAAGCAGGCCACATTTAAATGTCAGTCTATGGATTTAGGAACTTAACTGTAAGTTAAAAGTCTGGCTACTGCTGTAAGTTTATGGAGGATTCCTCCCCAGGGATAACTGCTTTCAGGTTTATTCCCAGAAACTAAAAGAATATTTTTTTTAATTGAACAAACATAACATGAGCAACATGTTCTTTATTATCTCCTTGCCTATTCTCTGTTTTTTCATTCTGCATTTTTTTTTGAGGAAAATAAACATTTTGCCTACAGGTTGATGGTGGATTCAAGTGTGCCAATGTGCAGAATTACCAGTATTGAGCACAGCATGTCTGAGCAAATACTCACTAAATAAGAAAAATCTGAAATTAGACTGCAAACATGATAAATTTCTGATGAGTAGACTTGCCTTTCATAAGACTTAATTGCTTGTTCCAGCTTCTCTTTATAGGCATCAAGATTCACTGCCTGAGGATTAATTAGCGTGATCTGCTTCTTGTCGTTGCTAACATGGGTGAATTGTAGCATCTATTACACAACAAAAGACAAACACTTCATTTATCATACAACTTCTCCTCCACCAGAATAACTGAATGCCCATGACGCCTTGCCCAAGAATCAGAACGGACAGAAGGAATACTGGGAGGCTGCAGAAAGAAAGATCTGTGCACCCCAAAGAAATGTCAGAATTAAGACATATTTTCCAGCCTGCTAATAAAATTTTCTGAAATTATACAATTCCTTTGTGCAGAAGCTGCAAATTAAGATTCTTAACTACTAGTTAATTATAACTAAATAAGTACTGTCAAAAAACTCACTCTAATAATGGGAGGATAGGTCAGAAGGGAGACAAGCATGTCTAGATCATGACAATACTCCAGACTGTATTGCTTTAAAACAACACTGTCTTACAGTTATTAGCATCTAATTCTAGCATACAGATGTGATAGTTACTTATTTAAGTGTTTTTAATACTCTTATTCTGGAGGACCACATTTTCTAAGGAATTAAGAGTACTAAAGGTGGAGAGAGACATTTTTCACCATCACACTGACCACAGAAAAGTGAACAAGGTGGATACTTCTCAATGAAACTAGTCTTTATTAACGACAATAACGCTTAG
The DNA here is from genome assembly GCF_030867145.1 of Opisthocomus hoazin. Taxonomy (NCBI): domain Eukaryota; kingdom Metazoa; phylum Chordata; class Aves; order Opisthocomiformes; family Opisthocomidae; genus Opisthocomus; species Opisthocomus hoazin. Next base: position 77,922,692 of record NC_134414.1, on the reverse strand, counting down.
GAACCTAACCAGGTTGGTCAGAATCAGGAATTTCAATACCTTTCAAATCTCACAATTCAGAATCTACATAAGTCAACTTCATTACAAAATAGAAAGTGATACACTTACAAGTAGATCTCCAAAAGGCAGAGAAAAGGGTAGAAAAGGATGACAGAGCAAAGATGCCTCCTAAATTACTCAGCAGTTCATATAAGCAAAGCTATTTTATAAATCAGTGTCCTGATGATGACTATAAACAGAAAAAAATCCAATAAACAAATGGAGAAGACAGAGAATATTACTCTCCCCAAAACTGTCTTCAGCACATATGGTTGAGTGGGAAGCTTCTCCAAGTGTCTCTCTGAGATGAGGATATAAATGACAAAAAGATGGAAAAGGTTCAATTTAAATCAAAGTACTACCCTTGTTGGGAGAATAAGGCAAGTAATCAGAAAATAAAACAACAAGAAGACTTCTTTGAGCATAGTTTTCAGTGTGTTTTATTTGTGTTTGAATCATCACAGCCTAGCTGGATTCCAAATTACTGCTGTATGGCCATTTTTTCAGGAGCAGGAGTGTGACTTTACATTCCCTTGCTTTCTGAGGACATCTTCTCTCTGATTAATAAATCTGGGTCACAGCAGTGCCAGACCACATCAAAGCTCCTCATATTAAATTAATCTTAAGATCATTTAGAAGCAAAAGTTAATGGGAGCATGTCAGTGAAGTATCGTGCCAGAGACAGAAGAGGTAAATCTCTGCCCAAAACTATGGACCATGAAATCTGGCTACCTGTCATTTCCAGGGGGAGTTTGAAAGCTGAAAGGCAAGGAACTGAGAGTACCCCTCTCCCAGTTCCATGCTGTCATGGTTGTCTGCTATGTTACTCAAACCAAGTTTATAAAAGTTCAGCAGGGCTTCACCATGTAGAAGCCCTCTTGTACATTCCCTTACAAATTCCCAGAGTAACTCCAAGTACAAACAGCATCATTTGCAAAATGAATATTTAATACAGTTTCTAAAACCCTTTGAACAGAATATGAGGGGTAGACAAACATAAACACATTATTACAGTATTGAAGAATGGAATGGAATGTGTTCTTAGCAAACAGTAAAGTTGAAATATTATGCATACTTTGAGAGCAATGAAAACTGCTCATGAAGACGAGATAAATTTGACAGATTCAGCTGAAAGAAATCACAAGGAAGCTTTTTAGTGCCAAAATGTTTTGTCATTTTCTAAATTAAATACTTGGACTCTCATATAAAAAGAATTCACTTGTTTCACAATGGCTTTTATTTCAAACCCAAAATTTCAAATTGTTAAAGACAAAATGAAAGCACAATAACCCTAGAAAAATCTTTCTTATTTTAGACCGAACATGATGTTTTGGTTGGCTGAATCTGAATTTGATTCTTCTGAGCAAAGCATTGAGTCAAAACTCCATGACCTGCAAAGCTGTGCTTAAGATGCTACAATCTGCAACAGATGCTCACATGGTTCTATACGGGAGGTTTGCTCCAGAACTACCATAGGGTAATTTAGACAAGCCCCCAAGCCTTTTTTTTTTTTCTGGATATGAATCTGATGGGTAGTTTAATGAATTAACCTCTTTGAGATAACTCAGGTGAAACTGACAGGTCACACAGAACTGAAAACAACAGGTCAGCCTCCTGTTAATGAACAGTTGTCATGGAAACCTTTTGCTTGCTGCCTCTCCAAGGTGAAAAAACTGCTCATAGTCACTCCACCATCACTGCTAGCAAGGACCGAAAATAAAAATTATACTATCCCCAGGAAAGAGAACAAGGATGTCTGCACTCTACACCAAGAAAACTAAGATCTCAGAAGGAAGAATGAAAAAATGTTTGTACATTTATTATCTTCAATTAAGTCTTCTGAAGTACTGGAATAATCAAGATTCTTAACCAATGTGTTAATGTCTCCTATTCAAGCTCTATGTCTAGTCCCAGCACCAATTTTCTGCTTTTCCTTGATATGCTGGCATAAGGCTTGAGGCAGAGCGGATTCCACAGCTCATATTCTACTGATTCCACCTTGTGTGCAGCCCCCAACCTTCTTTTTCCTTCCTATACCCTGCTTCAGATCCAGAAAATTCCATGCCTCTACACATAGAATAATAATTCTCCACTGCTTGAGAAACTGAGTGTCTATACAACTAATGGGGATTAGCAGGTACAAAGAAGTGGTAAAAATGATATATTATTTTGTGTTTATATCTCTGATCATGGATCACTGTTTAGATTCTGTGCAGCAGCTGTTCATTCTAAGAACACTGAACTTCATTCACCCCTGAGATAGACTACCATAAGCTCCCACGACCTACCATTAAAAGCTACCTGTATCACTTGCTGAATCACACCTTTAACTATTTTCAAAGACCTTTATGTTTTACAGACTACTGTTTTTTCAAATAGCTGTTCAAGTGCAGCTCAGGATTGTCTGGAAAGGACTCAAAGGAGTCTTCTTTTAGAAACACGGCAGAAAGAGCTCTACTTAGTAGGTGTATTCAGAAGAAGGTGGGAAAAGAAATGACTGCTCAGAAATCAGTCTTAAGAGTTATGTGACAGTCACAATGTCTCTTGTTTGACATTTCACTTACAGGAGATTGTTTTGTGCAGTTTAGTGAGCATTGACTATCTGATTTTTTTTTGAAAAATGGCTATTTTATATTTGAAATCTTAAAATGTACATTTCTAATGCTTTTTCTACAAAAGCCATATTTTTATTGCATACAAAAAAAAACCTAACACTTCAAAAAAATCTTAAGGATCTCGGTTCTGACTTGCTTTTACTAAAAGAGAGGATCTGGTTATGCTTCCATAATCTGCATGTTTTTAAAAAAAATCCCATTCCTAAATTAAAAAAAAACATGAAAACTTTAAAATGTACAAATGTGTAAATTCATAATGAATATTTTCCTTAGCTGTATATCACATTCTATTCCAAAATCCTTGCTTACCTCTTATTATTTAAATTGACCCTGTTTAGCTTTTTCTTTGAGTATTGTTTAAGGAAATAGTTTTAATTAGTTAAAATGAGTTGAAACATATTCATAGGACTTTCATAGGATGCATCATACAAGAAGAATTAGAGCAATTTGCCAAAAAATGGACTTCCTTTAAATGGAATGGCAATTAATGCTTCATGATACACAATTCATCATTAATTTTGCATCTCCAGAATCTCACAATTGTATACAACTATCAGAATTAAATTTTAGTTACTGAATTCCAATACTTTTCAAAAGGTCTTAGCAGACACATGTAAACCTTTAGAACACACAAATCCACAAACTGTACATCTGCACAGTTTTCCAGATGACTTTATGGACCTAAAATACATACTCCAGTGAAAAAAACATGCATCAGTTGAGGCTTTGGTGCTCAAGAAATTGCTGAATACCTGATGGCTGCACACTGCCATCAAATGGGTAAAGTTTGCAAGAAATACTATTAACGATCAGTTTTATCTTCTTACTGATGCATGAATTTTCAGAAGGGACAGGCAAGGAAAGAGAGGCAGTGGGGTAGCCCTGTATGTTAGGGAGTGTTTTCATTGTCTAGAGCTTAATGAGGGTGACAACAGAGTTGAGTATTTATGGGTAAGAATCAGGGGGAAGGCCAACAAGGCAGATACCATGGTGAGACTCTGTTATAGACCACCCAACCAGACGAAATATTCTATAAGCAGCTGGGAGAAGTCTCGCAATAGCTAGCCCTTGTTCTCATGGGGGACTTCAACTTACCAGATGTCTACTGGAAATACAACACAGCAGAGAGGAAGCAGTCCAAGAAGTTCCTGGAGTGTATGGAAGATAACTTACTGACACAGCTGGTGAGGGAGCCAACTAGGGAAGGTGCCCTGCTGGACCTGCTGTTCATGAACAGAGAAGGATTGGTGGGTGATGTAATGGTTGGAGGTCATCTTGGGCATAGCGATCACAAAATGATAGATTTTTAGTTCTTGGAGAAGTAAGGAAGGGGGTGAGCAGAACTGCTACCTCGGACTTTCAGAGGGCAGACTTTGGTCTATTTTGGAGCCTGGTTGACAGAGTCCCTTGGGAGGCAGTCCTGAAGGGCAAAGGGGTCCAGGAAGGCTGGACATTCTTCAAGGAGGAAGTCTTAAAGGCACAGGAGCAGGCTGGCCCCATGTGCCACAAGATGAATCGGCAGGGAAGAAGACCAGCCTGTCTGAACAGAGAGCTTTGGATGGTACTCTGGAAAGAAAACAGAGTTTATGTACTTTGGAAGAAGGGGCGGACAATTCAGGAGAACTGCAAGGATATTGTGAGGTTATGCAGGGAGAAAATTAGAAAGGCCAAAGCCCAGCTAGAGCTTAATCTGGCTACTGCTGTAAAAGATGAAAAAAAATGTTTCTATAAATACATTAACAACGAAAGGAGGGCTAAAGAGAAGCTCCATTCTTTATCGGATGTGGGGGGAAATGTAGTGACAAAGGATGAGGAAATGGCTGAGGTATTTAATGCCATCTTTGCCTCAGTCTTTAACAGTAAGACCAGTTGTTCTCTGGGTACCCAGTCCCCTGAGCTGGAAGACAGGGATGGGGAGAAGAATGAAGCCCCCATAATTGAAGGGGAAATGGTTAGTGACCTGCCACACCACACAGACACACCCAAGTCTATGGGGCCAGATGGGATCCATTCAATGGCACCGAGGGAGCTGGTGGAAGTGCTCACCAAGCCACTTTCCATCATCTATCAGCAGTCCCGGCTAACTGGGGAGGTCACAGTTGGCTGGAAATGTGACGCCCATCTACAACAAGGGCTGCAAGGAGGATTCAGGGAACTACAGGCCTGTCAGTCTGACCTCAGTGCCAGGGAAGGTTATGGAGCAAAATATCTTGAGTGCCATCACATGGCACATATAGGATAACCAGGGGATCAAGCCCAGCCAGCATGGGTTCGTGAAAGGCAGGTCCAGCTTGACTAACCTGATCTCCTTCTATGACCCACCCACTTAGTGGATGAGGGAAAGGCTGTGAATTTTGTCTACCTAGACTTTAGTAAAGCCTTCGACACCATTTCCCACAGCATTCCCCTGAAGGAACTTGCTGCTCCTGGCTTGGATGGGTGTACTCTTTGCTGGGTAAAAAAGTGGCTGAATGGCCGAGCCCAAAGAGTGGTGGTGAATGGAGTTAAATCCAGCTGGAGGCCGGTCACACGTGGTGTTCCCCAGGGCTCAGTATTGGGGCCAGTCTTGTTTAACATCTTTATCAACGTTCTGGACGAAGGGATCGAGTGCATCCTCAGTAAGTTTGCAGATGACACCAAGTTGGACAGGAGTGTGGATCTGCTTGAGGGTAGGAAGGCTCTGCAGAGAGATCGAGACAGGCTGGATCGATGGGCTGAGGTCAATTGTACGAGGTTCAGCAAGGCCAAGAGCTGGGTCCTGCACCTGGGTCACAACAACCCCATGCAACACTACAGGCTTGGGGAGGAGTGGCTGGAAAGCTGTCTGGCAGAAAAGGACCTTGGGGTGCTGGTTGACAGCCAGCTGAACATGAGCCAGATGAGTGTGCCCAGGTGGCCAAGAAGGCCAATGGCATCCTGGCTTGTGTCAGGAACAGTGTGGCCAGCAGGAGTAGGGAGGTGACCGTGCCCCTGTACTCGGCACTGGTGAGGCCGCACCTGGAGTACTATGTTCATCTTTGGGCTCCTCCCTTCTATGATTCTATGAATGAACATTCAGATATGCATTATACATTCAGTGCCCATCAACCATCTACAATGAACACCAGAGAATGTAATTATGACATTTCTAGAATGAATAAAAAAATCCTTTTGAAAACAGTACCAAGTTTTATGTTTGCTTTGCAACAGCGTAAGAGTTTTACCTCATCAAATACTTTAGAAACTACATGCTTGTCCAGAACTGGGATGTATTTGGTACCACGAGGGACAGCTGTAGGAGCTAAGGCATCCATGATGGTGAGTCGCCTAGCAACCAAGCCATGAGTCTTTAACCAAAGAGACGAAGACATATCTAGAGAACTAGAAAAAAGATACTGTAAGATGTAGCACAAGGTAGAAATACATTTGAGAAGTCTGAAATGACTGAAGAAAAGTGTAAACTATATTTCTTATGATGTATCTATAGATGCACACGCATACCTTTTAGATGTCATTTTCACAGTTTTCTGCATTTTCAGATCTAAAATAAAACATTTGCATTTCATTATCTTACAGTTCTTGTGCACACAAAAGTATACATAAATAAGCTGACATATAATAACATCATTTTTAAATTTTAGCCTGCTAGCAGTGTCACAAAGACTACACAATAATCTTTATTTCAGCACCTAAATTAATCAGTGAGAGTTATGTGCTTATTGATGCTTGATCAATAGAAGCAATGTTACTATATGCCTCATGAGCCCTAATTAATCCATGAGGAAATCTGTAAAATAGTTGGTGAATTATTCAATTAAAAAAAAAATGAACCTTGTATGTATTTATTTCTTATAACCCAAAAAGAAAGATTAACCAGTTTTTTCCCCAATTCAAGATGTGATACCAAGTGCTACCACTAATGAGATGGCGAGGAGTGGCTAATTTAAGTTATACTGATATGAAAATCTGTGTAAAAACAGGAAAGTGAAATGTAAAAAAGTCAAATATCTTTAAGTACCATAAGTGAGGTTTTAGAACAACTTAGAGGACCTATCATAAAGTTCAGAGTTGCATGAATTACTGAGAGAAATGAAAACTGTCTGAATGCATATCCACGCCCCATTGGAAATACTTTTGTGTCTACATACGTGTCTGTCCCAGAGACTGTGGTTTTTGCAAGTCTAATCATACTAATGTAGTGCAACCTCCTTTTATACTGGTACCGCAGATTTAGAACCACTACTCTCAGCTTTAACTTCAACATTGAACATAACTGCAAATTACTGTATCACAACAACAATCTATTACTGTATAACAAGATTCTCAAGATCTATTTAATCTGTTGGTAAGAAGCAACTGTGATAGCCTTTCAGCAGTCTAAGGCACAGCTGTATCACAGCTGCCACATACTGTGGACGTAACTAAGCTGTTGTAAACTGAGTAGTTTAGGCACTGGCAGGATTCTGGCCGCAGCTGTAAGGACCTTGTTACAATCTCCTCTGCGTGACCAGCTCTCTGTATCTCTGCTGCGTTCCAGTCCTCTGTGCTGCAGGTCTACAGTTTTGCCTCGAACGACACGCCATTAGTCACAAACACAGCAGGAGAAATGTTACGGTCTGCCCCACGCAGAGTTTCTTGTTCTGTCAACTTGCCTTTGAAAATGGTTGTACATTTCACATTGTTTTTGACAGAAAAACTCTTTTTTTCAGGAGATATTCCCTCCTCTGGGCTCTCTTCCCTAGATTTCACACTATGGCTCAGGATTCGCAGCAGACTTGTCTTTGTTTGTTCTGTAGGTGTTGAAAGGGAAAGAAAGGAAAAGATAAATTACTCCTCAAATACATGTTTGGGATTTTTGAGTTCCTCTTTGGTATCCAGTCCCAATTTTTAATGGACTGCCTACAAAAGACCTCAAACACAAAATTACTTTAGCGCTAATTTGGACTTTGTACTTTCCCAGAGATGAAGGCTTCTTGTACATCAGCTGGGTTAACTTGGTTTCAGACTGCACACAAAGGACACTTCAAAGAGAAGCGTAGTCTTACAGGTGCAGTAAGGGGAAATATTAGTGTAAGTAATGCTGTAATTAGTGCAACATAGATCAGCACTTTATTCTTGCCAATGATGTACCTAATTAGACTAAAAAGAGATAAGGGTTTAATATCTACTGTTAAAAAACTGTTTACAGAGCTTCCAACACATTCTGTCAAAATGATTAATTCTTCATGACAGGGCCTGTGATGAAGCATAAATGAGCAGACATTTGTCTGTCTGTGGGTCAAATGAGTAAGATGGCTGAAAAGTAAAAATGAAGAGAAGTTAGAATTTCAGAAAGGTGATTATTTTAATCACCAAAGGCTTCATTTGTTCCTACAATGAGGGCTGTTTTTTGCTATTTTTAACAGAATCTTTTTAAGTTAGTGAATAAATTCTGCTACCAACTACAGTTCATTTTAGTCTCACCTGCGTATAATGCTTTCTTCCTTCGGGCTGGACTGTCAGCAGTGGTTTGCCAAGTTTGCTGATGTGGTGTCGGTGCTGGCTCTTCTGAAACACAGCACGGCCTACTGCTAAGAGTACTACTCAGCTCTTCAGTGAGGTCGGTTACAGAAGACACAGTATGTGTCTGCTTGTGATCACTGCTTGTGACAAAAAGAACAAGCAAGAAATTACTTCAAACATACATCACTGGTTTAAAAAACGCTAATCTGAAGTCTTCTGGTAATTTAAATACTCTTTTCAAATACTTCCAGTTGTGCAAAGCATTTTCTCCGTTATCCTAGTCTGCATTTCAAAGGGGAGTTCAAAGGAGGTTAAAATATTCTTAGTTATTTAAACTATTTAAAAGTTGTTTTTTAGTCTATTTAAAAGATGTTCATTACTTTTAAGGCAACACCCCTGTATATCTTTAACAAGGTCAGAATGTTCTGTAATAGCCACTTTGAATCCTGGGGGAAAGAGTGAACCTACTATCAGCAATTAAAATAATATTTTGTATATTATTATTATTAATTATATAGAATACTTAAAATTCTATATAATTATATGTAATTTATAATATTATATATGTATGCATATACTGATGTCCCAGCATTAACAAAAAATAAAATATGCAAATTCTGAAATAAACACTCATCTACATTTTTATACCGGACATCCTACCTGCCCTTCCATATATATGAAATTTGCACAGATGAATAAGGCATCAGGCAAGTTATTTTTTTTATTAAGGCTGTGCTCCTGTAGAGATTACAAGTAACTTCATGCTTGAAGTTAGGTCTGTGTTTGTTCCCCAGACTGAAACTCAGTATAACCAGGCACGCAGAAAACTTCTCCACAAGGGCTCAGGAGTCTGCCTCCAGTAAGCTGTGGAAGGACGCCTGTTTGAACTGTCATTCTTGGCACTGTGAGATTTTCAGCATGTTTTTCAACTGATGCTGAACATGAAACTATTTTTAATTATGAGATTACATATCATTTTATAAGAAGCAAAGATAAATCTGGCATGAACATACAGACACACACTGTAAAATCAAAAATGTGAAACGAAGTAAGCTGAATTTCATTCGTGGTGTTTGCCACCTTTTGAACAAATACATTTGTATGTAATTTATGTTTCAATCAGCATATCCCAACAAGTAGCAATTTAGTTATGAAGCACCAAGCCAGCTCTACCAATAGGACAATAATTATCGTGAATTCTCTAGGTCAGAGGGAGTAACTTTACCATGGGCTGAAGCCAGAAAAATAGTTTCTTCTATTTGCTTTAATTATTCCTAATAATTTCAGACTATTGAGATATTTGAGATAATTTTGTTTTAGGCATCACAGTGTTGGTGTATTTTTCCAGATTTTTGTTTTCCATTACTGTTTTAAAACAAAAAACATAACCAACAACCTTTCTTTTTATGAGAGGAAAATATCAGAGGTTAAAAATGCAAGACAATGAAAAAGGAGAAATGTAACAGATAGCTCCTATCTCTTATTAACATACTAGCAGTATGAGGACATACTTATTCTCCGGATCATTTTCTCCATTATAACAATCCATCATCAGACATTCAGCATGAAAAGTCTTCACTTTCTCTAGGTCTCTTTCTCCTTGTTCAATCTCTTTTTTCAAAAGATGTATGTCTTCACTCTGACGAAAAGAGTATCAAGTGTTTTATTACAATTACTCCTAAACATGTTTCATTTCTGAACTGAAACTACACAAGTTCTGATAATAATTCTGAGTAATGACTTGGTTAGGAGAGCTGCATAATTTTGTATACTTTTTAGGTAGTCTCTCTGTTTCCTAAATCAAAGTTTGTTTTGTTCACTTTGTGTATGAACAAGCTTATAGAAAACAAGATTAAAATGTGCTTGGCAATGCAGCCTTTCAAATTCTTCCTTTTTAGGAAAAGGAGAAGCATTCCCTAACAAGCCATTTACCCCTTGAGATATGAACAGCCATATTTCTGAATAATGTAATGAGGTCAGTATCTCCCCTCATTCCAAGCAAGCAAATAAATAAGTATATAAATAAAATATAATACAAGATATGTACATTACAACTGTTGTCCTGTCATTCTACAGATCACAGCTGTATCACATCCTGTCCCTGAAAAATGGGAAGTAAAAACCATACTCTTCAAGTAAACACTGGAACCGACTGGGAATCATTTGGACTACAGGAGGAAACAGGAAGGAAATTCCAACGATGATCCCTTTACAACTCCCACAGCGCCAGAAGTCTGGAGATGGACAGCATGGACTCTGGCCCTCATCTTTCCAACATACGCAGTGTCACACAGTAGACATCAGCAGAATCACTGAAATTGCCCACTACACTCTCCGCTGTCTTTCAAGAGCTGGAGTATTTTCACATCTTCCTTCTAATCAGTGTCTGTGAAGTTCTAAATTACCTGCTACTGTCTTGTTCCTGGTTGTCCTCATTGTTCCACTACCACCATTTCTAAAATTTGTGGAACTAATGAACTGAGTGTTAACTTTAATTAGAAACAAGAATATGCTTTAAATGGGTGTTTCTGTTAGCCTATTCAGAAATATCCTATCGGGGATTGTTAGATTGTGCTGCTTAGTCACACTTGATAGGCGACTGTTATTCTAGTTATTTTACTCATTATAGAACTCTCCCCAGTGGCTATTGTAGAGCAAACTTTTAGCAAAAGTCATAGAATCATTCATTCATCATCATTCAAATTCAACTCTGCATTCCCTCATTTATTAACAGGATACAAACCATAGTTTAATTTTAAACAGTAATTTATTTCTGCGACAGCAGAGATCACGTGTTTCTTCCAGAGCCAAATTTGGTCTATGTGGTTTTTGCGTTTTGGTTTTCAGGGGTTTTTATTGGAACATTAGCACTACAAACGTATTTTGCATGACATTTGGGCTTTTTTGTTGTGGTCTAATAAAATTTCATATGCAAAAAATGTCACACTCACTGCTTTCACATCACTTCAAATCTGACTAGGATTAACCCTCTCTTTTTAGTAATCTATTGTAATATGAAATCACAGTAATGTGAGTCCTGTGGCTTCTTCAGTAGCATGAAGAAACAAACATTTATGTTCAGATACTCACAACAATAAACTCTCCAGCATCAGGATCAGTCAAATAAATGTTGTAATAATGAAACCGTCCCTCTGTTTCAGTAGATAACTCATACAGAAATTTATTAGCTTCTATATCATCACAGTTGAAGGATACAGTATGGATGGGAATTTTAGGATGAAGTTGGACTTGAGCCAAAATTATTTGAGGGGGCTGAAAATCGAAAAATATGTATTAAACATGTGGCATCTAGAAATGTAATTATCAAAATATGGAGAATTTGTAAAAATTTAATCAGTCATACTGTTGCTTAGAGACAGTTATAGATCAGTTACAAGCATAAGTTTTATATGGATTGCTATTTCATAATTATATAAAATCAGCTAATTTAAAACTGAATTTGAAACACTGTTGATGCATTAATGCACGGGATACCCTAATAACATAAAATAAAAATTACAGTATAATCAGTATTCTGTTTCTGAAGTCTTAAATGAAAGTACTAAAGTAACTACTGCATTGGTGTTTAGTATCACTGGATGTATATAACTGAATATTTTGGGATGTATATAATTGTTGATATTTTTATTAAGCTAAATTAGCTCAATGACAAGTTGATTCAATACCAGGAAACAAAATAGAGGCTGAGAAAATAGGACAGCTAGTATTCCTCCTCCAATAAAGAAATAAAAATTAGGTGAGGAAGTAGATCTACCATGTCTAAAAATGTTGAAGGATCTTGTAGAAAAAAATTATTGACTCAGTTCTCTAACTTCTGATAACATTTCAGTTGTTCAGAATAATGTCATAAATCTTGATAAATTTAGCTTTCTCCTGGTATTTGCAATATAATTGTTTGTTGCAATTTAACAGTTAAAAGCAATCTTGGTCATTTCCCCTTTTCCATCTATAAAAGTACAATATAAATCATCAAAGCCATTATTAACTAGGTAAAAAGAAACAAAGTATTCATCAATTTATAACTTCATAAAAATATTAAAGAATCTGAATAAGTGCACATTAAGCCAAATTATTCTTTAATAAAATATTAACAGATGTCCTAGCTAGCAAAATTGTGAAACAATGCAAAGATTTTAATCAGTTTTAAATTGAGTTTTAAGGAGTGACAGGCAATAAAAATCAACTTGTCTTTAGAAAATATCATCGATTAAAACTAAAATTAAAAACAACATTAAAAGATGTGATTCAAAGTTTCTCATCTGCTAATTTAAAACCAGGTTTACATTTTGATATTCAAATAATTTTGAAGCATATAAAAGCAGCCTTTCCTTCTGGGCCACTTTCCTTTTATCAAGGAAAACAGAACAAAAAGAAAAGTAGGCCTTTAGCATTTTTCTTCCTTATCAAGTTATAAAAAAATTATTTCTGCAAGTCTATGATGCTTTCTAAATCCTAGATTTATTGAATATGCTTCAGTAATTAATTTCATGTGGCTTTCAGCCCAGCTATTTAGCTATGTAAAGTCAGGATTTTGCTGCATATCTGCCATTACAATCAAGCTAAATTTTCAAGAGCAAATAAAGTATTTTTAAAATGCCATTCTCAGCATATGGACTCGTTTTCACTATGCATTGCAGCTGCAAAGTGGTTTGTTTTCCAGTTTTTAGTTGGTGTTATATAATGTGATATAACATGAAGTAGCATAATTTTAAGTCACAGTAACAACACATTAATAAATAAAAGCATACTGTTGATTTTGTTATCCACTTAAAATGAGACTTAAAGAAAGTCCAGACTGCTGCTACTCCAGAACTGCACCTACATGAGATCAAATTTGACTCAGTGGGATAAAAATAGAATCATATGGAGACCTAACAGAACAATATTAACGATAACTTCTTTATATGAAAATAATGTAAATTAATAATTAGGCCCTTACTCCTCAGACATGGCATAGTCTTTATGTAAGTTCTGCAACAGAATGTAAGCGGGTACTTACTTGTATATTTGATGTGTTCTTTGGGGAAAAATGTTGAACACCAATTTGGGGGTTTTTTTATTTTGCTAGCAATCATTTTCTTTTTAGGTTTTCAAGCCAACATGCAAGACTGCAGGGTTTTAATGTTTAAATCCAACCACATCATAGGTCCATAATTATTTTATGATTTTTAATTCATGAGATATTTGTACTAAGTTAGGAAAACATTTTATTTAACGCAAATCCTAACCTTGACTATAACATACAGCTTTAATGTTTAATCCAAAGCAGATCCTTAAAACAACTCATGAGAAATGTCATGAGTTATCACGCACCAAAGACTGGACTGTGAACAGAGAGTTCTAATCAAAACTCCTTCACAAACAGCACATTTCTCAGATACAATTTTTCAATAGTATGACAACATCCAAGAGGCTGAGCTCTGCAGGTATGATATTTGTCTCATATTTCAGCCTTCTGACACCACACTACTGCATTTTCTGTTATCTCATTGCAGACCTGGTCAGGTCTCCCATCAGTCAAGAGATAAATAGCCTGAGTGTCAGTATCAGCAAGAGCAATCTGGAGAGCTTTGAGTGTATTTGTGGAACTTCCAGCCTAAGAAACCAAAAAGAAAAAGACAAAGAAACAGCTATAAATACTAACAGTTCTTTGCCTCTGTTCTTAAATTCATAATGACAGTGTACTGATTCAAGGTATACTACGGAACTGAAATGAGTAATAAATTGGTGAAATATTTATGTCAAATAGCTAAAAAAATCAAAGCAAGTGTCAAAGTAGCATAAATTTGCACCAAATTGGTATTCACTACTTATGCAAACACACATAAGCAAAATGTTGGCAACAGAAATATGAGCTGTAGAAGCAAAAACAGTCACTAAAATACTATAAACAGATAGGAAGATGTAAGATAAAAGATACATAACTACGATATTTTCCCACTGCTGCTCCTGATTGCCTACTCATCACACTCCCTTGAAATATATATTTTACTTATCCAAATAATTCAAATGCTCCACAAAAGAGTTGCACAAATGTATTTCTCAAAAATAGGTAAGGGACTTCCTGTTTTCCTGAACAATATTTTTTCCAGACTATCTCCCATTTTTCTCCTCAGCATATCAGTGTGAACATCATTTCATTTTTAGTAGAAAAGTTAGTTATAACAACAAAACATACACAGTAAAGTAATACTGTGCCCCCTAAAAATTCACATTTGAGTAATACTAGCACTTTACCTGTGTCATTAACATACTTAGTGATCATGATCTGTCTTTTTTGGTTTTAGACTACATGCAATTCTAAACTCAATGAAATACATTTCATGGCTTATAGGAATGTAAGAAATACAGTTTAGATGTTCAGATTTCCACTTTTCAAACATTCAGTGTAAAAAATCTTCCAAACTTAAGGGAAAAGTAACGTTTTATCAGTATGGAAAAGTGTTTTGTCAAGTCTTAGTCTTAATCTTTTAATGGGGCCAAAGCAAAATCCCTGAAAAGATGAGTTTGTTTTATGCTAGTATAACATCTGAGTATTGCTCTGGATGGCAGTGAGGATTGCAGTGATGTAAGTGAGCAGGATCCACGTATGTAATGCATTACAGAAGGTAAATATAAATCGTATCCTGGGCTGCATCACAAGCAGCATGGCCAGCAGGGCAAGGGAGGGGATTCTGCCCCTCTGCTCCACTCTGGTCAGACCCCACCTGGAGTCCTGCGTCCAGCTCTGGAGCCCTCAGCACAGGAAAGACATGGAGCTGTTGGAGCGGGTCCAGAGGAGGGCCACAAAAATGATCTGAGGGCTGGAGCACCTCTCTTGTGAGGAAAGGCTGAGAGAGTGGGGGCTTTTCAGCCTGGAGAAGAGAAGGCTGCAGAGAGACCTTATTGCAGCCCTCCAGTACCTGAAGGTGGCCTACAAGAGAGGTGGAAAGGGACTTTTTACAAGGGCCTGGAGTGATAGGACAAGGGATAATGGCTTTAAACCGAAAGAGGGCCAGACAACAAGATAGTTCAGATACTTTATAATCCTACCTTCTAATTCACAAACAATCCTTACCAGTACCCACTCATAAGAAATAACTAGCCTAAGCCATTTTCTTTGTATTAAATATATCTTTCTAATGTTTTAGTAGGCATTACAAAGTTTTAGGCACATATTACTCATTTTTATGTGTAAATTGGCCATGCTGGCTCTTTTCAATAGTGGTATACGGTTTTGATCTGCTTTGAAACAAAACAACTTTTTCCACTATATCATGGTGGATGCTGATGATGTGAGGGAGATAACTATGTACCTTATGGTAAAATCTGTTAATTTTAGGTTTCTCAGTTGCTACTGTTACAAAAGGAACACTGTTTTTATCAGTGTTTAGACAAAGTTGAAATGCTTCAACTGCATGGCATAATCATCCCCAAAATTTTAAATGTTATCACCTCTAAACAATTTTTAAGAAACAGTTACTGTTTATAGCTCAGCTTCCTTATTCAACATCCTGGGACCAAAATATGTAAAATGAGATCAAAGGCTCTACTCTGATTAATATTCCAGAGCAACCTTCTGTTCATTTCAGCTTCCATGTGAAGCCAGTGTTCTGATCTCAGGCTTGTGACTACTTTAAACACAGACTAAAAGGTCAGTAGCAGATGTCATCCGCAAAAAAAAAGTAGACTGTTCTCCTACCGTTCTCTGTACCATTTCAGACATCTAGATCTGTACTTATAAGGAAATTTCTAATCAACAATTTATAACTTCATGAATAATGATGAAAAAGGCCAAATGCATATACAAGATGATATAAAATCATAGTAGTTCCAAGTATTATCAAATCCACATGATGCTGTACCACATATACAGCTTAAACAGAGCCAACTTCTCAAGTCTCAAGAAACGCAGTAAAATTAAGTTTACTAACCCCAGTTGTAATTATTCATCGACTACTCACCAGGCCACACTAATACTTTCTTTCTCCGTGTGTTTGTCTGTTAGGATTTTCTGAGAATACCAAGTTATTTATCTTGATTTGTAGTCTCAGAAGTATTATGTAGCTTCCCCAGTTCCCTCATCCCCAAGAATTTCATGATTAAATGTGAGGAAGAGCTGTCATAATGCTGAGGAGTTTTATTATACATTTTTTGTATTAGAAAACAGAACATGGCATATATCTGTACTGACTGACGACATACTGACTGTATGACTGATTTTCAGTCCTGTGCACATAACATTGCTGTCCACGTTTGACACATGAACTGGTCCTGAAGCTGATGACAGTTACAGTCTGGTGGCTGCCTGTGGCTGACTACAAGCATTTCTACTCTGTTTCAGGCAAAAATCCTTGGATTTTGGCCACTGTCAGAGAAAGGATATTGGGTAGATAGATAGATAGATGTTTGGTCTGAGTATGGTTACTCTCATGTTCTTACGACGGCTAAAGTCAGCTGTCTACCTATGCACCAAAAGGGGCTAGAAACGCTGCTCCAGCTCACGGGCACCAGTTTCCCGTGTCATGTCTGAGCTGTAAGGCTGCCAGCAACAGCCCTCATCCGTGCAGCATCCCTGCAGCAAGAGTGACATTTTAAGTGAAATTTAGACACAGGGTCTGAGCACTGACATGGTTCCTACAGAAGTCAAATAGGCCAATGTTTTCATTGTGGCTACTAAACATAGCAGGCTGCAAGTTGAATTAATACGGTCTTATAAACAGGTCCACCGTTAAAAGATTATTATACCTGACTCAGTTAATACGTTACACTGAGATTTACTAAAGTCTATACAGCATCAGAAAGAGAAGACACAAATCTAACTTTGTACAAACATGCTTCATGGTAATTAGTTTCCATGTTACCTCAAGCCCTTTTATCCAAAGCCAAGCATCTTGCAAATTTTCCTCATTAACTTCAGCAAGTTTCTCTTGCCACGCCACTGCTTGGGCACTAAATTTCACAAAGTTAAACCTCTTTTTGTGTCTGAGTTGTTCCTGCAAGAGACAGCATCAGAATTTTACTTGGTGTTAAAAGAAAGAATACTTGTATCCTGAATGGTTACAATAAATTATGATAATATTCAGTTATGGTATACAGTGAGACATACAGAGACAATTATTGCCTGCAATTATTGAGATTATTTGAACCTCTCAATGTAACTGTCCATTTACTCATATTTCTAAAACTACTTGAACAGCAAATGTCTAGGAGGGCAAGAAAGTGAGAGATGAAACTGGGTATGAACAGTGGTACAAGGAAGAGATTATGACTGCTTACCTAAGGAAATTTAAATCAAAGTCAAAAAGACAGACATCATTTAGAGGATGAGAACAAGAGTCAAATGTAGAGCACTGGAAAGGGGAACTAGGACAGCAAGAGAGAATTAAGTTAAGAATTTGCTGAAATTGCTTTTGGACAGAAGTTAGAAGGAAGGAAAGATTTCTGCAAGCTAGTACAAACTTTCAGAGCCTGGAATCTTTGCCTCCCTTTCATCACCATTTCTGTGCAGCTGCCTGTGAAACCTTCTGGCACAGTATCTAATAATTTTCTAGGGCTGATCTGCCTAGACAACCACATCATACTACATCCTATCACTTCTGCACTTAGCTCAAAAACCTGTTACAGTTTTACATTTTCTAGCCCGACTAACGATTGCTGTCAAACCCAGACTGACGGAATTTTTGTTAACTACTCCTCCCAGGTCTAAAAAAGTTCAGATTAATCATTCTTTAACAGTGCCTGTTTCTCTCAGACAGTAAGGTAAGCTTAGGTGACCTCATTGTAGATTTCTAAAACAGGTGAGACAAATCCTATCTTAGGTGTTTCTCCCAGTACTCACTGCTTTTGAGGTACTTCTTCACTTTGCAAGTCCCTTTGCAAAGTTCTAAGTCACTGTAGATGCAAGCAAATTCAAAACATTCTACACCCTCTATTGCAAAAGTATGAAAGTGAATCTAGAACACACGTTACACATCACAACATGCCAGTGGAACTGCATGACACTGTTTAAAAATAAAAATGAAAATGCGAAAAGGTGTTTCATTGCATAGGTTTTTTTGGTTTTTCTTTTTTTTTCTTTTCTGTTTTTTAGAAAGGAAGTGGCTTCAGGGAAAGAAGAACTACTGAAGCCTTTTTACTTTTTAACATTTTCTCCAATTTTTTTTCAAATATTTGTACACATGAGGAAAAAAATAAATTTTTAACTGAAAAATGATCACACCAAGGAAAATAAAAATTTTTTAATAAAGCTGTTATTTTTTTAAAAATCATTAAAAACATAAAAATGAAAATTAGAGTAACAACCATCTACAAAAGGTCAGCCTACTTTAAAATGCTCCTCAGTCTTCAGAATCATCACTTTATCCTACCTGTATGAGCTGAAATACTTTCTCCTTCACCCGTGGTAGCTTGTCCTTCATAGACAGGGATGTATCAATAAGAATATAGACATCATCTTCAAACACATTCCCAAAGAGCCCTCTGCTTCCTTGTTGAAGCCACTTGATCCTGGGGGAGGAAAAAAAAATCCAAACCTGGTCTGTAAGATCTTTGGGACTTTGCCTATCAGAATCTAATAGGAAGGACCTCTTTATCATTGCTGCACTTCTCATTCTCTTTTTCCCCAAGCACCTGTTACTAGTCACTGTCAGAAGCGGTATATTGGCCTTGATGAGCCAGTCCTCTGTCACTACCTAACAACACAAGGCATTTTTATTTTCTAGTTTCAGTAGGAATCTGGAGACAGACAAAACAGACAAAGCAATACAGCACTTTATGAAGTCATTTATCAGGTAGTTTGAGCTGGGAAATTTCATGTGGAAGTAATTATAACTATTGCCCTTGTAACTGTTGTCCAGCCTGAACTCAAGAAATCATTTCAGCATATGCTAATATGCCTCCCTTTTCAGGAAACCACTTGAGAACCTATTCTGCAAGGAACTTGAGCACTTTGAAGAGTCTTAATATAATACAGATGCTTCTATGCTTTGCTGACCTTGAGCCTTACGTACAGATTTAGTTTTACATTTTAAACAGGATTTAAGCATGCCTGTCAGTTAAATACGTGCATACATACTGCTGTGTACAAGAACATTTCTTCAGTAATGGCTGCAGCAGGCCCAAATCTGATTTCCCTTGAAAGTCATAAACTACTTGTCTACTCTGAAACAGAGACATTTAACAGACGGAATATAATGGCCCTGGGAAAAATATTACTCATCTCCACAGAGCTTTAAAAAAATGGTATCATGGAAACTGGAAGGATCCTATTACATTTGCTACTGATAGCTATTTTGCCATTAGTTATTCCCCTCAAAGTGTCTGATGAGGTTCACCAAGACTTTTTTAAGAAAAGATGAACTATTCAAAACAGCAAATCCGTAATCTTGGCTTGGATTTCAAACATATAAACTCACCAAAAACCCTTTAAACTCAAATTTTCCTTTCACAGTACATTAATGTTACCCTAAATACAGTAAGTTGAAGATAAACTAAAAGGAATAACAAAACTCTGATTGACCTTGCTAAACATATGCAGGCTGTTATACTTTTGATAGAGAAGCAGCAATAAAATGAAAGTTCACATCCTTTTTTCAGTGAGACATCTCACTGTCCTAATACACAAAACACAGGGCAACGTTTATTCTTTCTCTTGATTCTACAATATCCATTTTAAAAGTTTCCTTCTTCTCCTAATGTAGATATGAAAGCCAATTTGCTTTAGGGCTTCTTTAGGACAGATTAATCAGACCCTCAGATTGCTTATTTTTTTGTAGATGTACTACAAAATTTAAGAGTGCATCTATATGGCTCCAGAAAAGCAAACTACGGAGCTAGCTTGAGCACTGAACTTCTGATCATACACTTTACTTAATAGCTCATGGCCTGACTCTGATCTAGACTATTCAAACTTGTCTTCAACATAATATTGCAAAAAGGGCAAATAACTAGTATCAGTATGGGCACAAGTCAAGCTGTGCTACTTGGTGTCAGAAGTATCACAAGAGATCCTAGGCACACAGGATGAATGTTTACCACGAACATGGTACTCTTTTTTCTAGAATAGCTATCTGCTGCCTTATGTCCTGCTGCTTTCTGGCACTTTCAGACATATTTCAATAATGTGCAGAATGATTTTCACATTTGTGTTCCAGAAGGAGAACAAAGGACAAAACCATGCATCGGTTTTCTTACATGGCTACTAAGAAATCCTACACACAAGATTCTGATCTAAAATAGATTTCTACCTTAGTACTGCTACTGTCAGTTTACCAACCACTTCAGCTTATTATGACAGTAAATGTCAAACATTTCTATGCCAATGTAAAATAATACAAACTGATTTTACGTGACAGAACACTAACCTTCCTTCCACTTGTCTGAGAGCTGTCCTCATTTTCTCTTCGTACTGTTTATACTTTTCTGTACTAACATATAGGTGAACTACAGATCCATCTTTCCAGAAGGTATGTACAAACTTGTCACAGTATTTTGCATTAATTACCTTCCTCTTTGTCTCCTACAGCCAAGAAAAACACATTATTTTGCAGCACCTTTAATATTTGGCGAACAAACTTCAAAGGTACATGCTTGTTGCACATGAGCAGGTGCAGAAATATACATGGGATAGGGTGGTCACAGAATTTGCTCCTAGCTGAAGTCAATAGAAACTGGTTGTATTCTTGTACCTAGCAAGAACAGAAGCTTACCAAACAGCGTAAGAGTAGAGTTTGAGAAAAACAAACAGAAGGCAAATGAATCTAAATTTCTTTAAGGACCTGCAAACACTGGAGCAGCTGAGACCAACACTTCTTCTAAGAAAAAATAAAGATGACAAGCAAGCTTCACCCTGCCCCACACAAAGACATAGAAAACCAAGGCATTGCTTAAGCCAGTCCTGATTCTTTCTTGCAGATTAGAAGTGGACCAGGAAGGAGTCCTTGAAATAGTAATTTTCAAATTGCCCTTTGAAACAATCTTATTTATGACCATCTTCGTCCCATTCCACTAATAAGCTGATTTTAACAAAAACTACAAAACAACAGACCATACACTTTAGAGTAATCTATCAGTCAAGTTTTCAAGCTTTAAAAGAAAAATCAAACAACTCACAGGATGTAAGGGAAAATTAACAACACTCACAGCATCAGTTCGTGAAGATTCATCCTTTGGTTTAGTTTTTATGCCAACAATTCCATCTGCATGGCGAAAAGTACAATCGGCAAGTGCATCGTACAGTGTGAGCTTCTGAGCTTTCAAGCCGTACTTCTGCAACCACTTCTCAGAACTCAAATATTTGTCAGATGTATGCTTTTCTAATGGATGATCAGTTTTGATTGCTAATAAAGAAAATAAAACAAACAAAATCTCCTGTATAACACGGTTGATTTTGGATGAACTATTTTCAAAAACAGGCTGTGATTCTGGAGTCAAAATTTTCAAACTTGTTCTGCTTGCACTGACAGCACTGGAGTGAGTGGATATTTCTGACTGATTTTTAATATTCTCTGCTTCAGTAGTGGGTTTTTTTTTTCTTATCAGACAATTCTTTGCAACAAATTCCTTTGTAACTGGAACAAACCCATCAGAAGACAGAAAGTGAAGACGATAAATAGCTGCAGGATCAACATATTAAAGGAATATTCTTAGCAGTACGAAGGTTGACTTCATCTTCATACTGGTTGAATTACAAAATGCCAGAAAAGATTACTGTACAACATGTATTCTTCAAGGAGAAACATTTGAGAAAATGAAATAACAAAAGATATAATTGAAAATACAGTCAAGAACATTGGTTAACGTTGCCGTTGGTATTTTAAAGGCCATTTAAAGTAAAAGGCAAACTGCAATGTCTTTGGAAGATATTTTACTGTGTTTCTCTGCAATATTGCCTTTTTATAGGCTGATTATAGCACCATGTATCCCAAGCCACAAATCACTTGTGTACCATCTTAACATTTTCTCTAGTTCTACACCCTCCTTCTAGAATTTTTACCTGATACTGAAAGAAACAGGATTCTTTTTTTTTGTCTGATCTGGTATGACTGTTCTCATATTTACCCTTTTATGTCATATCGTCTTAGAAATCTTCTAAGGACCATCTTAAGTTTGGGTACTGCACATCTCTGGATACTGGTAATAGGACACAGGGCTCTACACTCACTCATCACCATCTGAATAAACCACACCTAAACCAGCGGTGCGTCTCATAGCAAGGTGAATTTATTTTGTCACACTTCAATTTCAGTGGACCTAGGTGGTATAAATGTCTACTCTGTTTAGATGCAGCTACAGTGAAAATGATATTAGGATCCTGAGCATGTAAACAAGCCTGTGGAGACATCTACTGCCTTAACAACCAGAGATCGGCCAGCATCAGGGCAGGTGCAGGGTTGGAGCCTGTTCGTGTGGAAAGATTTGCTTTCTGACTGCTTGCGGTCCTTATGACAGCCAGTGTGACAAGTGTCACAAATGCACGCACATAATTTTAAAAAGAAAACTTGTCGTTTTCTTTCTTCCGCATGTGTTATGTAAAAATCTATCTCTCAGTTCAGGTGACTAGTGCATTATCTGGAGAGTCAGCAGCAAAATTGTGCCTGTTTCTCTGTTTCTAGTCCCGCAGAACATTTCAATCTTTAGAACAAACTACGTTTTGCAGTAGAGCATTTCAAACAGATCAGGAAGGCAAAAAAGGCAAGAAATGCAGACAAACAGAAAGACTGCAGCTATTTGGATCAATGCGCAACAGTGAAATAATGCTGAAGAACTGACAAAATAAATCACACTAATTTCATTTCTTTTAATTTATTTATGAAGTGATTATGCATGAAGGCAAACACTAAAAGAACATTAAAGCTGCATAGTCAGGAACACATAAGTGAATACAAATTAGGTCTGCCCTTGAAGGTTTATTGTGGTCTTTTTGTTCCTATGCATTACAGTATACCTGTTTAACTTCATATGGGAAGTCCTGCTAACTCAGAAAATGCTATTATTAGTATAAAAGAGCTATATTATGCCTTCACAGAAGAAAAAACTCAAGTTTAAGTCCTGCAGAGTGATGTTATTGACAGATGTTCAAACCCAGTGCAGGCAAAGAGAGTTCCCAGATTCAAATCTTCACCATCACCACCCTAGTCACACATCTCAACACAACACCAAGAGTTCAAGTGACTGACCATCTGACTGTACAAAGCATTCCTCAGCAGGTGATCCAGAATAGCGCGTCTAGCCCCAGCCTCCATCTAACCAAAGAGAAAGCAATTGCACTGCGAAACCAATACTGGAGCTACACAAAATCACTGATGACTTGTGCTAACTCAGCCTGAATCTTGCATCAACTTATGAAAAAAATACCACCAAATAACATGTAAGTATTTTAAAACCAGAATATCAGCACTGACAATGACAGCTACGATCCTGAAAATCCACCCCTTCACTTGCAGTCCAACACTGAAACTGCCTAGACTCTAAGTTTTCAGTATTTAAGTCTTGTCAGTGTGATCATTCTGCTTCGGAGCAT
Source organism: Opisthocomus hoazin (assembly GCF_030867145.1). Lineage (NCBI taxonomy): Eukaryota > Metazoa > Chordata > Aves > Opisthocomiformes > Opisthocomidae > Opisthocomus > Opisthocomus hoazin. The sequence goes on along the minus strand of NC_134414.1, from coordinate 77,899,034 downwards.
GCCCAGAGCACCTCCATCTTAGCAGGGCTGAGTAGCTTCTTGCCATTCCCTGTTTAAACCTTCCAAAGCTTCAGAAACCAGCTATGCTTCTGTCTCCAGGAGGGCTCAATCCAATCAATATACACAGAACAACAAATGGATCACGTTCTAGGCCAAACATAATGGTGGGAATTATTAGTTTAATGAACAAATGTGGGTGCTCTTCCATGTTTCTTAATACATGAGTTGTCAGAGCACTCTTCCAGATTGGTTTCAAGCCTCTACCTTTGACTAAGTCAAACCCACACTTCTTCCTTTTTAGAGGAATGAACTAGCTACCAGGTTGGAGGCTATCCTGAGAAGACCGTGATGGAGAGAGATGAGGTACTTCCACAGCACTGTGTAGAATAAAATCAAATATTTACTGGCGCAGGCAGAGAGGTAGAGATCACAAAAAATTCCAATGTCTTGAAATCAAGGCAGTTTCTAAACCTAGTCACTGGTGAACTAAAAATGGTGTATTTCAGTCTGAGCTGTTAAAATCCAGCAAGTTTAAACAATAGTAAACAGAGATTTGTAATGGAAAGTTTTAAGAAACCCCAAGTTTACACGTCAAGTATAGGTGTTACCTGTATACAGACATTTCTGAGAAAATCATCCCCAAATTGATGTGTAATCAAAACTGTTCACAAATAAAATCTTGATATGAATATAACGGTAACTGTTGAAAGAAACATAGATGATACCATCTCGAGAAGCAGGCTGGTCAGATTCTGATAAAATCTTCTGAATTTGCCTCACTGTACTCCTGGCTTCCTCCAACTCCTTCCAGATCAAAAAGACATCTTCACGGACACCAGCTACTGCAAATGAAATCATAAAAAGAACTTGACATTTTCAGGCAATTTCTGCTTTTTTTAAGTCCTCAATTACCACAAAGTCATTGCGTTTAGTGAGATGTTGCCATATAGCCTTGTTTTCTTGAGGTCCCATTGCTGTTCTTTGATAGACTTCAAAAAAAGGGCTCTAAGCTGGCACCAGGACATGAGAGGTGCTTAGCATGGTGGAAGTAACCTCCAGAGTTGGCCACAGATTGTTCCCACAACAGAAGCAAATCCTTTTTAACACTCTTAGATAATAATAAGGAAACTCCACAAAGAAATTCACATATTCTCCCCTGGACTTCCTTGTAAAAGCTGGCTCCAAATATTAGACTCAAAGATATTTTCAACTCTTTCAGTTCCGTTAAAGTACATAAATACCATTATCTATACTTAAATCTTCTCTTCCTAAAGAGTATGTGATAAAATTTTGCTAAGATAAGTTAATCTTCATCCTAATAATTCTCAACAGTCATAAATAAATGCTAAAAAAAAAAAGTTTTACTATCAGGCTATATTCTCAAAAAAAAATGGAAAAATCCAAAGCTAGAGCTGATACAAAGTTTTCTTAATATTAGATATATATTTGTCTTGATTAAAAAAACTAATATGTATTTATCTAGTAATGTACAATTATTAAAATTGAGGCACCATGTATACCCAAGCAGCATGAATACTACTAAAAAATGTGTGAAATTAGGTTGGTCTCAGAGTTTAAATCACAATATAGGACAATACAGAAAATCTGTGTGTAGTGTTACAGTAAAAATATAAAAGAAGTTGAATCATGAGCTATCCTACCCACAAATGCAGACTACAACCTATTACTGAATTGCACATAAATATGCTGAACAAGGCAAACTATATCTTATCTAGTGGTTCAGTTAACATACAGTGGTGGTTCACTGTATAAAAGATAAGACATGAAAAATTATCCACTGAAGTAGGCTATCAGTAAAGAAACAAACCTGATCATTTTGTTCTTTGATAAACTTCCCTGAAATAATGATACAAAAGTTTTGCAAAATAACAATTCAATTCTAATTGTGAAATGCTTTTAGTTTCCAAGAAATATTTTGAAATGTGCTATTGTACACTGCCATCTCCTGGGACCTTCCTGTATTTCAAAAACATCTGTTTAAGCTATTGGGACAAAGATCAACATCTCCTAAATCACAAAAGGCTTTAATAAAGCAGATCATTCCACAACATCAAACACAAAAGGGGAAAAAACCCCCAGTCTGTTATCATTACCTCTGAAGTTTAAGAAAAGTATTCTGTTCAAACACTTCAGAAAGAAGTCGACTTTTGTTTTATAAACAACCCCTCCCCAGAAACACAGAACATGCAAAATCTGAGCACTGGCAAAATTCCAGCAATTAGAGAGCCAGACATTTTTTGATGAGTAGTCAGCCATTGAATATATGTACACACATCGGTTGTCAGTTAAAACCACAAGATACATGCATTCATACCACACATGCACATATTTCTAAGTTTAAGACTGTTGAGAATGCAATTCCAGTGGAGCTGTCTCCAGCTAAATCTGGGTATCATCCATAAACAATCAACTGCTGGGATCCAGATATAATTTTATGAACATTTTTAATGTTATGTTTAAAAATACTGAAAGAAGTATGCATGTTTCAACTACCTTTAAAACAATATACTAACAACATACTGATGATAGCATTGTGTTGCTTCATTTCCCTTTAATTTGATGCTGTGGACTCATCAGATGTACAGGATTACTGGTACTGTCCCCAGTAAGTTATGTGTGTTGAACTGGTATTACACAAGAAGGTAATTTTTCCTTATTTATGCTGCAGCACAGTACAGTAAAAACTGCATGCACTTTCAAAGCCAGTGTGTTTGATGACACTTATAATACAAGACAAATGCAGGCATCAACAACTGCACATTATGAAGGTCAGGTTGCTTAGAAAACCTCTTATCTGGCAAGAGTTTTTCTCTGATTCACTGGGAGAGCAGGTTGCAAGCAGTCACAACCAAAGCAAGTTTCTCTCTCTGCAGCGGAGGCTCACCTCCACCTCCACCTTGGCCTCTCTTCCTCTGCAGCTAAGAGTGGGAAGGAAAAGCTGTGCCCTTCGATGCTGAGCCCCCAGACTCAAAAGACACATACACATACAATGCACACCATCTTCCAGGTGTGGTTCTCAGCCTGCGGCCTGCCCCTCAAAGCACATCAGGGAAAAACGACCAAGGAAGCATGAACCTCTCTTCGGTTTAAATTCCCCACGCTCGCAACTCAGCCGTGACATTTCTGGGGGCCACCAACCGAGAAGCAGCTGGAAGCCACCCCCCGGGAGTGCAGTCCCCAACTGTTGCAGGCCCACTGGCCCTTGCACACCTCCAGGCGCCCGTGTCCCAAGAAAGACCTCGGCTTAAAAATATCACTTTATCCCGCAAGGGAAAGGGCCCTCCCCATCCCCCCGCCGTGAAGCGCTCCTCGCAGCCGCCCTGGCTGGCGGTTTAACGGCCAGACCCCTGGGGACCCCCCAGTTCCGATTCAAAAACCACCACAGGGCAACGGAAAGAGGGCGGCCACCGGACATGCACGACAGAACCGGCCTCCACGCCCTTCTGCCTTCCCCCAGCTTGTGCCAAGGGCCATCGGTTGGTCCGGGCTCTCTCTGCAGCCATCGCGACCCTGCAGAGCACCTCATGCTGGGTAATGTTTCAGCCGTGCCCTGCCCTTGGTTGAACACCATTTCTGCTCTGGAGGAGGGAGGCCCTGAGAAAGAGAAAGAGGATGGGGAAGGGTGCGGGGAGAGCCTGCGGCGAGGGGCCGAAGTGTTTTGCTGACACCAGCACATTGAGAGGCAAGATGGTAGGTCTAAGCAAAAACACAAACACACTTGCACATGTACACGGAAATTCATAACTGCCCTCATTTCCATTTCCCAGGTATTTAACACTGTCAGGCAATCTTAAAAGCAGCAGCTTTTCCACACCTACCTCCCAGCAGACAAACTCATCCAGTTTGACAAGTCACTGTAACCCATTTGGTTTCATACTCAAGATATAAAACCTGCTGAGAAAAAAAGCCCATACAAAAAAAAAAAAAAAGCCTGGAAAATTTACAGTATCTGTAAAACATCAAGCAAATACCAACACAAAAGCAACTCATGGAAAACAGAAGCATTTCTTACTTCTCTCATTATCCGACCTAGACCGCGGAAGCAAGCAAATCCAAATACAATGGAATAGTATCTATTTTAAACTTCATTTGCCTGCAAGGCAAGACGGGCAATTTCCTTTTTTCACTGCTGGTCCCTTCCGCAGCCTCTACGTGGCAGCAGAACATAGCAATATTCCCTCAAGCGTTGATTTTTAGAATCCCCACTTAGAGGGGGATGAATGGAGGTACAAAGGAGCGCAGGGGGGGGAGTACGCAGCTCTACCTGCGTGCCTGCCATGTCAAGCAGTGCTGAAGCTCACTGTAGCCCAGTCCTGTCCCTTTCCCACTGGGCAAATGGACAAAGCAAATGAACTTTGTATTCCATGTGGTATCATAGAGGGGCTATCTGCATCACTCTACACATTAGCAAAGAGATTTGCCAGGCCAAGGTTAGGCTGCTAAGATTCGACAAAGCGCATGCAAGGAAAAAGCAGAGGCAACAATCTTTGCTGCAGCTTGTAGGCAAAGTGGCTTCTCTTAAGTCATGATTCTGGCTCTCCAAAGGGAGGTTTCGGTCTCTCCCATGTCTGTGTACATAAACAGTGCAGAGTTCATTGACTTCAGTGTCATACAGGAGCCTGGAGCTCTTATGCTTCCCATTCAGACACAGCAACCTGAAATTTTCCCTGGGACTATCAGGTACATGTGGAAAATCTAGCACACCTAAGAATACAGCCTCACACTGTTCCCAAGGTCAGACATGACCCGCTTTGGATTTGTCACTAGTCAAATCCTGTCAGTCCATTTGCATTTTCTTTACACATATCGGCTCATCTATTCCACCACACAGAAAAACATTGCACAGAGATTTGCTGTTGTTTCCGTTTCAGCCAGCGAGGACCCACTGTTCATTTCAGGATCTAGTTCAAAACACCATTGCTTTTCAAACCCTGTTTAGCACTAATCTCGCTGTCATTCCAAGCAGATGACACAACTGTGCTGCTTTTCAGCAAGAACCTTCTTATCCACAACTTCCACCATCTCTTGCCCTCTATGCCTTCGAGTACCAACTTAAATTTCGCCTCCCTTCCACTTGTAATTTTAACTACATAACAGGATTGCTTAATTCTGCAGCTTTTTTGCAGATTAAGAAGCTACACAAAGAATGTAGGCAGAAGTGATAACAAGAAAATCTGTGCTGGATGAGGAGATATCACTGCATTGGTGAAATTAGGCTTTATGTAAAAGCATTTCTCTGCCTTAAGTAAATTTGAGTCTGCCAAAATAAGGATCTTAATTCTTCACTAGCTTACACCTGTTTTGATCTCAAGCACCCATTCAAAATGAGTGTAAAAAAAAAATTCAAATTTGGCAGTTTCTCACGCTCATTTTCTAAATGACTGCTCAAGATGCAAAACAGGGGAGAATGGAGCTCTTATCTAAAGTTTTAAATAGTTCACTTCCGACTTGTTTTGGTTAAGCAGCTGAAAAAGAGTGAACATGAAGATATCTTGTATTTGCAAAATGCTGTTATTCAGTGGATACCCAGAAAACTATCAGATGCCCTTAAAACAGTTTTTCCAGTCCATAAAACATAATGATGAGTTTCAGTTTAAAGCTGTTGTGTTCATGGTGCAAAAAGAAACATAATCAAAATATTCCTGTGCTTCCCCTTATTTTCAAGAAACACCACATTTGGAAGATTGAATCTCTGGTTCATTCTCTATTTATTTCCTTGTACAGTTTGTGCCACACATCCAAGAACCAGTTTCAGAGCCCATTAGTGAGTAGTCGACACTTTTATTATTATTGCCTTCTACACCCTTGAAGAAGTCTCTGAAATAAGAGACATCAGACACAGACCAGAATAATGTCTCCAATGTGTTTTCTTTTCTGAAAGGACTTCAGATTCTGCATATGACTGAAACGCTCCGATTGGCTGCCAGTGATGTCATGACTGGGCTTATAATACCCCATAAATGCAGAAAGCTAATTGTGTTCCTTTTTAATGTGTAAATCCTACTCCATAATAGCAATAAGACACAACAGACAATGCACTTCAAGGAGATTACTGCCCTTTTGAGCGATTAAAACTATTCAGCTTTCAGCTTTAGAAACAGTGGTGAGGAAGTAATTTCAGTCATACAGGAGCTCTAGGCCCATCTATTGAAACAGGCTGGCTGCCAGGAGGAATAGGAAGCCAGCTTCCTCCACGCACACCCCCAAATGGCGTCCAGCAAGGAAGCACTCGTAGCAGTGTGAAGGCGATCATTATACTGCTCTGAATGAGTACGGAATGAGAGACAGGGTTTTGAAGCATACTCTGCTCTTGGTTTCTAAACCCTGCATGGGTGAGGCTTGAGTGTCTCTTCACAAAGCAAAAAAACAGGTGATACCTCACTCTGCTAATTCTGGCCCCCCCACTATGGTTCTCTCGTGCTGTTATAATCACAGTCCTCAGGAAGGATAGGCTAGTACACATGGAACTAGACTACAATCCAGGAAATATGGGCCAGTTTGTCCAAGACTGGCAAACGACCTTAGGTGACTCACTAAATCCACCTTATGCCATACATTCCCTAGCAGTAAGAAGAGGATAACGCTGTTCTACCTTTGGGGCAACACTAATGCCCCTCAGCATAACGAGGATGTGAGCCATGAGAATAAAGATGTCTTCTGCCTCCAGATATTTAAAAGAAATATTTCTTACTTATTTAATTTCCTGCTGATAAAGACATCAGACTTGACATACAGAGCCTCACTTCACATCACAAACCGGTCTCCTCCCAACCTGGCTGAAACCCCAGTCCAGTCCCACTGAAAAGGAAGGCTGACATCGCAGAGGAAGTAGCACTGTGACTAATAAGAAACACACTGAGAGCTTTCTGCCCAGCTCCACCCCCCAAGTAAAACATTCTTTCTGTTATTTATGTACTCTTGGGGTTTTTTCATCAGTGTTTACCCCTCCTCTTTGCACCTTCTTGTCTACGGTTATTTTACTGCGCTTGTTACCTGTCTTTATGACATATTCAGATCTTGAGAGAAGCAAGTCAACCTCATGCGGATTTAATCCCCTTATGTTATGTATGAACTTCGCCTGTGTTGATGTGGCTGTTGTATCAGATAGTTTTCCACACTGTTCCTCTTCCTATCTGCCATTTCTCTATACATTTCCACAAGGTCACTGGCATAACCACACCAGTACTATTCTTCATCTGTGTAAATAAATGTTATTCTCCCTTTATTCACTTCTCTCTCATTCTCACATGCATATCCTCTATTCTCTTCACTTCTCTCTTTTACTTTCCCTCTCCTTCCCACTCAGAGAATTTCCATTTGACCAGTCCTGTTCTCACCCCACCCATGCCTACAGAAGGCTTCTTTTGATTTTACACTTCACAGAATCACAGAATGGTAGGCGTTGGAAGGGACCTCTGTGGGTCATCTAGTCCAACCCCCCTGCCGAAGCAGGGTCACCTACAGTAGGCTGCACAGGACCTTGTCCAGGCGGGTCTTGAATATCTCCAGAGAAGGAGACTCCACAACCTCCCTGGGCAGCCTGTTCCAGGGCTCCGTCACCCTCAGAGGGAAGAAGTTCTTCCTCATGTTCAGATGGAACTTCCTGTGCTTCACTTTGTGCCCATTGCCCCTTGTCCTGTCACTGGGCACTACTGAAAAGAGCTTGGCCCCATCCTCCTGACACCCACCCTTCAGATACTTGTAAGCATATATTAGGTCCCCTCGCAGCCTTCTCTTCTTCAGGCTGAACAAGCCCAGCTCCCTCAGCCTCTCCTCGTAGGAGAGATGTTCCAGTCCCCTCACCATCCTTGTAGCCCTCCGCTGGACTCTCTCCAGTAGTTCCTCATCTTTCTTGAACTGGGGAGCCCAGAACTGGACACAGTACTCCAGATGAGGCCTCACTAGGGCAGTGTAGAGGGGAAGGAGAACCTCCCTCGTCCTGCTGGCCACACTCTTCTTGATGCACCCCAGGATCCCATTGGCTTTCTTGGCAGCCGGGGCACACTGCTGGCTCATGGTTAACCTGTCATCCACCAGGACACCCAGGTCCCTCTCTGCAGAGCTGCACTCCAGCAGGTCCACTCCAAATCTGTACTGATGCATGGGGTTGTTCCTCCCCAGGTGCAGGACCCTGCATTTGCCTTTGTTGAACCTCATGAGGTTCCTCTCTGCCACCGTTAGCAAGTTCCTGTATTACATTTCTATTCTGAAACCTTGCTGAGAAAATCAGTAACATATGGGGTTTTATATTGTCTACCTAGTGGCATTCGCCCTTTCACTTTTCTGGAATTCAGGGCAATTAGACCTTTTTCATCCTCTTCACATTTCAGTGCAGGTCCAGTAGCATCTCTATAGTCATTCTTCTCAGCAAAAGCATGGAATCTGTAACACAAATGAGTTTTCACCAGTACGTAAACTACACAACTACTTCGCTAATTTTAACAAGATGTATGTCACACATGCAAGATCATAGTGGTGTACAGCTTCAGAATTATTTGCTTATCTATTCAAGATACCCAAACCTTCAACTACAGTAACACTATGAATAGTATCAAACTGTGTATATGTATATTTTTATACATTCTGAAGTCTTTTCATGAAGAACATCCTTTCATCTTGGTATCATTTACTCCAAGGCACCTTACTTTTCAGACTTCCTGGAAATCTAATCTTAATTAATGCTTTTAACATGCTGAGCAAGCATGTCATTTGAGATGTCTGAGATGACACTAACACGTTTTTATCAGATTATCCTCACAGTTGAAAGCCCAACAGGAACATTTATTTCATTATCAACATACAAATTAGGAAGCCAAGCAGATTTCATTTACCCCCATTGTCAAAACTGAAAAGCTCTCAGAGCAAGAAATTTCTAAAACAGAAATACACTCATGGCTCAAGCCATGAAAAGTCCATGAACTTGGCCACTCCTCTGGGAAAGTTGACTAAACTTATAGACAGTTAATGGGCAAATACCCACCAACAAGATATCAATCGGCCCACTAAGTCTCTGTGCCAAAGCCAGACTTGTGCAAAAAGAAGACAGTGCGAATCATGTGAAACAAAATAATTCCTCTCAGCTCCCTGCCACAACCCTTTTTGTCTCTTTCTGTACCACATAAGAAACATTCACTTTCCTATTATAAAGAAGGCAAAAACACTGCCAAAAGAAAATGAAGGATGGTGACTGACAATGTACCTGGTATCATGGAGGTACCCCAGTTTTAAATGACCGCAATCATTTTAGAAACAAATCAGACCAGAGCAAATATAACACTTTCCCAGTCTTTTTTTTTTTTTTGGCAGATGCTCCATCTCTTAAAAGCTACTTCTAAACACAGATGGCTATAAAAGAGCTAAGCAGCTGCCATCTTACCAATTGCTCTGTTGTCATTTGGGAGATTTCTGCTGTTGGACGTCTTCCCGCTCTTGTACCAACAATGGTGAAACATAAAGAGCTAGTAGCCATTTCACAGCTCTGTAATTGTATGGTGACTTCCGCTAAGCAGACAAACACCTACTGACTCCTACTGCCCTCCTGCTGTTCAGCACAAGTTTGGTATTGTGGGGTTTTGCATTTGTTCATTTGTTTTTCTTATTTTGATATCAGAATCAAGATTAAAGTTTTATTATCCCTTTCTACTGAAGGCTGATTCTCACCACATGGCTGATTCCCAGGATAAAGTAGCCAACAAACCATGTGGAATATATCAGTTTCCACCAAGTACACCAAATAGATGCTAGAGAACATGGTACAGAACCGCTTTTCCACACAGCCAGGCCTGATGGATAACATCACATCAATTTTCTGATGTTCCAGGAACTGCCCATTTAAGGCAGGCATTACCTTTTCAATACATGTCTATATGGCACTTGATCCAACACAACTCTAGATCCTTTGCTGGTGCCTGTGGATATTACCACTGTACAAATCAATACAATAAAAACTTGTTCCAGTTTATGTTGTGACCCTTGCCCCTGAACAATATTTCAGACTTCAAAAGAGGAGCAGATGACAGATGATTTAGAGTATAAAAAAGCAATGGCCTTTCTGCAAGCCAATGAGTACATATATGGACTGATGCTGGTCTGTTCGAGTAGGTTCCAAATTTTAGTCATATCTCGTATACTACTTCCCCCATTTCCCCAGATCACTTACTGAACTGCTTTGTCTCATTTTCCTTGTGAGTAAAACAGCGATTATATTCAGATATCTTCAGATACCATACCTAGCAGCAAAGCACTTCACAAGTATTCAAATCATTACTGTTATTCTTTGTCATACCTGCCAGAGGCCAAACGGCTCAACTCTTTCAGAAAAATAATAGTTTCATCTTCCCTAGCATTGAAAGATACAGTGTTGACTGGACAGGGACCATGAGAAACCTTCTCAAGGAGCAGCTGCTTTGCGTCCACTGGAACATCACCCACAGCAAAGTAATAAACAGCTTCAACCTGTTATTAAACAGAAGAAAAATTGGGAATTGGAACACGTTGTTTACACAGATGCCTGGTAGTTATTCAAGCGCTATCCTGTGCTGAGTACTGGTAGGAAAATTTGGTAGAACTGATGCACTGCTTGGGCTGTGAGATTTTCAGATCTCTGGTTCTCACTCATTCATACTAATGTCCTGGCTTTGGCTGGGATAGATTTAATTTTCCTCCCAGGAGCTGCTGTGTTTCGGATTTAGTATGAGAAGAATGTTGATAATACACTGATGTTTTTAGTCATTGCTAAGAAATCAAGGAGTTTTTCTGTTTTCCAATGTTTGACTAATGAGCAGGTGTACAAGAGGTGGGAGGGAGCAGAGCCAGGCAGCGAGCCCAAGCTGGCCAACGGAAATATTCCATGCCATGGACATCTTGTTCAATTTATAAATGAAGGCTGGCGGGGAGCAGGAACGCTCTTTTCCGGGAGTCTGATCTTTTCCTGAGTTCAAACTTTCCCATGTTCGGTCTTGGATTTTCCATGAGTTTGGCAAGTTTGGTGAAATCTGTGAGTTCTGCAAAAACTGTAAGCTCCGGGAAATCCATGGGTTCTGTGATCGCTGCTCGGGGACTGGCTGTGCCATTGGTCATCTGGCAATGAGGAAAAAATTGTATTGTGTATAGCTTGTTTTGCATATTCTTTATGCACCCTACTTAGGGTGCCAAAAAGAACTATTGTGGTTTAAGCCGGCAGCCGGCAACTAGGATCACGCAGCCACTTATTCACTCCTCCTCCCAGTGGGGTGGGGAGGAGAATGGACAACAAGTAAAACTTGTGCTTTGAGATAAAGACAGTTTAATAAGACAACAAAGGAAATAGTAATAATAGTGATGATAATGATAATGATAATTATAATAAAGAATATGCAAAACAAGCTATACACAATATAATTTTTTCTCACCACCTGACGACCAGTTGTGCAGCCAGTCCTGGAGTAATGAACCTGTGGATTTCCCAGAGCTCGCGGATTTGCCGGAGCTCACAGTTTTCATGGAACTCATGGATTTTACCAAACTCACCGAACTCATGGAAAAAAGACTGAACTCATGGAAAAGTTCAAACACACAGAAAAGTTCAAATTCCTGGATAATAGTGTTCCTGCCCCCCGCCAACCCCCATTTACAAACTGAGCATGACGTCCATGATATGGAATATTTCTGTTGGCCAGCTTGGGCTTGCTGCCTGGCTCTGCTCCCTCCCAGCTCCTGTACACCTGCTCATTAGCCAAATATGGGAAACTGGGAAAAGTCCTTGATTTCTTAGCAACAACTACAAACTTCAGTGTATTACCAAAATTCGTCTCATACTAAATCCGAAACACAGCAGCTCCTGGGAGGAAAATTAACTCTGTCCCAGCCCAAACCAGGACAGTTAGTAATTCAAATGAAGTCCACATAGAAATTGCTGAAGTGAGAAGAGAACCTGGCCCACAGCCCCTAGGTCTGATTCTGCCCAGTGCAAGTCCCTTTCCACAGAACTGAAATGAAAGAGAGGTATAAGGAAGGACAACTGTATTATCAGTTAGAAGAAGGCTCTGTACCGCATTCCACTTCTATGAAGAGAGATGCTATGTTCGTGCCTTGCCAGGGCTGAAAATCAGTAGGAACTTAAATACTAGACATGCTTTTACCGGCAGCATGTATAGTGAGGGTAGGAAAGATGCATCGTTCTTTTGAATACTAGTGCTGGTATTTATAGGTAATTCATATTTTTTATACTTCCAAAGGCAGAGGGAGCTTGGCAGGTTTATTATGACCACACACACTCATATTCTGAAAATGTTATTGCAAGAAGAGAGGGAAGCTGAAGAAATGTCCTTTAGTTATTGCTTGAGTATTACCTTATGAGAGATTTTATGTTACCTGCACTTATTCATGCTAACAATCATCATAGTAATTATGATTCTTGAATTTTCACTGTCATTAAAAACAAATGTAACAACAGCTATCACAAGATGATGTTCAAGACAATAGGTATAGCATATCAGTCCTACGGCACAGTACATACCAACTGGTAAATACCTGATAAATAGTTGATTAACTGAAAAACTATGCTCGAGTATGATTAAGAATCCCCGGACACGCACCACAGAAGAGAAGATAACTATTTCAGTCTGGGATGGCACTGAGGAAATATTTCTACACCCACATAATTTCATGCAGTAGCAAATCAAATTCAGTATCACTTGTAAGTGTGTTCATGCGTTTCCACCACTGCCTTTGATACTGATTTATATTTTAGCTCCCTGAGCCAATGCACTGACACATGCACATCTTTTGTCCAGTTTGTACTCAAAGCTTCCAGGCTGTAGAATGCCTATACTGTCCCACATCGTAAACATGCTGATAAAAACTGACACAGACTTCTGGATCTCAAGCTCTCTCCCTGCTCTACCTTCTGCCACAAATACTTGGGCTAATCCTCAGCACTGGAAGACATCTCTCCCAAGCAGCAACCCAATCTCAGGCTAAGACCAAGCAAATTAACGAAGCAGCACCTTGCCATCTCGGGCTTCCCTTGGATCTTGTAGAGGGGTTGAGACACTCCATGTGGGTGGCAGAGCCCGTAGTTACAGACCACACTTGCTTGGGAGCAACCAGGTCTGTGGTCAGCCAGCTGTCCTGGTATCACTGTTAATGCTAGACAAATACCATGGTTGAAGGGAAGAATGAATGTTTTTCATTAAAGTGCAAGATTAACAAAATGCTTATTAGCTTTAGAAAATGGTGCACAGAGAAAAAACTGTTGCACCTATCTGTGCTTTACTTCAGTTTTACAAGGTTGCCTCTCTGTTTCATCCAGCTAAAAAGCTCTCCAAGCATGCACATAGCTCTCCCAGCTGAGACCCAGTCCTTGGACAACACCTCATTCCTATTCCTTTTGCTGAAGAGGCTCCTGGCCTAGCAGAATGCATGAATATTGCACAATCACTTTTCCCTGTGTTCCTTCAGATTTACATCTTCTCCCCGTACCTCCTGAGACTGCCAATAATTGGTAAACTTGATATTCAATAAGGATATCAATTTTTACACTTCCTCCAAAGGATTTACTGCCTGCCTCTGCAACTTTCAAAATGCTGACATTTCTTGAGTATAGCTGATGCAAAACCAACTCCTCACAAGAAAATTAAAAAAATGCTAACCACAGATGTTTCACTGTACTTAACTACAAACCCAGCAATACGATACCACAGAGGAAATGTTTCTTACAGATTAGTGGGGAAGGTTAAAACCTTTCCATTTAGTCCTTCGTATTTTGAAAATTATAATTTATACAGCCATCTAAACAAGCAAGCAGACTTCATACAGGAACAGGAAGGAGAACAACGTGAACAGTTTCTCACAGTCTTTACCTTGATGGGGAGGTGTGTTTTGGACGGGTGACCCACACTTTATGGAGTGGCACCTGTACAGAACCGCAAGTTAAACACTGTGGTTGCATCTGTGGCAGGTAGAACTCAAAGGACTGCAACCTTACAGGAGAGAGATCTTGAGCTTCGGCCTGACAGGTTATGAGGAAAGGAAATCTAGGGAGTCACTACACGTGGAAAGAAAAGCTCAGCTAAAGGAATGACAAGAAGAGCCAAGCCTAGGGAAAAAAATAGGTATTGTTTTGGAGCAACTTCTGTAGATGAAGCCAGTTCTGAGGAATGAGTCATTTACGACTGTTCAGTGACTGTGCAGCTTTTGCCTAGGACTGAATGGGGTCTGCCCCAGCCTGCAGTACAGTGAAGCTTGCACTCAAGTGAACTGTCAGTTATGAATGATAATGACTGTATTTAGGAGTAATTGAAGTTTTACGCTGAGCACCTGCCACAACTGATTCTGCCAGATTACCCATTAGCCCACCGATGCCCAGAAAAAAATAATGGATGTCTCACTGTTGGATGGATTTTAATTTCTGTTTATTCGTACGCAGACCCACCAGGTCCAACAAGCCTTTTATTCATCCAGACAACACTGAAATCTAAATTCAATCTTTTTCGATTCCCACCAGCAAATCAGTAATATACTGCAAATTGAAAATGTTAATAAAAATTATGGAGGCATTTAAAAAAGCAGTCATAAAAAATCTCACTGTTGCACAATATGTTCCTCACCCAGTTCATTTTTAATATCAGTTTCCAAACATCAAGGTGCATCTGGATGAGAATTCACCAGCACAGGGAACCAGAAGGAAACTCAAGCCAAACTTATCTTCTCCTTCAAACAATGTCCCAGAATGAGATTTACAAAGGAGTTAGGATTGGATCTGTGCACAGGGATGGATCTTAATGGCAGTGAAAACCAATTATTCTAGTCCACACAGAGTAGGCCAAATTTTCCATTAAATTTGGGTGCTAGGGAACTGAAACAATGTAGATTGTAAGCAATTTTCATACAATCATAAGATTTCATAAAATATCTCTAACACAAGTTTTAAGTGACTAGCTCAAATGATGGCATATATGTTTTATGTCTTGTGACTCTGCTGTAACGAATAAAGTAATATGGTACTTTTAGGAACAGAGAGAATTTAATTGCAGGGTAACCTGTGCATACTTTGCCTTTTTGTCCTGGAAGAGACTCTGCTGAAAAAGGACTTGCATACCCCTACCATGAGTTAATGCTTAAATAAATCTGTGTACATACTATTTTGGATTTTAAATATCATTTTTCATGAACACTTTAAATACATAACAAAATAAAAATGGTTTCCCTGTTTTCAAAAATGCTGATACTAGCAATTTTCTCATAAAGTTGAAGCCCTGAAAAACATAAATGGCAAAGAAAGTGGAAGGGAAGATGTTTTCTCTTTCCTTTAATGACTGAATATGTTATGTGTTCTGTGTACTCTAGAAAAGAAAATAAACAAGTCTCTGCATTCAAAATACAGTATATTTACATAAACAAGCCATCAGTAAACATAGTATGCAGCTACACTTGGGGAAAAAAATACTTTCCAAATGCTGTCATTAATATTTATCTTTGCAATATTCATCAGGGCAAATCACAATAGCCAGTCTGGCTCTGGCACTGAGTATTCTTGGATTTACTCGAGGCTTCTGAAAAGATGTATGAGCTTACCGCCTCATCACTCATGGCTTCCAGCAGGGCTTCAGCAGAGCTGGTATGGCTGGCAGCTGTCATATAGTCCAGCTTCCAGAGCCACGTAACAGCAGACTTTACAGTACGCTCAGACACAGGAGCAGATTTCTGTTGCCACTTCGTAAGATCCTGAGCAGCCCTGAAAATGCCATTAACGATAAATCAGAAGTAGTGAGAATAATGCTGGCAGAGCAAAAGAGTCGAGCTCTGCTATTGTTACTATGCCTTTATACTCTTAAGTAATAAATACAATAAACTGCAGATACTAAATCTAGACTTGCAATAAAAGAAGTACAGCAAAAACAAAACCCTTAGAAAAATAGTTATTTATAAGAATTTTTTTGAGACAACTGTTTCCAAAGTAAGGTCAAGAGAGCTAAAGTACTTTAAAAACAGTACCTAATGCATATCTCCCCTTAACACAAAAACACAATCAGTTTTTTTAAAATAACTGTATGAAAAAAAAATCAGCCATCCACAGGTCTCTTTCCACAACTTGCTGCATGACCTTTGTGTCAGACAATGTTAACTGAGATGCTTTTTTTGTGGTAGGGCTGATCGTTATCTACCCATCAAAACAAAATTTGTGATGCTAACCTTTCTGATATTTTAATTGATCAAAGGCCTTAGTCTTAATGGCAGTACAGAAGCACAAAGTATATAAGCATATATGCCTTTGCATTTGTACATAAAAAGACAGCAAGCAAATTAAAACAAAACAACTGGCTCCAGTATCTGTGACATTCCATCAAGCACTATTTGAAGAGCTTCCTGCAAATCTGAAAGACAAGTATGTTTTCCAAGACTGTTTTAAAGCAATGATTTATATGCCATATTGTCCTTTGTCTCCCTCCGGCACAAACAAACAAATCGATGAATACAGTTATTGCACCTCGATTTTGACTTGGCTTTGCAGATCATTTTTAAAGAAAAGGTTTTCTGTGCTTCTCAAAAGCTATGGAAGTTATCTTCTACTTTTCAAATATCGGTTGTATCACAAGATAGAGAATTAAGAAAAGGCATCAGAATAAAATCTGTAGGATAAAGCTTAGGCAAAATAACTTTAAGAATCACAGTGTAGTTGTACGTTATCGTTGTGGAACAAATTTTAAAATTATATGACCTGATTTGTGCATCATTTTTTTCATATTCACAAAATGCCATTAATCTATCCAAACCCAAGCTTTACCATTCAAACCTTTATGCATATATGAGAATTTGTGCAGACATACATAAATATGAAGAGCTGCTTCTATTCTTCTATTTGAAACTAAACCCAAATTCATTTACTCATGTTAGCGAACAAGCACTTGTCTTTTGTTATGGAAATCTAGTATTGTTTCCTAGTTCTGCTATTGATTTCTGTGACCATGGAAATCTATAGAAATACAAATGACTATGCCTGTGCCTATGGCACCTGGGGGAGTGTACATTTAGCTGTAAAGCAGAAATCTGTAATGCCTAAAGACACAAGAATGCCTAGGCAGTCAGATGGGACCTCACTGTTTCACTCTGTAATACTTAAGATGCCTGAAGAGCATTACTGCTATTGCAAAGTAATCTTCTCTTTCTGTTTTTCTGTGATACATTTGTAGAAGGCATATACCAGTATTTGTGTTCTCTTAATCTTTTTCTGTTCCTCAGGGTAACAATGGTCTTCTGTTAACTGGAAGTAGCAAGCTCAGCATGACTGTGGGTGAAAAGTGGTGGAAGATCTATAGATATTACCATGACATGAATCATGACAATCTCCACTACAGAAAGTATATTAGCCAAACACATGTCTATACAATA
Organism: Opisthocomus hoazin; assembly: GCF_030867145.1. Classification (NCBI taxonomy): domain Eukaryota; kingdom Metazoa; phylum Chordata; class Aves; order Opisthocomiformes; family Opisthocomidae; genus Opisthocomus; species Opisthocomus hoazin. The sequence continues at coordinate 77,881,643 of NC_134414.1, read as the reverse complement.
TGAGGCTCCTTTTTATTCTCCAGCAATGGGCAGACATGGACTTCTTTGTTCAGCCTGGAGCAGAGAAGGTTCCAGGGAGACCTTATTGCAGCCTTTCGCTACTTAAACAGGGCTTACAAGAAAGATGGAGACAGACTTTTTAGTTGGGCCTGTAGCAATAGGATAAGGGGTAATGGTTTTGAACTAAAAGAGGGTAGATTCAGACTAGATATAAGGAAGAAATTTTTCACATTGAGGGTGGTGAAACACTGGAACAGGTTGCCCAGAGAGGCAGTGGAGGCCCCATCCCTGGAAACATTCGAGGCCAGGCTGGATGGGGCTCTGAGCAACCTGATCTAACTGCAGATGTCCCTGCTCACTGCAGGGGGGTTGGGCTAGATGACCTCTAAAGGTCGCTTCCAACCCAAAGCATTCTGTGATTCCATGATTCTGTGATTCTTTCTGCTTACCGAATGAGGTTGAATTTGGCAATTTGGGTCACTTGTTCCACAAGTACCACAGAAAGTGCATCCCGACACAGATCAAATTCAGCTGGAGCCACACTGCCAAAATCCAAAACAATGACAATGCACCGTTCTTGAATCACTCCAAATATCTGCCGGCTCTCACTGGTTAGCCATTCCATTCGCTGCTTGTATAGCTCAATAGCTCTCATTAGACCATCCACAAAATGAAGAATCAGTTCTTTTTTGGCTGTCAGCTTTATTTGAATAAGGGAGAAAAAGAAATTGAACGTCAAAACAAACAATACAAATGCAGCCCCAAGCTTAGCACAGCTGCAGTAGCTGGTTTCCAAGTGCCAGATATGCCAGCCAAGGTAGCAGTGAAAACAACCCATTTTTTTTCCACTATTTCAAGAGCAAATACTTGACAAATGCATCTAAGCTATAAAAGAAAAGACACTGCATTTTGTCCTAATTGCTTTTCACAATCTTTTTATACAAGCATGGGACAGTGCCAGTGGGTTGTCTGACTTGTCTGTCTCAAGACTGGAGCAATTAGAATGAGCTGAACACAGGCTAGGATGTAGAAAGCGCTGCAGAGCAGATGGGTGAACAAACAACGACACAGAAACTTTGTACCTTCTTAGACCAGAATTTTGACTGGCTCTTAAAATTTTGCACAGCGATACAAGAGACCGTACAGTTTGGTTCCGGGCCACTTCAATCTCCACCTTGTCTTCAGCATTTGAAAGGAAAATGTAAAATGCTTCCTGTTTGTACTATTATTTCACTAACAATGGCCAGTATTACAGCTTAACTATTTGTGGGTAGGTGCTTAGGCAAATTTAGTTTAGGCAACTGCAATCAACAACTAAAACTTCCCACGCTATATCAGTAAAATAAGAAAAAATTAGATTCAGTATTAAAAAAAGCAGCCCCTCCCTATGAATATACGTATACACGTTCACCATGTAAAATGATTTGTAGGTTTAAAAATTCAACGCAAGTTCCAATAAAGACATTCCCCCAGTATCTCTGACCCATGTAAGCTAATTTACTGGCTACCTTCTAACTCCAACTACTTTTTCAGGACCAAGTACAAAATCTTGGAGATATGAATGTTTTCAAACAAGAACATCTCTCAGGGGCAACATACTTCGTGTGTCAGTCTGCGCACTTCTTCCTCTCATTTGTATTTTTCTCTGTTCTTTAATGTCAGCTAGAGCCCTGTAATGTGCCTCCCAGATACAGAGTCTCAGGCTGTCTGCCAAAGGAATGCAGGCCTGCGAAGGAGCACTTAGAAAATCCAGTTTCCTCCTATGATGGTCAGAATCACACAAAGAAGCTTATTGCACTACACTGAGCCAATTCCATCTTAGAATAAAGTAGTTTTCTTGCACCACCCCTTCACTTGTAGCTGGCCAGTCCAGATTCCCATTTCTCTGAGGGCTGGAAAACTTCTAACTGTCCAGCCTAAATTTACTCATGGCAGTTCATACCCATTTATTCTTGGACTAGTATGCCTTTTAGCATGGAAAACTATAGCTTTGCCCTATCCCTGCAACTTGCCTTTCTGTAGGCATTCAAAGGCAATAATGCTACCCTTTGTCAGTCTTCTCTTATGTCTTACACATGTCAGCATCAACCAAGCCCTCTTATAAGATCAGCACTTCATAGTTCATCCTACTAGCTCTTCCCAGTACCTGTTCTGATTTGAATTGTTTCTTCTCAGCTTGTGCTAACTGTACACAATACTCTAAATGAGATTTCATCAGGTCTTGTATAGTGGCATTGCTACCTTAATGCTACCAGAAATATCTTTCCTACTGCTCCCAACACGTTCTAAGATTAAAACACCGTATGTAGATATTTCATATGGAACTAATGGGGAAAAAAAAATGAGGGGAAAAGGCCCCCTGAAATGGTTCTTTTCTCATTTTTAGGCCTTGTGCTTCAGAAGTGACTCGGTTATCAGACAAAAATGACAAGCCACTCGCTTCTGTAAAATCCTGTATGAATTAACTCTCTCCCCTCCTCACTCGCACGCGTATCTCTTCAATCAGAATCCATCCTCTTCACAATGGGGCCGCCAGCAGCTGTTGCTAAGACATTCCTTAGAACATAAGCCTGGGCAGAGATCCAGCTAGCTGTCTCTATAGAGTAGGCTGAGCCTTTTGTGACCCGTTGGCACTAAGTAAAGCAGCACTTTGCATCGGCAATGACAGCACATTATGTCTTCTTATTTCAGCATCCCCATTTGTTTTATTGACTACGATTTTATTTTTTTTAACTCAGCTGAGCATCTTCTTTTTAAGTGTTCCTTCTTTCAAGAAAGGGTAAATGTTGCTTAGAAACTGCAGTCTTGTCTGGAAAGATTTACTGCAATGCCGCACCAAGGCAAGACCATAAGACTTTGCAAGGAAAAAAAAGAAAAAGGTATCTAGCTTCCCCACTGTTGATTATTGTCACTAACAGTTTCACAAATCAGAGAAAAAAAAGATCAAGAGATAAAGTTCTCACACAAAGACTATAAGTATTTCATGCCATAGGTAGCCATTTTAGTCACATCATTATGCTACAGTGATAATAATTTCTAAGCGCACAGGGAAGTCACCACAGGTCAGGCACACTTACGTTATACACGCTGCCATCGTGTGCTCTCTTGTATTGAGGAAACAGACCATCTGCATACCGAGAAGCCACAAGTTTCCCCAAGGTCGTCACATAATCTACAGTAAAAGTTACAAAGATCAAGTTGGTAATCATAAGGATTACTTCAAACAGATGTTTTTCAGGTTGTTGTCAACACCATCCAAGCATGAGGCACGTACATCTGTATTGAACTCTTGATGTTAAGAAACTTGAGTGAAATTCTAATCACATTTTTGTTTTACATTTTTTTCTGGCTGTATTTATGTTGGGGCCCTGAGGGCACCAACAGGCCTTGATTGCCTCACCTGGGGTTTCCACCCAGGGCGCTCAGGCCTGCGCACCCAGTCTTTGCTTTAGCTGTGTTGTAGGTGTACCTGTCTCAAGTTCTGCCAGTGGACCTCTCTCCTGGACAGACCTTCAGCCCTATGTCACAGCCTTGTCTCCAGTTCTGTCTCCTGGATGTAGCTTTTCGACCTGTGTTGTGGCCTTGTCTCCAGTCTCGTCTCTGGCTCCATCTCCCACTGCTGCTGGCTGCACTCCCTGGCTGGACCCTAGACCTGGTTCATCACCTCGCCTTCCCTGGGGCGGACGGTGGGCACTGTTAACAGCACCCTGCTCTGCTTGCGGTGCGTAGACGCTGCAGGACTGCACCTGGGCAGTGAGGGCTCTGCCTGGGCTGTGGTCCCCTTTGGCTCCTGGCTCATTTTTCTTCCACGGAGCAGCCCCGCTCTTGCAGCTCCCTGCCAGTTTAGCCAGAAGTGGGGAAAACCCCTACATTTAATTATTTCTAGGCCAAAAAGCTACATGGGACTTTAATAAATGAAAGGTTTAGGCAATTAAACTTCGGTATTACCCATTTACCTCACAACAGGACTCGCAAATATTTGTCCATCAAACCAAATACAAAATCTGGTACAGATAATGCTGTTCTCTTACACAACCAAATGCGTGCAGAAGTGGGTGCAACTAAGGAAAAGGTTGCACTGTGCTCTTTCAGTAGCTGGAAAACTTCTACAGGATCTCCATTGACAAGAAAACATCAGGGGTGGGAATATTTAACATCACAAAGCAGTTATTCTGTACAGCATGCTGCCCTGCTAAGCTAGTACATTCTGCTCCTAAAATTACACTGTAACAACGTTAAGCTTGCTTAACAGCTTCTTCTTCATCTACAGCATACGGGATTTCACGATCTGCGCTGTTGATCTTTGAATGACCCGTGGACACAAGCCAGCCAAAATCTTAAATTATGCAACCTAGAACAATTGCAATACATTACAATTCCTGCTTCTCAGGCAGCAAGCTCTTCAAAGAAATGAATATTTTACCATGCTCTGCAAAGTATTATTATGGCAGTGATTAATAATTATTAGCAAACTCTTCCCCTCCAGCTGTCAGATAACCGCAAAGGAACATTTTTCTATAGCCTGACTTTGCACGAAAAGTAGCCTGAATTCTAATCAAATCTAACTGCTTCCTTAAAGCTGGATCCCTGGAAATAATATACTATTCCCAAGAAGGCTGGCTAACCCTGATGATCAACTAATAGATTGCAGATTATGGCACAGCATAAATTATATTTGCTGTCTAAAAACAGACAGAGATCTTATGCTATGCTGTTTGCAGGAAAAAGACTAACAGCCTCAGCAGCATGAGTTATATTATTTATATAGTTAGCTATAGCTAAATTGGAGAGGATTTGAACTGGAGCCTCGGGTAAAGCAACAGTACAGTTGAGTAAGGAAAGCCCTTCTCAGATCCTAAATCCTTCTCAGATCAAAAGGAGATGGAGTTTCTCAGTTCTCTGAACTGGCAATGTTAGCAACTGTAGATAGAGCTTCCCTTTCTGCCATTATCATAAGATAAGAGACAATGTGAAAAACTCTGTGTACGCTGGGGTGTAAAATCAGCGTGACACTACAGACCTCAATTCAAAGTTGGAGTTTTTTAATTATTCTATTATTAATTTGTCTTATACCTTTCCTGTGCTGGAATCCAATCTGTGACAAAATCTGGGATAGGGACAATTTGTTTCTTTTGAGCCCATGAACTTCAAGCCATTTAGAAGATGAAACGAGGGGTTGTATATCCGTGTCCCACTGACTGACTGCCAGCCTCCTTTGCTTCTCGTTTGATTTCCTCTTGTGGGCCTCATGGCAATCTTCAGGATCTTGTCTGTGCTTTGAATCAAAGGCAGCTGTTGTAAAGAGAAATGAGGGAAACAAACACTTTAACCAAACAATTCACTTGAATTATCTCCTTTCTTTACCTGTACTCCGTGGTGCTCTGTACACATAGGGCTTGCCTCTTGTTTTCTTTTGTTGTACTGAACAATGTTCATAATCCAGAAAGTTCCTCTCAGTCCTACACATCTACTACTGTTACGTCTTTTATTCATCCATATACATACACCTTCAATTTGTTAAAGGTAATATCTCTTGTATGCTGAAATCCAAGCCCTGAAAACTAAGTCCAGTTTGCCAAATGGCAATTCTTCCAGCTCCTAAGACATCCCTCCTAAATCTTCGGAATCAGAATTCATAATAGGCACTCAGAGATTGTCAGACCAGCATTACATACATATTAGAAGCATTACGCAAAAAATCAAAGATTTCTTAACAATTATATGTTGAACTCCCACCATAAGCAATAGCAGCATCAGCAGCAGATCCTGACTTTATTGCAAGGCTGGTGAAACCCGCTCTCCTCACATCATTTATCTGAAGTGTAAACAATGGTTCTGGCAGTACCTAGTCGAGGCTGTGATGGATTATGTGCATGCACAGGAAACCATGCACACGAAAGTCCAGTTTAATAAGTTCTACAGAACAACGAACATATCTCAGCAACGATGTATAGTTGGCTGGGCTAGTAGCAGAGACAGCCCAGAGCCTAGAGTGGTTGAGGCAGAAATGGAAGTGATGACAACAGCAATGCCTCTGTTCCTCAGCATAGAGTTTCTAGGAGGACTTTGGTATTTCCTGTCCATTCCCAAAATACTCTGCATGAGCTAAGCTGGCTCTAGTTGATTAAATACCCTAGCTGTATCTAAGTTTATTTTCTGTGGTCTTTTGATGTTTCTGTCCATTTTCCTCAGCACCAACATTATCTGGAGTATCCCTGTTCCCCATTGCTCATATACTGTAAGCTGGCTGTAAATGTACCACACGGATCAAACTGGTCCAAAATACCAAGAAGGGTACTTCTATCTAAACAGTCTAGGTAGACTAAAAATAATAGACTAAAAAATAACCTTCAGTCTAATATGGAATATGATCAGAACTCTCTGCTAAGATCAAATGTTACAACACCTGACCTGGTTACAAAGGTTCATTAGATAGACTGTTCCTCAGTAATACATAAAGGAAGACTTTATCTTCAGAAGTCATCTTTCAGTGATAAGTAGGCTTCTACCTGGTGCAGGCTGGTACTAGCTCCTCCACCAGCCCTACAAGCAGGGTGCTAGGCTGGCATGCCTGTAGAAGGTTGGCATTTTACCAGTCCTCCTCCTCTGTTCCGTACAGAAGCAACAGTGACAGATGTCAACTAGAGAGAGGCGCAGGTAAAGGTTTGCAGCTGTTTGAGCTTTGTATGTAGTCAGGTACTGTTTATAGTCACTTGAACAGTCATTCCCAGTTTCTTCCTCCGAAAACGCAGAAAGTCCAGCACAGCACCCCACATACAGCACACGTCAAACAAGCACTGCTTCAGGATGGCTTGCACACAGCTAGCAGCATGCACACCACAATGCTGCAAACAAAACTGGAAGTTATTCAGGAAAATACGGAATCTATGAAAAAATAGTCCTGAAATACTCACAGTCGCTCCAGGCAAGTCTCTTAGATAGATTGCCGGTCATGGCAGATTTTGATTGGCAGCTCCTCTTTGACTTCTTCTTAAAAACCTGAGGAATTATTATGTTTAAAAAAAATTTAAAAATTCCCATGCACAGGTCAATATGAACTGGAGACCAGCTCCACAGGCCCAGGCAATAATATACTGCAGAACGTTAAGATCAAGATTTTCCTCAAGGGAAAAAATATTATAAATGAAAAAGGACAGCTACTGCCCATGTCAAGAAAGGCTGAAGTCAGATTCGACAAGGAGCCCCATACTCAGCAATAGGAAAGTGGGAAATTGGTAATACAGTTTCCCTTCCTTCCCTCTAAATTTTCATAAAAAAGAGCCAGTGTGGAAGTTTCCACACAGATATGCTAGAAAAACCAGTGCTGTGTTTTGGCCTGCTGTCAGTCAGTTGTATTATATTCTATTACTGCTTTGCATTATACCTTAGCTTTCCTATAATCCAATTTATGACTAAACCTGGGAGTATCTGACATGCAATTTTGTGAAGAGATTCATAACTTTGCCTCTTAGACTACAAGATGATTCACAAAGAAAAAGAATTATGCATGTATACATGTAAGTGTATGTGGTATAAGGCCCAATTGTGAATAAGACACAGCATATGAATAGAAAACAAAACGCCAGACGAAGCAAGGTAGCATATATTGGCTGAGTGTATTGCTTTGAGACACCATGTTTTGACATTTACCTGGTACTTCTTTTAATAAATAAGATGAATGAATGAGGGATATTTATGAATCACTAGCAGGCCAGCTGCTAGCTATTGTCATCAAGCAGAATTTCCTATGGGAAAAGCAAAAATGGGATAAAATAATAACCCAAAGACTTAGCCTCCTCCCTCTTTCTTCACTGCAGAACTGAACATGTTATTTATTCCTCTTATATGGGTTTAAATACCTATATGGAAACATATAAGCCATTCCAGTCTTTGTCCTGCTCACGAAGAAAGACATGAACAGTGTGAAGGGCAGGGAGGACTTTAACAAAACAGGACTCTGTTCCACACCCTGACACCCGAGGCATTGTGCAGAAGATGCCCCCCAGCAGCACAACCCCTGACTAGCCTGGATTTGGTGTCAGCGGAGTAAAAAGGAGCCCTTGCCAGAGGGGAGCCATGGCAGACAGAGCCTGTAGTGAACGGCCATAGCAAGCCCCCAGACTCGTGCCCTTTGTCTCTCAGGCTGCAGAAGAGTGCCACATGCTCTCACAGTAATAGCTGAGACACATTTCAAGCAGCAGCCAGCACCAGGGAACAAATCCCAGGTGCCCTCTCATGTTCCAGATGCCCAGGGGTGCGGCAACAGGATTTCCCTTGCGTTAGCCTCCCGCACCACCCCCAGCCGCTTGAGCAGCAGCCGGAGATGAAATGCTGGTGCCGTATGGAAAGGAGCATATGAAAGGAAACAAAAAGAATGCAAAAACGAAATTTCCAATTGAAACAGTGAGTTTACCTCAAGTCTTGGAAAGGCAAGAGAGTTCAAAAACGACGACAGCCAGGACAACCTTCAGCCCAAAGTTTGGATGAAAACAGGTTATTTTCAAAAGGTGAACGAGAGTTCATCTGGGCACCTCTACCCTTCCACTCCGGCCAGTGCAAACAATCTGCTAAAACCTTCACCCCCCAAGCGCTTAGAGTTCTTAACAGCCGCGGCAGTGTTTGCCAAGGCCCCGCGACCAGCCTGTCCCCACACACGGCAACACCGCGGCCAAGCCCACGTGCCTCACAGCCCGAGCTGCCGCCCCACGCCAACTGAGGCGCCGAGCCCCTGAGGAAAGGTGCGTGGAGGGCAGAGGTGGGCGGCCGCCTGCTGCAGAAAAGGTGCACAGAGTGTCATTGCAAAACCACAGCCCACCCCGAAGAAGAAGAGGGGCACGGGACAAGGCCTGACCGGCTGCCAGGGTCAGCCAGGGTGAGGCGCGGCCACGTTGCTCGCCGGCGTTGGCAAGCGGCAGCCGCGCTACGCCCTCGCAGCCACCCTCACAGCCACTGCCTGAGGCAACCGACGCGGCCCCGGGCACACTGCACGGAAACGGGCCGGGAAGGGAAACCGAGGCCCCTGGGGCGAGGGCCTGCGGGTGCGTGTGACACCCCCCGAGCCCGCCCTCCGGCTCTGGGCAGCCCGCTGCCCCGCGGAGGGACCGGGGGGCTCCGCTGCCGCCGCCACCGCCCCCCCGCGCCCACCCGCCTGGAGAGCAGCCCCCGCCCCGCGGCGCCCCCTGCCGGCGCCGCCGCCCGCCCGCCCGCCTTCACCTGCCTCCGGCCGCGCCGCCGCCGCCGCCGCCACCGCCCTCCTCCCCTCCCGCCCTGAGACGGCGTCGCCGCCGCCCCGCTGTTGGCCTGGAGACCGCCCGGTTGCTACGGCACGGCCTCACCCTCCCTCGCCGGGCCCGCGCCCCAACCCCAGAGCGCGGGCGGCGGAAGAGCGAGCGGGCAGAGCCGGCCCGGGGCAGCGAAGGGGCAGGACGCGGGCCGGGGGCCACCGCACGGAGATGGGCGAAATCGTTGCCAACAGACGCCACAACAAGCGCGGGAATTCGTTTCTTTGGGAGCCAGAAACACAGGGGCCAACTTGGAGGGTCACGGAAATCTATATATAGTGGATCCGAGCCTTCTGGTCTTGTTAATTCTTCATTTAGAGCAGGCCACTGGCAGTATTTATACGGAGAGCAGCCGCGTGTCCTTTGTTGAAGTCAGAGGAGTGACACACACTGCCAGGGAATTGCCACGCTCCTGGAGAAGCCTAACTAAAACTTATTCTAGTGAGGTAAAATATACAAAAAGATGTGCATCATAAACCTGAACTCGGTATTAAAAAGCTCCCGTTGATGTCTGACAGCCAGAAACCCGTGCCTGTATATGCAGGGCTAGGGCTGCGAATGTGAGCGTAGCCTCCAGCTAGGCAGCAGACGGTGCTGAGCTCTGTACTTTCCCTGCTTTGCTTTGGTTTACTTTAAAATCACAAAGTCATAAAAGATCGGTCGCTTTGTAGGATCGACTGATCACCCTTATCTACCTACTGGTGTTCACACACCCACAGGCACGGACAGGGCCGTCCTGCGGCACGCCAGAGCATTGGCTTCAGCTCTCGGGGTGGCTTGGTAAAAAGAGACAGGAAAGAAAAGTTCCTTATAAGGCGTGTGGTTGGGATGGGAACGCGGCTTTCTGGAGCTTCAGCTTCTCGTCCAAGGGTTTAAGGACTAGCCTAGGCATGACAAGTCATTCAGGATTGCACAACAACTCCCCTGAGGTATAAAAAAGGCATTTATTCCTCAGGCATGGAACAGTTTCCCATTATGTCATTAAAAATAGTAGGTACTGATTGTTTGCTGGATCCTTTCAGACACCATGACCACCATAACACAAGCTTCTTTAAGGACCCTGCCTGTGGCAGGGGAGGTTGGGAACTATATCCTTCAGGTCCCTCCCAACCCAAACCGTTTTGCGATTCTGTGATTTTAAGACCCATAATTGGGGGGGGGGGGGGTGCTTTTAAAATTTCTCTTGAAAGTGCAAGTGCAAGGGATTTATAAGTAAATGCCCAAAGAACAATACAGTCGATCTCCTGATTTGTTTTGCTGCTTCCAGCAACGGTAGGTTTTTATCAAACACCTGAAATGCCTTACTCAGGTAGCTTTTTCTGAACTGTACAGAACGAGCCCATTTATCCTCATGCCTAAACGTCTGTTAATGTAGTAATTACAAGTTGGTTTTTTTTAAAAAAAAAGATTATATGTGCTGTAACTTTCTATGCAAAGAGTCTGCCAGAAACCTTCACTCTAGGCTTGGCTACGCTAAACAAAAAGTGTTGCAACAAAACATTCCTTACAATGCTTTGAATTGAGGCGCTTGTACCACCCCCTGACAAGCCCCGGGGGCAAAGGCTGGCAAACGCAAAGCTACTTCTGGCTCCCACAGGCTTCGTGATCAACTGGCTGTGGTCTCTTAGGTAGAGTTCTTGAGAAAATAAAACGCTCTCTGCACATCAAATAAACGTTGTTCCTTGTTCGTGCAGAAGCCCTGCCGTAGCCACTGCCTGCCCTGCAACTCGTGCAGAAAACGAGGCATGCATTCTCCAGATGCTGCCTGCTGAATGAGGCAAGGCGGAATAATAAAGGAGGCGGGGATCCAAGTAACTGGGAAGTGGGAATTCAATCCTTGTACAGGGATGATAAAAATAAATCTTGAGCCATTCTGTCATCTGACCTTTAGGCTGAATGATGAAGTGGTATTGATGGGTGAAAAGCACGTTATTACGTCATTCGTTAAAGAATGTATTGTAATATTAGCCTGAGATTGCATTAGCAAGCATGACTTTGCCTGTCTCTAGAACATATCACCTATCAATAAATATATTTGATGACTTTTTCTTATGGCTAAAAAACAGCATTGTCAGCGTTTCCTCTGTATTGGTGCTCACAACATGAAACTGTCGGCTTGGTTTTTGTGATGATTCTTTTTCAACCAAAATAGAAAGATAATCCACTCTTTTTCTGTCTTCCCTTTAAAAAAACCCACAATTCTTTAGCATACTCTCTTTTTTTTTTTAGATCATTAAAACCACATTTAAATTTGCAAAAGTTCTTTATCCATGCACAGCATTGTACATGGTGCTATTGTATTAAGACAGAGACAGTTTCCTATGGTGGTACTTAGGATCAGTAAGTAAGGATACTTATTGCACTGATGCTTATGGCTGCAATATGACAGGGAATGGAGCTTCTCCAGGAAGTTTAATGCTGTCACGCTTCCTGCCCTGCAGTGTCATGCTTCCTGTTGACTCCCTCTCAAGGAGAGACGGGAATCAGTTGCGAGGGGTAAGGAAGAAAACAAAAGCAAGCTGGATTGAAGCTGAGTTAATGCTGTCCTTACTAGACACATTGTTTACAGCGATTGTCTAAAAAAAATTGCATACATCTAAAAACCAGTTTATTAGCACAGGCAGAAATAAAAAGCATAAAAAGAAAGCCAAAGAAGTTTTTTTAAATACTCTTTTCATGTTCTCACCCTTCAAGAACCTCCTAAAAAATTTTCTTCGTAGTATGTCTGCAAAAAATCAGATTTAAATGAGCTAGCTGTAGAAGAGCTGACCCTGGTAGCAGTGGTGGTATAGCGACATGAGCATGGGATTTACCTGTTCCAGGCTAAAGGCAGGCAAACGAGGCAGGGCAGGACAGAGCACTGGGCAGAAGAGCTGGATTTAGGGCAGTCTCAATCACATCTGTATGGCATTGCACTGTGCCTTGTACACTCACCCAAAGAGAAGTGTTTTAAGTTTCTAGACATCCCATCAATTGTTCCTTCAGTTTTTTAAGATACTCCTTAAGTTCTGTGTATCGGAACTGCGCAGCCAACAGCCTGTGACTGGCTTATAGCCTACAGAGACCTTAGTCCATGTGACGGGAACTTAGAACTAATCACACTTTTGGACAAGGACATAGTATGGAGGTGGCACAAAATTAAAAAATAAGTAAGTGCTGTGTGGTGGGAGAGTGGAGGTGGAAGGGAGGCATGGCAAATGACAAATGGCAAACCGGGATAAAGTAAAACTTTAGGGGGAAAAGCTAGAGACAGGAGGGGAGCTAAGGGGTATGCGGCTGAAGTGTGGTGGCAGGTAGAAGCAAGAATTTCAGCTGTAGAAGTGAGGTCTGCATTAAAGATGTGGATAAACATCATAGAAAAATGGGGAAGGGCTGGACTGGCATGGTGGAAGTGATGTGTATTGGGGCTTTTTTCCCCTTGCCCCACAATCTGCATCACAAATTGGATGCACTGGATAAACTGTGAGTCCCATGCTGTAGAAGTACTGGACTGGAGGAGGAAAGCATGGCAGCAGGAGACTAGTGTCACTGCACATAGGTCTAACCAAACTGTAACAGCTGTAGGACTAAACTGTTGGCCACAGAAAAATAATTTTAAAAAGGAGCATGTCCTGTGAATCTCCAGTGCCCACTTTTAAAAATCTAGTTTCAGGCCTTGAGGAAGGAGAGTCATGTTTCCAACAGAAGCCAGCAACTGGCTGTCTTCAACAACCCACTCGTGTTTTTCAGTTGTGCATCTCTTCTCTACATAGTCATTCTCTGCTGCTTCCCACGAGGAATCTGCCTTGTGCAATACTGCAAGGAGCATGGTTGCTGAACATGCGCGTACCTTTCTGTGGCTTTTATTTTTCTCTTCTTTTTACTTTTCCTTAGGTCTATAATGAACTAGAGGTCTTTCCAAACTGACAGGATTAAACAGGAAACTGTCCGTCCCTGCAAATTTCTGTCTTTCAGTTACCCCATGTAGCATGACCAGGTACTAATGGAGGTGAGTTTGTCACTGAAGAAGCAATGCTACTTGGAGCAGTACATAAAATGTTGATCAGAATTTATAAGTATAAATAAATAAAATAAAATAATAATAATAGAAAAAAAGATAGCAATGCTCCATGACATCTGCGTTTAAGACAGGCTCAGCACATTGAGGTTTGCCACTCCCTGGTACCCACAGAGTATTTGTGTCTTCTGGAATGGAGGATGAAAGATGCAAACGCTGCTGATTCCTCACTGCCCTGGGGTGATATTGCTTTACCTATATCACACAGATTTCTTTCCAGGTAGGCTGTTTGCACAAGAAGAAAAGCACAATAGCAGGCACTGTGCCCATACTGGGGAGACTATACTGAAAGGAGGAGTATGAGGCATAATACTTAATGCATGGAAGCGCTTCCTGTCCTCCTCAACAAATAAAGGAGAGGCTCTCACAGTTCTTGTTCTTCCTCGAGTCCATTGTCAGTGATGTACTTCCCTTTTCTGAAGTCACTCTTGTTTACATCTTGTCCTTGAACCGAACAGTTCTTTTTCAAGGGAGTGGAAAAAAGAGGAACTGGTTTATAATTCCAGCGAGGAGCTGGAACAGGATGTATCCTCGCATTTGTCGTGGTATCTCTCTCTATCATTTTGCCATTTCTGTCTTTCTGTTCCACAATGATTCTTGTTAACATGAACAAAAATTGCCTGCCTGCTTCCATAAACACATGCCCGCTAATATCCTTTGGGCTGTGAACCCCCAGGATACGGCACATCCATGCCGGAAGACCTGGAGAGCGCTTTGAACCTTGTAGGAAGCACTGGTAGTTTAGAAATAGTTTAGTGAGAAACGAGGAAAGCCAGAACAGGTAAAGAGGCTGGGAAGCATATAGAGCAAAAAGCAAAAGTAAAGGTGGAAGTTTTTTCCAATGCTAGTACAACAGGCAAATGCAGGAGAGTAAGGTAGCCGTTAATAATTCTAGATTAGAAAACACAACAAAGTTCTTAAACGTGAAGGACAGTGAGGACCTGGAACAGACTTAAAGCTGGAGTATTGATGGGACATAAACTGCTTTTAAGAGGTGGATATACAAGGGATCAAAGTGACCAAGATCCTAGCCAGGTATCTATTCTTAGGAGTAGATGTGCAAAAATGATAAATGCAAGATATAAAGCAAAGGAGGATAGAGAGGACTAAATGGAGAGAGAGGAGGAGTGAGAGAAGGAATGAATTACTAGATTAATTTGCACTGGAGGGGAAATTTTCAATGGAAGACTTGGAATAAGAGCAAGTAAGACATTTATTACAATTTTCTTTGGGTTCAAACACTCATTTTACACCAGCACAGAAACAATGAATGTGGAGAGACATTTGGAGCACAGCTCATATACACATACTGACAGAAGTTTATACTGAAGGTGCTTGGATTATTTGAGTGCCAGAACAGTTCAAAATCTAACAAACATTCTACAGAAATGTTTAAAAGCTAGTAAATAACTCAGCAAGCTGAATACACTAGGATAAGCCAAAGCTAAAAGTTCATATTTTCCAAGGCAAGATGGAGAATGAACAGTTTCCTCCAGTAAGGGAAGGTTTGGCTTATCATAAGCACTAGGGAGCAACAGTGGTAACTCATGGAGTGGTTTATGGAAACCAACAGATTCAGTGTTGGGCACTAATAAATGACAATTGTGCAAATAAAGCGAGCGCCATCAAAAGCACCAAGATCTTTCTGGCAGGATCTGATGTGAAAGGGCAGAGAGAGGTCATGCATGGCAAAGTCATCAAGATACAACAGAGTCCCTGGGATTCCAGCCAGGTTGGAGGCAATTCTTTGATAGTATCTAGAGGCTAAATCCAACTCAAAGGACATTAATTTATAATGAAAACAGCCTTTATGAAAGCCAGGGGGTTTTATTTGCAAATACCTAGAGCCACACTGCATCCACAGTAATCTAACTGTGCCATTCATACTCAAATGCAGCCATCAATGCATGCACAAGGAATTCTGTCATCGCATTTTCTTTCCTTAAGCACTTGCCAGGGTGTTACATATATTTCTGTCACGTTGTCTGCGTTCAGTAGAGAAATATGCATTCACTAGAAATCCCTGTTACAGTGACTAAGCCTATGACACCAGGGAATGTTGGTAATGCCAGAAAAAAAGACCACTAATCGTTAAAAACAAATAATTTTTTATAATGTTGCCCATCTTGTATAGCAGATAGCAGAGGAACATCACTGCAACAGCAAATCAAAGTGGGTATGTTGAGATTTCTAATCAAGCCTAGACAACAGATATTGTAATATTATTGTATTACTGCCAAAACTATAGCAAGGGTGGGGCAAGAGAGGCACCAACTGAGGAAAATAAGTCCAAGTCCCCGAAGCGATAGCTGCTGCAGGTGGAGGTGTTGTGTGCGAGCACAAGCAGGAGGCAGCTACAGATCAAAGCAAGCGCAGCAGGAGAAAGAGGAGGGGAATCCAGAAGAGTGGGAGCTGCCTCAACATACCCCACTACCATTCTGCAAGGTATATAGTACTATATAACAACAAATTCAACACTTGAATGTACATATGAAAAGCCTACATCAGTAAGCTGCTCCAGTCTAGACCACGTTCGGTATTTTACTGTGGACAACTGTGAAAGCAGCTTTTTCCATTTTAGGTAAAGTTGATTGGGACTTATCTGCTCCTCAGCCAGTAAATATACAGTAACGGGCAATGCATCATCTTGAAAAATTATTTAAGCCAAATATCGTATTACTTTCTTTCATGTAGATTATAGTATTGTGATGTTATCTAAAGGGATAACTGGAGATGAGAATTGCAGGTGGCATGAAAGAAAGGGATTTGCCTCACGTGACTTCAGTCGTCTATGAAACGGGTGATTAATCACAGCCAGTCAGCTGCCCTCCTTGATAAGCGGGTGGGGAGAGGTGGGTCGCCATCTCCCCATGGCCACATATGCTCTGGCTGCCCAGGCTGAGCACGCCAGCTTGCCCCTCCGCCGAGTAGGAACTGTTCGCTGTCTCTCCAGCTTTGGAAAGGATGGGAATGACGGGCAGGTGTGGTCCCGCCAGTGGGCTCAGACCTGTGCCCAGACAGACGCACCTTCACGTCTCTCAGCGAGAGCGCAGCCTGTTCTCAGATGTGGCGAGATCTGCGTGCCAGCAGCAGCAGCAGCAGCGAGCTGGTGGCAGAGCCGGGGCCACACCATTTGCTGTGCTCATGATGCTCACGTCTGCAGCGACCCTGCGGAAGGCAGCAGGGCAGATGGGGCTGGCAGCGTGGGTGAGGGTCTCGCAGCTCTGCCGCACCTGAGTTGCTGGGGTCATGTCCCAGAAGGAGAGGTCTCAAAGCTGACTCCTAAACCTTAAGTTAAGATTGCAAGGCTGGCAGTTAAAAGGGGGAAAATAAAATTGTTTCCATTTGTAAATGCAGCATCACTCCAACAAAAATCCCTGAGAGATTATAAATATCGATCCTGAAAGCGACATTTATACCCAGTCACTGTGTTTATACCAAGACCTGCATTCTGAACAATAACTGAAGAACTCTACATTCATTCATGCTAAGGGTTATTTGGCCAAAAGAAATATATCATAGATGACAATTCTTTACCCAGCAGGATGTACACTGGACAGTTATTTTATATAAAAAAAATCTAGTGTATAATTTGCAGAATGTAGAAGAATATTTAAGGATTGGCTTTCTCTCCATTGGCAGATACGCAATGTTTTCACATTATATGAGTTACACCAGGTTCTACAGAAGACATTAAACCTATTAATTTTAAAACATTTTACTGTCTTTTAACAATATAAAACAGATTTAGTGTTGATAAAATCCAGCACAAGATTTTGATAAAATAGGAAAGGAAATGTGTTAAGCAATTAAGACATGCTTTTCACCTTTTAGTTTTCATGTATTTCCATATTATATTTATGATGGACATGTTGCTTAGAATATATTTACGCAGGACTTTGTGTTTAAATAATTTCAGCTCTTTCCTCAC
The DNA here is from genome assembly GCF_030867145.1 of Opisthocomus hoazin. NCBI lineage: Eukaryota > Metazoa > Chordata > Aves > Opisthocomiformes > Opisthocomidae > Opisthocomus > Opisthocomus hoazin. Next base: position 77,864,374 of record NC_134414.1, on the reverse strand, counting down.
TTTAAAGTATTTTAAAATCTTTTACTGCCACTGAGCTCATTCAGAAGAGATCAGTAACCTCAGTGTATTGTAATTATTTTCCAAGTCCAAGCACAATTAAGATAATAATTCACAAGCCTGAATAACTCTTTACAGCTCATTTTCATACTCTACAGAGTTATGAAATAATTCATAGATAACAGCTTTCATGAAGTACTTGCTGACATTTTAATCACGACTTATCACTATGGGCAGGACATGCCTCTTTGAGACAGTGCAATTGGGACACTGCCCAAGTGATTTATAACTTGGCCCTGATTCCTCCTGCTGGGATTGTTATATGACGTCTGTGAAAAGGACAGTGACACACATCATTCTGTAGAAACCACCAAAGAAGCTGTATTTAGTGACATCTGCACCAACGGTCCTCCAGGTGAGGATTTTGAGCGCACATGGGTTTAGAATGAGGAAAGAGCCAGAGAACTGATGCTGGAGGGGATGTTTATGTCATCAGGGAAGTGTGTTTTGTAAGGGCTTTGAAAGGCAATTAACAGCATTAAGGAAAAAAAAAAAAAAAAAGACTTCTTATGTACCACGTAACCTGCCAGCTAGGCTTTTTGTTTTAATCAGTGCCTTTTGTTTCATTCTACCCTGGCTGCCAGTTTCATCCCACAGAGCAGGAGCGGGGATGTCCGCTCACAGCTGTCTCGCTGCATGGCTGTCAGGAGGTGCTGATACTGAGCTGAAACCAATTCGCACCCTGCTTTGGGAAACCAGATGCATGGATGTAATTATGCTAATCAGTGGAGTTATGCCCCTCCCACTTTTCCCATCACTTCCAGCTGCAGTACTTTTATTGTAATTGAAGTAGTGTTATGTCACGTTAATTTTAATTTTCCATAATACCCCTCACAGTTGATGTGTATCTTCATAACTCAAGGCCCATTTTACAGATGACTCACATAATAGTCAAAGTTATTAATTTGTTACGACTGCCTGCAATCCCAGTTTTTACAGTCTTCCTACATTGCTCACAGACTTAAAATCTGGAGCCACTCATATTACTCAGTCGAGCAAAATAATTGGAAGTGTTAGTGCAACCACTGTTTTATAGGGCCCCGGGCCACAGCATTGCATGCTGGAGAGTCAGTGGAGCCTCTTGTCCCATCCGGGCGGCTCGGAGCTTCCCAGCCAGCCTTCGTCCGGGCCAGGAAGATCCTTTCTTCATGAGCAGTCCCACAGACTGCCATAGAGTGACTCCGAGGTACGCCTCCGTGCCACATGAGTCAGGACACCAGAATGTGCCCCTTAGGTGCTAATTAAAGTCCACTTCACCCACAGGAATATACTTCCAATTAACATAGTAGCCCTGGAACGCACTGTGGGATGCAGAGAAGAGCAGAAGCTATTGCAGAAAAAAAGTAATTGGAGCATTTAAATGACATCGCCCTCGTGATTAGTCTGTGTCGTCGTATGAATTATCCCACAATAACCTGGCTCCAGGTTCCAAAACAGATGGTCACGTGAAGGTTCTTCCAGGACTTGTAAGAGCTGGTCTTTTCAGCAGTCCAAAAATCTGAGGAAATCAGGCTTTTTTGGTTTCCTCGCTCTTGAGTTTCCCATGTCACAGCATGGTCAAGAGCCAGAGCTATTGACTGTTCAAAGACCCTGAGGAAGAATTTGTAAAGGACAAACACGTCATTCAGAGTGCTGTCCTGGAAAAAAATCCAAAAATCTCCTTCTATGGGAAATCTCAAAGTTTATTTTTTTTGTTTTGGAATGACTTTTTCTTTTGGAATTTCACTTGGAATAGAGATTCAAGGAGTCTGCCAATCCAAGTCGCAGTTGTGATTCAGCTGTTACTCATCCGTAAAATGAATAACTTTCTGTCCTGTTTCTTAATTCGTAGAAGTTTATCATCAATTTATCATTACCCTTCCTCATCCTTCCTCAAATACTATCCAAAGAACTACTGAGGAGAGAAATAAGGAGGAGAAAGTCCATCTGAAAGACTGTGCTGAAGCCCGAGTTGTTTATTTTTCTACAGAGAACTAGTATATTTTGGTTTTTATTCTGCTTTGCTCAAGGAAATATTGTAACAAGCCCTTGCACCATTTTGCACCCAGAAGTTGTGAATCCTGTACCAAAGACCCGCTTCAACAAGAAAACCTGTGCCATCAAGTAATCCCCAGTATGCCCTGGGCATTTGAAAATAATAATCACATCAGACTCCATTTCCTGCAGCTACCTACATTGGCTTCAGATGCACTTGAATTGTGTGTCTTGCAGTGGTCTTGCAATTAATATTTATATGAAGCCGTGAGTCTCAACCTCAAAGAATTTTTCTGAGCTTTTAGTTTAGCTCTAAAAACAAGCACCAAAAGCAGTTTAAGGTGTAGCCAACTAGGAAAAGGGTGCTGGAACTTGCAGTTCATAATCTTTTTGCTAAATCATTTACTTTTACACGTATTTAAAGAAGCACATGGTGACAGTTACACAACAACTTTTGAGTAGCTTTGTTTCTGGTGGTGTCATCATGTGAGAGTGGTAAACACAGAAAATGCTGGTGCCTGCAACAGCTAACAGGGAGCTCTGAGTAAGGTTCTACAGAAAGTCCTGCTCTCCCTTTTTCGACTTCTTGGTGAAGGGTCCTCCCGGAGACTCCATCAGCCTTCCCCTTTCAGGTCCTCCCAGAGCAGATTCCAAGAAACAGAACACATCTCACTGCTGTAACAGCCCCCTCCTCCTTCAACTTTCGGACGCAAAGTGTAAGCAAGTAGCACCAGAATCTTGCCAAAAAGTATCTGGTTTTGAAAAATATTATCAGCATCTTGGAAACCAGAAGCCAGGGTGACCCAGCCTTTAGCCTTGGTTAAACACGTTGAATGGAGGGCTCACAACTGATGAGCTGAATGAGAACAGCCCATGAACCCAGAGCAAGGTAGTAGCGTGTTTCGCCCCCTCTGCAGCCCACATACTTTGATGGATCTGCATGCGGAGCACATGAAATCAAATTACTTCGCACTGTTCCAACGGTGTCTTCTCTTTTGTTTATTTTGATACTACATTTACTTTGTTCTAGCTTGTCCTGTGATTTCCATCACTCTGAAGAAATTCATACTTGGAATACACAACTGTATCACTGGAACTTTCTGGGAAAGGAAGAGATTGAGGCAGCTGGCAGAGGAAGGCTAATGTTTTTGACAGAAAAATGCAGAAGTCAGCACAGCTTATTAGCATCTTCAGGTACTTCACTATTCCTATATAGGAAAGGGCAAACTTCATTTCTTCCTCCCTGTTTTTGCTTGTCATTCAGTAAAATATTCTTGTAATAACAAAAGAGGTCCTCAGCATATGCTTCACCAAGTGTATACATGAATACCGTCAGCACATATGTAAAAACTTTCTGACTAGAGATGGACTTAAACAGGTCTGTGAGAGGAAGGAAAAGTCACTGTAATTCCATACACTAAATTTAGTTAGTCTGAAAATACGACCCAGAGTGTTGATAAGTTCCTGTCACCAAAAGGAATTCAAACTTTCTCCACTGTATGTTTTAGACCCTGCTCCTTATAGAGGCAAATGCTGGTGTCTTGTCTACACTACAGAAGTGTAAATGGTGAACTTTTCAATATATATGAGTGATAACAACTAACTTTGTAATTTAATTTGTCATAAAAGACGAAAGTTGAGCCTTTCACTTTTCCAAATTTACCTTTTTGGGGGTCAACTGCTAAGTGCAAGCGTTCATTCTAGATATCCAAAAAGGATCCAAACTTTCACTGAGAGGGAGTGTGTTATTTTTCTCATTAAAGATTAACTCAGTCATAACCTCTTTCTTCCTTCAGAAAAAGGAAGAAATGATTTCTGAAAACATGCAAAACAAAGGTCAGTACCTATCTTTACTTACACCTGCTTTACTTTTCCTGAAGCTAAAGACTATTTTGCTCTGTAAGAAGAAAGTATTCTTTGCTGTGACAACCATACATATATATAGCATTTAAATAATTTTGATTTAATTTTGATTGTAATTTTTATTTGATGCCTCAAAATTTGAATAATTGTTATATTTTTCATTGCACGTTTTCCGTTCTCACAAATATGTTTGGTAAATGTGTAAACATGCTGTAGTTTAAAATACAATAGAAAAGCAGGCTATTACTCCATGCTTCTGCGTATAAAAAATAACATTATATGCATGGCCTGGTGTATGGCTTGGCTGGTGCTAACATTCAGAAAAAAACAGTGCACAGACAAACACGTGACGTACGTGCAGGTGCAATTCAGACTTTATTTTCCAGCTCATTGCTGTTGACATCACGTAGGAAGGAAAGGAATGAGCATCAGGACATTTCTATGCAGATCACCAAATCTCTCTATGTGTGTCTCTTACTTGTGTGCTCTTTGCTTCTGCCTCTTTTGATTTTTTTTTAATGATGCACGCTCAATCTATCAGACCTATAGGAGTGATAAAAGAAAGCTTTAGAAAAGGTTAAAATCTGAGAATGAAGAACTTCACTGTTACAAACTTAACTATTACAAAAATGCAACACACATTATCTATTCCTGAAAACCAGTTGATCAGTCTGCTGAAAAACATGTGAACCTGTAATTGGGAGTGACCGTCAGCATCCCCATGACACGGAATAACAATAAGATATGTAAGAGTCTGCTTTGAGGTAAGGCATTGTGTTTGGAAGATGATGCCTGGTTTAATTTTGAGAGGGGAAGCTCAGTGTACAGCCCATTTAATTATATTGTTATGAGCAGTTCTCTCCTTTTTATTCTTTACAGAGAGTGTCCTTTACAACCACCAGCTTCACGAATGGAGGGCCGTAGGAGCTGCATTCATTTCTGAGACTTGCTGCTGAGGGCCGGCAATAATGAGGGCTGATAGAAACAGCTGGAGAAAATGGCCAAGATGTAGCGATTTAATAGATTTTATATAAAAAATAGCATGGCACTTAAGAGCTCCAGGTCCTGGCAATTAGTGAAAGTGAGAGGTGATTATAGCTTTATTATGGCAGAGGTCTTCCCTTCTCAGTACTCCCAGGTTACCATTCAGCACTTCCACATACCTGCAGCGCTGCGCAAATTACCATCTTTGCTAGGAAATCCCTTTCATTTGCATCGAATTAGGTCATTGCCCAGTTGCTTTTCCCACAAGGGGAGGAAAATGCATTGATGATTAAAAAGAGAGAGAAAGGATGCTTCCCATTTTGCAAAGAAGCAGAGGCAGGCAAGTAAAATATCTGAGAAATGACACTAAGCGTAAAACAATCCAGCTCCTCTACTTTTAATATGTTTTCTTATTCCCACTGATCTGTGTTGCTGCTCAAAAGACGATCCCGCTCAATACAAGTATAACCATAGAACCAATCAAAGACAACAAAATATATACAGCCATGCATTAAAAATGACAGGCAGAGCCAATTAAGCGGTAATTAAAGCACAGCACAGCCTCACAAAGGTGACTTCGTACATTAACATGGGCGGGAGAGCAGCTCCGGCAGCGGCCGCTCGCACCCCTGTGCCGCCGGCTCGCGCCGGGCGCTGCCGCTGCCTGCCGAAGCCCTGGGTGCTGGGGCGGTGTCAGAGGCAGGAGCGCAGGAGTCCCGAGTAACACTTCGCTCCTAATCTTGCCAAAGCACTTTACAAGCATGAAGCTAATCTCATGGCAGTGTGGGGAGGTAGGAGTTGTCTCCTTCTGCCCAAAGTCAGATGACTTGTGTAGCCACGCGTGGAGTCACCGGGGCAGGGCCAGAGAGAGCTGATTTTTTCCTTATCCCAGTTGCTCTCTGTTGAAACCATCGCTAACGGCAGACACCATTTCTTTCCTCAAAAACTGAATGGCACAATTCACCCTGAATGCCAGACAGTGCCTTAAACGCAGCCCCTTCAATCCAAGACTGAGGAACATCCAGCATTTAAGGATTATTCTGTTGCCAGTCAGGGCTTGTTGCCTGCTATGGCTTCAACCAGGCTTTCCATCTCAGACTGTAAAACTGGGTGCATGTGACTATCTGAAACTGGCAGTGGCACCAGCTAGTTTTACAAATCAGAAAAACCTATTTTCCAGCTACTTTTGCCAAGCAGTGAAGAAAGTCCATCAGCAGCAAAATGGCTGCTTATGTAACCAGCCTCAGTTAACTGGGGCTGGGTGTACATATTATTATTTTTAAATATTTAATTAATGTTTATAAGAACCTCCCACAGGTTCTTAATGCTCCATGTCACACTTGAGTTGCCCTTCATAAACGAGACTTTAAGAGAACAAGGCGCGTACCCGTTTTGGAGAGGAGGACACTGTCAAATGTAAAAAACCTGTATCAAAGTTTCTTAGGCGTTTAATGTAGCTCCTGTTTTCCAAGTGCCTCCCTCAAGCTGTTAAAACAGCAGCTGCTTTCTTACAGGCACCACAGCAGAAGAGGGGCTTGAAAACACATTACAGGAAGATGAGATGACCTCAGGGGGCTTCTTCCACGCAGAAGAGGGTGCCACAGAGGAACAGGGAGTTATGGAGGGAAAACAGAGAGTAAGGTATCATCATAGATATCACAGATAAAACGGCTGCAAGAAATGGAACCTACTGACATTAAATCTTAATATTCCCAACAGATGTTTGCCTAGTAAGACATGACAATTTGTTGATGTTCAGTTCAGTTTAGAGTTGGTGAGGTCTTCTTAAGAAAAGCTGTGGGACTTGCTTGAACTAATGCCTTCCTCAGCCCAGTAGCTGTAGCTGAAGCAGAAAATATATTTTGGAAAAGTCTTTCATTTAGATTTTGCAGTGACTTGTGAAGCAGAAGCAATCTTTGGCAAATTGTCCAGGGGTTATTTTCCTTCCCAGTTAAGACAGTTTAAAAGATAAATTGGGATGAGTCTGGTATGTCTGTGTTGTTCTTTAAAATTGTTTTTCACACTGCGTCCTCCTTCTTGCTTATTACCCTAATGGCATTTTCATAAACATGCATTTCTCTCATCATATTCTCAGCCTGTGCCGCGTGAACTACACAACTGTCGTAAAAGACAGGACTGCAGCTGAAGACAGCAGCAATAACATCAGACTCTGCATACAGAGATTTATTTTTAAATATTTGCTTTGTTGAGAGAGGAGGGGGTTTCTTGTAAGTATAATGAAGTGGTGGTTGGCTGCATGCTACAAATAATTTCTCATGCAAATTTTACCGGAGGTTGTGCTTAAGGTTTTCTTATAGCCTTGAAAGGAGAAGATAGTCATGTGTACACGGACAACAGTTCACTAAAAAAAAAACCTATAAAAATTTATGTGATATGTCATCTGCATGACAAAAAGGATAAAATAACTTTCTCTGGAGAAACAGGCATATGAAAATAATGTACCAACTGCAATTTGTGGGAACCTTCCTGTAGCCACTGCTGTGCATGGGACCAGGCTCGGGGGTTTCTGAGCAGCAGCTTCCGAGAACCTCAACTCTGGTCCTGCTCCCCTACTGCAGGAGAGCAGAAACTGTAGTTTACTAGAGCGCAGCAGAGAGATGGGCACCTCTTAAAAATCCCGCAACAAGCTTCCCCAGACCTTATTATGCCACTCAAGAAACAGTGGGAAGCAATACTCTAATGTTTAATTTCATCATTGAATCTTTCTGATAAATGCAATTAGGATTCAGTCATTCATTATTTACTCCAAAAAGTGGATTAAAATGTGCCCACCACTGAAATAAAACCAAAGCTTTTAAGCTAATCTCAGTAATAAACAGTCCAGTCATTTTTTTCAGGTCTGAAAATATATGTACTGCAGTCAAAAAAATTATTATAAAGGTTAATTATCTCAGTACAGTTAATTGATGTGTTCTGTAGCGTCCTTGGAATTTAAATTCTGTAATTTTAAGCCATAAATTAAATAAAATTAAGAAACATATTTTAATTTTTAATCCTATTAAACATTCACTGTAATTTAAGCATGAGGGAGTCTGAAATTCACAGTAGACATTTAATGAATAATCTGATCTGGAAGATATAATTTGTCATAGCCACAGAAAGAGCTTGGTAAAAACCAAGCCTGACAAGTTAATTAAATAAGTCCGAATATACTGGATGGTAGGAATATTTGCCAGCATTTGTGTATTGATTTTTTGCTTTAGAATTTATTTTGCAATATAGAAAAAAAGAATACAAATAAGAAAATCTACAGCGTATGGAATTACAAATCTTGACAAAAAATGTATTAAATATTTAATGCCTAGTGGATGCAATTCTGCATGATTTTTATATAAAATTTCCTTCTCAGAAAACTCAGCCCTTATTTAAAAGCATGTTTTCATAAACGGCTTGGCCTTAACAACCCTTTAACCTGATGAGTCATTCCAGTTCATGCTAAAGCTTACTCATCAGGAAGAACATAGTTTTTGGATCCTTAGCTTCTGACTCCACAAAGTATGATGCAAACTTTACTACCATGAGTGAGCAAACTAAGTACAGTATCAGGATGCTGAAATCTTTTGCTGGAAGACATGGAGCTTTTGTCCTGCTTCATGGGTAGCCCATGTTCCCCGCTGACTACCACCTCCATCCACATGAAAAGCTGCTCAAGTGGAAGAAGTGCTGGCAAGACCCAGCCATAAGTGTGCTGTCTCTTAAGGGACCTATTGTGGCAGTGTGCTGAGTCTTCTCCAAACCAGCTGTGCACCTCCAAACTTTCAGTGAGGTATTTTTTTAGGGAGCTGGCATTGCCAGTGACTGCCTCCCAAAAACTGAAATCCTTGCCTTCACAAATATCATGAGATGTTTATGTCTCTCTCTCCTTCCCTCTCTCCATACATATAGACAGATACATATGGACACACCCATATATACCATATATACATATACCTATGGGTGTATGCATGTGTATGTTCATACATATTAAAGGTGGGTTTGTTTACTTTCTCTTTTTTCAGGCTTTAAGAAGCCTGCAGCCTCTAATACTTCCATGACGGCAGCCAACATCATCCTTTGACAGGAGGGGAAAGACAAGAGGGAAGAGTCTCATAAAATCCCATGACTCCGGAAGCTGGGATTTGAGATAAAACCTTGTCACTCATAAAGAACCCATGAACGTTGACAGAGAGTGAACCAAGCCCACAGCACAAGTTAGCAATGCTTACATGGTTTCCCATTTTGAACTTTTGTATTTTGAGGTATATTATTGCTACTTCAAAAGAGTAGCTAATAAGAAACTTGGTATTTCTCTGACGTTAAGAAACTGTCATCATTTAAGTATTATTGATCTTTCAGAGTAATAATTGACTACCAGCTATTTCGCTGAAAATAATATTTTGGTGCAATTGCAAGTAAAAGTTTGACCCCTGGCTGGCAGTTTGTTGCTGTACAGCAAAAGGTATGTTTTGTAGGAGTTGTCCCAAATCAATCTCCTGACACCAGAACGCCATGTCTCTAGTGGAACGTCATGGCCATAAAACCTCTCTGCAGTTGTTGGCTTGCGGTGGACCCTGTCCAGATCTTCCCTCCCAGCATGGAGAATGTAACAGAAGATACATTGCAGCCTGGGATGCTCTATTCTATGGACAATTTTTCTGCTGGGATCAAAGCTGATAGTAAACTCCAATTC